>NC_135309.1:7522166-7830243 GCF_048772815.1 Callospermophilus lateralis | reverse complement strand
ACAAGTTCCTTTTTCTGAAAACTTATCCCTGCCTTTGATACACTCTCCCTTAAATGAAGAATTGGAGACATTTTCTAGTTGCTCAGTTGCAGCTCCACTGAAAGTGGGGATCCATTTAAGAGTTCTGCTTCACCTTTCAAACTTAATTTCTATCTCTGACTCTTATTTCTTTACTATTTATTTCAGACCTTCTTTTTCTCAGATGGCTTACACCTTATGAGCAGGGTGATGGTGGCCTCATGATACTCTCCCCTTACAGCGATACTTGTGAGTGAAAGTAGACCGTAAAATATGCTCATTTTCAGCTGTGATACTCAGAAATAAATATTGGCCAGGAAACATCTCAAAGAGAAACTTGCACACTACAAGTACCCACATGAGTCTGTGGAATAGAAATCCATTCAAGTACATGGAAATGAACCACCTACTAACACAGACAACAGGAAAACAGAGGAAAAGACCTCCAAAATTTCATGATTTCCCCAAAATTGCATCGAAAGAATTAGGTCTAACCACAACTAAATAGATAAGGTAAATATAATTAATAGTTGCATTGATTTCTTTTAAAAAAATTTTTAGTTGTAGCTGACCAGTTAACTTCTCTGTACTTAAATATTTAATTACTATGTTTGGATTCCCAAAGAGTATTGTAGTAGGTCATTTCCATTGGCCTAGTTTAATGTCTGGAAGCAAAAAAAAAAAAAAAAAAGACAAGGAATTTAAATTGACACGTGCCTACCTTTTGCTGGTGATGTGCAGTATCATCAATATTATGAAAACTCTTCTGTTCTGCCTCGGATGATCTGTCCAAATGTGGCTCTGTTGACAAATGCACAGATAAACTTAAACTACTTAAAAAATTCATGTGAAAGACAAATTATCCAAATAAAAAGGAAGAGTATGAATAATCTTATAATTTTATTTGTCCAGTTATATTTTTATTGAAGTTTTACTTTAGGAGAATGTATGTCATGTGTGAAATTTTTATTTGTGTGTGGGCCTGTGTATTTTACCCCAAAACATGTGTATCCTTGGCAAATATTATAATGCTTACTTCAGATCTCAAGTCTTTATATTGGGAGACAGGGTGTCTGTAAAGTCCAAGGTTTACTGGAAACCCTGCAGGGGCCTGCCTCAGCCTCTCAAGTACCTGCAATTATGGATGTGTTCCTCTGAACCCCATTTATACTGACATCATTGAAGAGTAATTTTACTGGTCCACTAACTCAGAAAACCAATGGGGAAGACACTAGGTATTCACCATGTATGATGTCTACAATAACTCACAACTTGATTCATTCAACTTGAATAAAAATTTTATAGGAAAAATTAAATTTCCATGTAAACAAAAATCATCACACTGTTTATCCTTTGCTCAATTTTTAAATTTTAAAAATCCTTGTACTTAATTGTGTCCCAGATAAATGATCACATTTACACCTTAATAAAATGAATTACATATTATTTTTCTTTTTAATTTCCCTTTCTTTTCATATTTTTTCTATTATAATTGCCTCTTTCATGCAAAACATCCATGATTATTTCTCTTATTCCTGACATAAACTGTTTTTGCTTTTCGTTGGGACTACTTTAGACATATTACAACTTTTGTACGGGTAATAAACACGTGAGCTGTAAAGTATTCAGTTTCCTAGCCAGTTCATCAGCTACTGAACTTGAGGGAACTGCTTTTATATCATGTTATTGTCAACAGGTTTATTTATTTCTACCTATAGTTGAATTTGTGATAAGAGCTAGAGGTGAAACTAGGGACCAGGGGTAAATACTTTTCTAGAGATAAAGATGAAAGGAGACTTCAAAAGTGAGGATATTCGCTAGATGAAGGAAATGCTGAAAGAATGGAAGGCTATACATAGACACAAGGTTTAAATGGGACATGCTTGTCTGACTATATAGGGATTGGCAAGGAGAATGGCCAGAGGATATTGCAGGCAGAGAGAGGGATAAAATATGCAGTGAGGAAAAATTTGTATTATGAAAGATTCCTGGGGAAGTTAAGATGCTTGGACATCCTTGTATTAAAGTGGGCTGATGGTCATATATGCAGTATATGCATAAATAGCAGAACCAACCTCAATGCAATATGCAGGTGACCTTGAGTGGCATGTGCATGAAATGGAGATGAGTAATGAGAAGGCAACAGTGCACTAGAAAATTGATGCATCCTGATTGGATGGCATTTTTCTCAAAATATAGAGAGTAGAAAAATTTCAGTGAGATGTAAGAATCAATTTTAATTAAATGAACAAATACAGAAGGTGGGTCTGAGTAATTTGAGATTCTGTTATTCATGTTCACAAATGAGATGCTTAATACAGTGCAGGAACTGTGAATGTTGCTTCCATTTAGCATGTAGTTTCTCCTGTAGCAAAATCATCCTGTGTTGAGATAACTCATTTAGAAGCTTGGTGTGAAATTTTCTGAAATTGGATTTACAAATACCACAGGACTATCAGAAAAGTCTGTGGGAGAGGATCAATGGGAGATCAACTGCCCAGCATGCAAAAGAATCCAGTTCAATGCCAAGCATTGAGAACAACATAAACAAACCATGTCGTAGGAATATGAGAATTCTCTTATTGCTATATGGAAGGTTATTTTTGATTTAGATCATTTAGTCCAAATTCCTGGAAAGAAGTTTCTCAGAAATAATGGATTCATTTTATAGGAAAGGAGTAAAATAAATTACATATGATCATACATTGCATCCTTTCTTGCTATAGACTGATCATATCAATGGTGAAGGGCATGAACAAAAGTAAAGCATGAAACAAAACACAAAGTCATGAAATTAGTCCATACACAAGTTGTCATAGTAGAGTTAACATTCTCTTTTCAATGGGTTTCTCCTATGTCACAGGCTGATACTGGCCTCCTAGATTCAAGCAAAAAAAAAACATATCTTCATTCTCTCAGGCATCTCAGTTCTAGATCTGCCCCTTTAAAATCTTTTTAAATTTAGGGAAGAAAGAAAATCAGCCTCACATTTCAACTAACCACTATAATGACTCCAGTCTGGGAAATATAATTTTAGATATAAGTATGATATAAGCACTTTTTAATATATTTTCCTCATGAGTTTACAAAAATATTTTGAAAAATGGATCAAGCATCAACATCCACATGTTGTGGCAATAATCACAACACATTGTGGAATATATATATCATGTATGAATAGTTTGTTATCCTTTCAAAGGTTTCAGTATATGGTTTCTAGAAAAATTGTACCACAAAAGTTACCTATATTGAAATTCCATGTTTCCATTGTCAATTTTGCCATTTTTTCTTCGATTTTTTTCATAGGCTTGATGTTCTTGGATAAAAGATATAATATATATTTTAGATTTGATCCCATCCAGCATGCACTTAAAAATGTAAAATAAACATAGAAGATAAATTTTACCTTGAAGGAATCACATAAATCCCGACGAACTGAAAAGAGATTGAGATGATGCTCAAATAAATCTGAATATGCAAAGGGGAGGGGGAGGGTATGTGGGGGCAGGAAAGATGGTGGAATAGATGGACATCATTACCTAGGTACTGTATATATATGGTGACACTACACTGTGTACAACCATAGAAATGTGAAGCTGTGCTGCATCAAAATGCATTCTGCTGTCATGTATATACCTAATTAAAATTAATTACTTTCAAAAAATCTGAATATAACAAAACTACCCTCATTACACACTAAATGAATATGGACCCTAGTCCTGTTAGTTAGCATTGGTGAAGATTATTTTAGCTTTAGGAATCCTCTTTCATTTGGGGGCTTTATGTTGAGCAATGACAGTAGACTCAAATGTACTAAATCAGAATCAGGAATATAGGTTTCAGAAAACTTCCAGTTAAGTTTCCAGTAGTAAAATCACTTTTGCAATGGTCTTTAACAGAATGCTAGATATGCAGAATGCTGAAGAGCACAGTGATCTGTTTTCAGAAGAGGAAAAAAAGGACCCTGAGAAGTGCAATAAGGAAACTGAGTTTAAAATATGGCAGGACATATCTCGAGTGAACCCTATCAGAATCATTTAATCCATTTTATTATAAGTGTGCTTCCTGTCTCTCATTTGCCTCATAATTAACAAATCCATTTTTGTGATGAGTTTTCAGGAGAAGGTATACTTATGTGCACATCAGAGAGAATTTTCTGAGCTAATTAGCCAAGATATGTGTTTTTAGAATAAAAAGTAATACACATATTGCTCAAACTTATGTGAAAAACTGATTCTTTTCCCAGAATCTCTTGTTTAATCAATAATTACTTTCTTTTTGCACTCTCCTGGGAAGACAGTGGTTCCTCACCCATTGAAAAAAATATACAGTAAAGCTAAAGTGTGCAGACTAGGAAATAGTAGGCACTTTTCCAAAAAGAAAAGTGTTCTGAAAGTTTTTGGAATTATCAGATATCAATAGACTAGTGTGTTTCAAAGAAATTTGTTGATACAAAAAGAGTATTGTATTGGTGTTGGAGGAGAAAACTTCATAAAAGTTTTCTGGTTAAAAAATGAGTCTGGTGTGGCATATAATGACAGCTTTTCAAGTAATTGCACATAAGTTCCAGATGATCACAACATTTGCTTTCTAGAGTTCAGAATTTACCTCAGCAATATGGTGCATTCCTGGAATGTCCAGGGACATGGTCTCTCACAAAGCACCAATAAAATAATGAAATCAACAATATTAAGAATAATAATGAGAATAGTAAGTATGGAAATATTAGTGTCCTTTAAAGCAATTAATGCTTCAAAAATGCAACAGTGCTCATCTGAATGACACATGGATGCCTCACACACTGTGATACCTCTGGATGTAGTTGGGGGAAATAAGTAGCTGCAGGTTACTCAGATTCTTCTGGTTGTAAATGATTCCTATCATGACTATCATGACTGCTTGGGATTTTGAGTTGAAACAGACAAACTGAAGAGAACTGATGAGAATTCTCTCCTGCTCCTCATATTTCCTTGCTAAATTCTATGTTACCTTCCTCACATTCCCATCCCTTTAGCTTTTCCAAAGAAACCCACGGAAGTGGGAGCTTGTCTCATTACATTTTACATTTTATGTGTGGCTCTTTGCCACACCTTGCTGCCTGTCAATGTCACAGATTTATCTTAGAAATATCTTCTCTTCACCTTAGTCTTTGGGTTCCTCCCACATCTCAAGAGACATGCTCAGAATGAAAAGCAAGATTTGTGCTTGCACTTGACCTGGTTGTGTCCTGAAATGTAGGAACTGATAGTGTTTCTTGCATAGTTCCCAAAAGGATATCCAATGCACAGCTCCAAATCATTTTTTCTACAGACCAGGATCATTTGAATCACCATAGAGTATAATGAACATATAGAAGCTATGACCTGCTGAGTCAGAACAAGGTTTTGAACATGGTAACTAAGAGATGATTCCTAAAAGTTGCAGAGTGACAGTGTGAAATTTGTCAGCTTCTAATTCCTCTAGGTTAATTTGAATATAGCTCTGGATTCCTCCCTCAAAATAAAGTTGAGAAGAATCTGTAAGCTTTCCAAAGTTAATTTTAGATACCTGTGGATTTGGAAAATGCCCAATAACAATTCCTAATTTTTTCAACTAATCCATTTGCTGTTTCTGCCCTAAAATTTTGCCCTAGTGAGTAGCAACATATTGCATGTCATTAACTTGTACACCTGCCTAGTCATTAGGGTAAGTGAACTTTGCTCTGTGGAAACAGGTGTTCACTTCTCAATTCATTCCCAACTGTGAGTAAGTCAGAAGAGTGGAAAAGTTAAATCCTCCATCATTCAGCTTTGGAACTGGAAACACACAAATTCTTCCCACATTTTGAAAACCCTGTTCTTTTCCCTTCTCACGTGTTGTTGGGATTTCCTACCCTCTCCTGAGTACCACTGATTCTTTTTTACTTTTATTCTTTTTGATGATGTGTACTCACTACCTTCATCAGTCTTAATTCCCTCTTTTTTATGACCTTTTCCTTATTTAAATTTCCCTGTGATAAAAGCATGTCTCAATGCAACTAATAGTTCAGTACTTTTATCTATACATCCAATTTAACCTGTGGCTGAAACCTAATGAGATACTCCACTTTTTACACTTTTTTTCTTAAACTTTACTACTTATTTAATATGCACATGTCTTGCACAATTAGTATTTACCAGTGCTCATATTTCTTGGCCATATTCTTTCCAATGTATTTAGTCTTCTATGTGGTTCTTACCTTTTCCAAGTTCACTTATTCCCTTTTTTGTGCTTGCATTGATCTCAACAGATTCAGAAGCAGCACACATCTCCTGATGTTGCTCAGAATCACTCTGGCAATAATAATGACAAAAATGAGTTACATATAGATAATATCATCACTCTTTGCACATCCCCATATTTACATTTGTGCAGTCTTTGAATTGGAGATTAGACCATTACACTTAGTGAAACAATATTTCCTTATGAGGCATGATCTTATGCAGCCCCAATGAAGCTGAGCTCTTCTATTCATCTGGCTACCCATAAGATAAAACTAGGAAAAATGAAAGAGGAAATGTGTTCTCTGACAACAATCACTGATACACATATATTCAAAACATCTCACATCAGTGCTTAACTAGGAATGTGTGCATTCTCCCAACAAAACTAAGAACACAGTAGTAAACAATCAAAACTCATTTGAGACTGGAACTTGATGTTATATAGATTTGAAATTTTAGTCATAGGAGGGTTAAATTTATTTTTTTTAAATTTTGCTTGTGGTTGGGCATGATTCATTTATTTGATTAATTTATTTTTATGTGATGCTGAATCAAATCCTGGGTTTCACAAATGCAAGGCAAACAGTCTTATCACTAAGCCACAACTGCAGCCTGGGAGGGTTAAATACTTAATGTCAAAATGTGATATTTCATGTGATAGAGACTTTCAAATGTGTCACATCAAGTCGGAAGAAAATATGCTTGAAATTGTTTAATTTGAGTCATTGAATCTTCCAAAAATTAATATGTTTCAGCAAAGTATTTACTTCATGAAAATTTCATTTTCAAGGAAGAGAAATTTGGAATGAAAATATGTCTAAAATTAATGTGGACAAAGGAAAACACTGCATTTGGGTAGGGTATGCAAATATCTTCATTGAAGAAATTCTTGGAATTCCAAGGAAGGAATGCACTATTTAATGACTGAATATTTTCAGAGATTTGAGCCAGAAAAACTGGTGTATGACTGCATAATGAATAAGTCAGGCTGTGTGGAAATGCTGGAAAGCCACAACAGAGAACCAGTGGTGAGATGAAATACAGAATCCATGTTTTTGTTTTTTTTTTAAAGAAATGCATTCATTGAAGAAATACACTGCAGCATTGCCAGGAAAAAGTAGCAGAGTACAAGTAATGAATTTTTCCTTTGGAAGGCTGAGGAGAATCTCACTAACCCAATTAAACAATGGGAAAAGCAAGAGATACACAGTTCTTAAATCGGGAATTACAAAATGCCCACTAGAATTCAAGGAAATACCATTCCAAACTTCATTGGCATTTCAGATGCCCCCAGTCCGAATGACATTTTTCAAGTATTCAAATAATAAATGCAGTTAAGGATGTGGCAGGAAAATCCAGTCCTAGACTGCCAGACTGAAAATTAAGACCTCCACATTGGAAAGCATTATGGAGATTCCTTTAGATTCTAGGAATACAATCCAGCTTTCCCACTCCTTCCAATTAATCCCAACGTATGAATCAGAATGCACATGTGATATATGAACTTCAATTTTAGTACTGCAAGTCACATTTATAGAGTTATAGAACTAATTGACACCCACCAACAAAGAATGGATTAAAGAAAACACATGGAATATTCAGCACCGATTTTTTTTTAATATTTATTTTTGGTAGTTGTGCACAATAACTTTTATTTATTTATTTATTTATCTATCTATCTATTTATTTATTAATTATTTATTTTTATGTGGTGTTGAGGATTGAACCCAGGGCCTTGCACTTGCGAGGCGAGTGCTCTACCACTGAGCCATAACCCCAGCCTCTTCAGCACTGATTTTTAGCAATTTAGTTATTCTTGATAAGCCATTATGGCAAAATGATTCCTCATATAGTGTATTAAAATACTGACTTAAATCTTTCAAACATATAAAAGTTATAGCACCAAGATCTTCTTAAATGTATAAAAATTATTTTAGAGAGAAAATAGGAATATTCCTTTCAACTCAAATACAACATTCTCAGCAAAGGAGAGACTTGGATTTTTGCATGGTTTTCAAACAAAGTTCAAAATACTGCCCAAAATCCTAGGCAGAATTAGATGGTGAGTGCAGTATCTTTTTTTTTTCACTCTGGTTACCTCACTGAGGCTTTTTTCTTGGGATAACTGAAAAAAAACATACATTCCTATTTCAGCTTCTATCAGATGAAACCATGGCACAAAACAATGGTTAAGAGGCACCCCAAAGAAGAATTAAAATGGGTTTTAAAAAGAATTTGAGACCAGATCTGCTGAGAGCTCTGCAGAGCTGCAGCTTGGACCTGTGGTCTGACAAAGATTAAAAAGTTATGGTACTTTCATTGAAATGTGTTATTTGAAGCTCTAAGCATGCTGCATTCTAAAAGCACAAATCAACAGCCACACCAGGGATGGTAAACAATCTCAGCTGAGAGGCATTTGGAGATTTGTTCATATTTCCAACACACTGGTGCTTACAGAAAGTCTCCTGGGAATTACAATAAAATCCTCGGGGCACACACCTTGGAGAAGAGTCCCATTGTAGTGACCCTGTGTGCTGGATCAGAAACCACTGCAGGTCTTGCAACTTCAAAACACAGAATCTAGTCTGCTTACAGAATAGTAGAAGTTTACCCTGATCAAATGGTGTCAGGATAGTGATAATTGGAGTGGGATGGAATCTCTCACCAGGAATACATGTGTTGTGCCTGTTGGATAGTTATTTTGAGTAGAGGTCCACAGAACACTATCTCTTGAAATGGTCGTTTAGAATAATGACAGTGAAGGAGAAGTGCTTTTTGAAAATTCAAGTGACAAAAGAATGCAGCAGTGCTGGGACATTATAAGGTGTAATGAAACCAAGGAGCCTCTGAGCTCAGCTTATTCATGCCAATAGCAGGTTAGGCCTTTGGGGGCTAGAGCAAATAATTAAAGAGCTGGATTATTTTTGTTTCCCAGAAACCTCCCAAAATAGGTTTCTAAAATTAAAAATCCTGGACAAACTATCTTCTATAATGTTAGTATAAGGGAAATCTGAAGCTTTTGCTGTTGCTGTTCTTGATATGTTTTGTCTGCTATTGGTATAGAGATTTCACATTATTTTGTTTTTAACCTTCAATCTTATTTTTTTTCTTAAAATTTCATTCCATTACTCTCTCTGTGTGTGTGTGTGTGTGTGTGTGTGTGTGTGTGTGTGTGTGTGTTTGGGTGCGGGGCTGTGCATTCATTATGAAGTGGCCAGTTTAGTTCTCATTTTAATTTTTCTTTTCAACTTGAGAGAGAGAGAGAGAGAGTGTTTTAATATTTATTTTTTAGTTTTTGGCGGACACAACATCTTTGTTTGTATGTGGTGCTGAGGATCAAACCTGGGCCACACACATGCCAGGCGAGCATGCTACCACTTGAGCCACATCCCCAGCCCAACTTTCCTTCATTTTCAACAGAAATCCTAATAATTGTATTATCACCAAGGTCCTTTTGATTTGCCAGGTAAACATTATTATTTCCTACTTTATCTCTTCCTTTTGTGGTGGTCTAGTGATGATTTTAAAAATACATTTTATTTATAGTTGTGTTTTTCAATAAACTGTGATAATTGTTGGGAGTTTATTGTCTACTCTCACAGAAATACCTGTGAGTGAAACTGGCATGTGGAAAATGCTGGTTTTCAAACCTGATACTCAGATATAATTCCTGCTAAGGACACATCCCAAAGAGAATCTTGAACACTACAAGGACCCACGTGTAAATGTGGATAAGAACCCATGTAAATGCATATAAGTCCTTCACATGGTAACACAGATCATATGAGAACAGGAGGCAAACAACCCTTCAGAATTTCATAATTTCCCAAAAATAGCATCCAAAATCTTTGGTCTAACTTCACATAAAGAGGTAAAGTAAACATTTTCATAATTTTATTGATTTCTTGCAGACAATGGATAGGAAACAAGTATTGTTTGTACATTAGCAGAACAATACCCATCCTGAGGTTTTCTCATCCCATAAGGTTTTGTTTCTGATTGAAGCCTGTTCCCTTACTCAATGGAGACACTGGAAACCTTGGCCTAGATGACAGGTAATGTGAAATTAAATGTTAAGCCTTTGGGAATGAACATGTTTCTTCCATTGGATTCAGTGAGTCATTGCCTTTCGTGTGTTCCTAGTTTCAACTGGTTATTTATAAGTCTTCAAGTTATCACTCTCCACTTATGGATGGTGCACAGATGCAAACACAAACATTCTTCAAAAATACAGAAACAATGCTAGCATAAAGCTTACCTGTAATCACCTTGATTTCTAAAGCTATTTTTATATTCATGATCTGTTAACATCTTTACACTTAAATATTAATTTGTGATGTTTGGATCCCCAAAGAGTGTTCTATGAGTTCAATTCACTTGGCCTAATTGATCTTCTGAGAATGAGAAGAATCGAAGTAATTGGGAATTTGACTAATGTGCATACCTGTTTTTTGCTGTGCTCAGGGCCTTCAAGTCTCTGTTGCTCTAATTGTGATGACTTGCCCAAATGGGACTCTGCTGAAAAATTCACAAAATTTTAAACTACTTAGAAAATAATGTGAATGACAATTAATCCAAGTAAAAAGGAACAGTAGTAATAATCCTATCATTTTACTTTCCTCAAAATACAGTTTCAATCAAGCTTAATTTTAAGTGAATATATCTCATGTTTGAAATTTTTATTTTGTTTGCATGTAGGCCTTGGAATTTTATCCAGGGACATGTATGTCCTTGGCAAGAAATATTACGTTTATATCAAATTACCTGTCTTAATATTTGGAGACAGGGCGTCTGTGAGTACCAAAGTTGGCTTGAAACCTGACAGGAATCTGTCCTCAGCTGCCTGCAATTATAGACGTGTCCTTCTGAAGCTAGTACATATTGATATCAATTAGTAGTAATTTTAGTGATCAATGCATCAGAGCACCAATTGGGGTGATACCCTGTGTCACTATGTACAATGCTAAAATAACTCACAGGTTGATCTACTTTAGGTGAAAGTGAATTTCACAGAGAAAAAAAATTATTTTTTCTATGGAAATAGGAGGCATCAGAATTTTTACTATCTCTTCTTTTACATATTATATTTAAAAATGTACATTGTACATCATTTGTGATATCTTGCAAAAGTGATCACATTTACATCTTTATCAACAAAATTCATAGTTTTTAAAAATTTGTTTCTTTTCTTTTTTACTATTAGGAATCAGTCTGACTTGTGAATCATCTATGCTTATTGCTGTTATTCCTGATGTAAAGTCTTTTTTCTTTTGCTGGGGCTTCAACAGACATTTTATAGCTTCCAAACTGGGTAATAAACATTTGAAATGTAAAGTATTCACTTTCCCTCATTTCCTGGACTTGAGTGGACTACTTTTATATTATGTTGAAGTCAACGTTTTTATTAAATTCCACCACAGTTGAGTTTGTGATAAGAGCCTTAGGTGCTAGCAATGATTTATATTCTAGAGATGGAGATAGTGGAGACTTCAGAAGTGAGATTACCCACCAGAGGCTAGAAATACTCAGAGCTGAAAGGCTGTACATAGAGACAGGGTTTAAATAGGAACATGTTATATGATGATTTAGGGATTGGTGAGAGAAGAGCAAGAGGACAGTGCAGGCAGATAGAGGGAACAAGACAGAGACTGAGGCAAAATTTACATTATGAAAGATTCCTAGGAAAGTTAAGATGCTTGGACATTCATGTTCTAAAGAGGGACAATGGTCATATGTGCAGTATATGCATAAGTAACAGGACCATCCTCAGTGATATGAGCAGGTGATGATGAAGAAGGACCTGTGCATGAATGGAGATGAATAATGAGAAGGCAATAAGTGCATTAGCAAGTTGATGCCAGCCTGAATGGAGGTAATATTTCCAGAAATGCAGAGGATAGAAAATTGTCGGTGACCTTTTTAGAATGAAGATTAATGACATGAACAAAGAAAAAAGGTAGGCCACAGGACAGACCAACCATGTTAAAGAAATATGAGCAAATGTTTCTTTGGTATATGCTAGTATATATTTGAATTACAACTCTTACTCAAAATTTCTGAAAAACTATACTCCAACAAATAGACATCTATGTGCAAAAAAGGGCCAATGAAAGCAGGAAAATGAATTAAATATATGTGTTGAGTAAAGCCACAATACTCAAAGTACTAAAACAAAATCAGGTATATGGGCTCAATAATATTTATGCAGTTGAGTTTTAAAGGAAAAATCATTTTTGGAATGACCAATTATAGAAAGACATAGGTATATATACCAGTGTCAAGATGCAGAATGAACTGTAGTCAGAGGAGGAAAGAAGAAGCCTGAGAAATTCAGTGTCAAAGCTGAGTTAAAAATGTGGCAGTGAAAATCTTTTGTGAATCTTATCAGAATCAATTAATACATTTTATTATGTTTTCTAATCCTCATTTGCCTTATAATTAATAATTCCAAAATTGTTATGAAATTCCCAGGGAAGATATAATTGTTTGCTCATCATGGAGAGTTTTCTGAGCTAATTAGCTCAGATATATGCGCTGAGAGGATCAGCTAACACCATCTCAATGTTTGTTCATACCCATATTTGAAACTGGTGTGTCATCTTTTCCTTTATCCACTCGTTTAACCAACATCAGTTTTATATTTCCTCTCTTGTATGAAGAAAGTGATATAACATCTATGGAAAAAAAAGATGTATGATAAGCCTCAAAGGATTCAGACAAGGCCAACCCAAAGAAAAATTGTTTTCAAAACTTGAAGAGTTATCAGATATCAATAAACCATTCTGTTTTAAAGAAAATGGTAAATACATTAAGAGTAATAGTGTTAGTGTTTGAGGAGTAACTGAATAAAAGTTTCTGGTTAAAATTTGAGTCTGGTGTGGCATATATAGACAGCTTTTTAAGGAATTGCACACAAGTCCCAGATCATCCCAACATCTATCTGCTTTCTAGAGTTCATAACTTTTCTCAGTAATATGGTGCATTCCTGACATGTCCAGGGACATGGTTTCTCACAAAAATGAATAAAATAAAAATGAATAAAATAATGATGAAAGCAAAATATTAAGGATGTTAATAAAAAATGTATAGATGAAAATATTAGACTTCATTAAAGTAAAGAATCCTTAAAAAATGCAATGTTGCTAAAATGAATGACACATACAAATACCTCACACAATGTGGTGCCTACTAAATTTTAGAAGGGGAGAAATTGGTAGCTGTAGGGTACCCTGATTCTTCCAGCTGCTACTCGTTCTTATCATCTTAGCACCAGATTTTGACTTGAAAGCAGACAAACTGAAGAGAGCTGGCTAGAATTCTCTCCATTTACTTGTATTTTCTACCTAAATGCTATTTCCTCCCTCACTTTCCCTTTAGTTTTTCCAAAAAATCCATAAAGTGGGAGCTTCCCTTTTTCCATTTTACACCCTTTATAATGGATCTTTGCCACTATTTGTTGCCTACCAAAGTAACAGATTTATCTTAGAAATATCATTTCTTCATCTTAGTCCTATGTCCTTTGCATATCTCAAGAGACATGCTCAGAATGAAAGCAAGATTTATGGTTGCACTTGATCTGGTTGTGTCCTCAAACTGTAGGAATCAATAGCAGTTCTTGCATATTTCCCAAAAGGAGATACAATCCACAGATCCAAATCATGTTGTTTATACATCAGAATCATTGGAATCACCTTAGATTCTAATGGAAAAGTAGAAGCAAGAGTTTCAAGATGGTGCCCAAAGGATGATTCCTTATAGTTGCAGAGTTTCAGTGTGAAATTTGTCATCTTCAAATTCATCTAATTTCAATGTATCTGTGGATTCCTCCCTAAAATGTCCCCACAAATTAAAATTCATAAGGATGCGTAATATCTTCATTGATAATTTTTCATTATTAATTTTAGATTAACTTTAGATATCTGTGGATTTTGGACATGCTTAGTTACCATTCATACTTCTTTCTACTTTTATATTTGGTGTTTCTGCACTATCATTTTGCCCTAGGCTGTATCAACATATTGTATGTCATTAAATCATTTGGGGTAACTGAACTTAGCTCTGTGGCAACAGGTCTTCACTCCTCAATTTATTCCCAACTGTGAATAAGTCAAAAAGGGTGGGAAAGTTATACTTTCTCTTTCACTCAACTTTGGGAATGGAAACATGCAAATTCTTCCCACATTTTGAAAACCCTGTTCTTTTCCCTTTTCAAGTGTTGAAATTTCCTACCCTATCCTGACTACCATTTATTCTTTCTATTTTTTTTTAAAGAGAGAGTGGGGGGGGGAGAGAGAGAGAAAGAGAGAATTTTTTTTTTAATATTTATTTATTTTTTTTTTAGTTCTCGGCGGACACAACATCTTTGTTTGTATGTGGTGCTGAGGATTGAACCTGGGCTGTGCGCATGCCAGGCGAGCACGCTACCGCTTGAGCCACATCCCCAGCGCCTCTATTTTTTTTTTTTTTTACTATGTGTACTTACCGCCTTTCTCAGTCTTCACTCCCCCTTCTTCTGTTGTTTTCCTTATTTCAGATTTACCTGTTAGAGAAGCATGTGTCAAATGCAATTCACAATGCAATTCTTTAAGCAATACATTCAATTCAACCTGTGGCTGAAAAGTAATGAAATACACCATTTCTTATATTTATTTAACTCTACTATTTAATAGACATATTTCTTGAACAAGTACTGTATACCAGTGCTCATATTTTTTGGCAATGCCCTTTACAATGTATTTTGTATTCTATATGGTTCTTACCTTGTCCGTGTCCATTTATTGTCTTTGTCCTTGGTTCAAACGTCCTGGACCCACAAGCAGCACATACCTTTTGATGTTTCTCAGAATCACTCTGGTAAAAATAATGACAATAATAAGTTTCATATAGCTTTCTGCATCCCTCTCTGACCATCTTTATATTTATAGTTAGGAAGACATTGCAATTGCAGATTACACCATTACATTTTCTGCAACAATATTTCCATATGAGACACAATTTCACATGCTGTCCTGATGAAGCTGAGCTCCTCTCTTCATCTGGCTACTGATTGGGAATATCAGGAAGAATGAAAGAGGAAATGTGTTCTCTTACACCAAACTCACTGATATGCATATATCCAAAACAACTAACATCAGTGCTTAATTAGCAAGCTCTGCATTCTTACTCAAATCTAAAAACAGAGTATAAAATATATTTAAAATGCTTTTGTGAATTAGATTTCATGTTTAACAGATTCACTATTTCTAACAATGAAGGGCCAATTGTTTTATTGATTTATATGATATTTGTTATGATAAGACCCTTCCAATGGGTCACCTCCAGTAGGAAGAAAATACTCTTGGACTTGTTTCATTTGAGTCTCCAGAGACTTCCAAATATTTGCCTCATTAAGCAAAGTATTTAGATAGTCAAAATTTCATTTTTAAAGAAGTAAGCGTCAATAAGAGAATGTGTCTATTTTGTATTCTAATTTGTTACATATCACAGAATGATTACAATTCATATTACACATAAAGAGCACGATTTATCATATCTCTGGTTGTGTATAAAGTATAGTGCATATTTTATGTGAACAAAGAAGCACACTCAATTTGGTTACAGTATGCAATACTTTTCATCAAAGAAGGAACTAATAGAAATTTCAAAATAGTAAGGCAGTAGCACAGCATCACACTGAGTTTCTTGACTGACTACTTTCAAAGTTTGGAATCAGAAAAACTGATGAATTTGCATAACGAATAGGACAGCCTGTGTGGAAATACTAGGGACCCTCAATAGGAATCAGTGACCAGATGAACATTCATGTGCCTACACACCATGTAGGGTCAAGCCACTCAGCTGACAAGCATTTCAAGTTCTTGTTCATATTATCACCACATTGATATTGTAAACACCATCCTGGAAATTACAATAAAATCCTGAGGGCAAACACCTTTGAAAAGTGTTCTGTTGTAGTACCTCTGTGGGCAACACAGAAATCATGGCTTTTAAAACAAGATGTGCATTCATAGAAGAAATAGATGGCAACAGTGCCAGGGAAAACTAGTGATGTGCAAGCAATGAATTTCCCTTCTAGAGCATTGAGGAGAGTCTCACAAACCCAATTAGGCAATGGCAAAAAGCAAAAAATAGGAAATTCTCAAATCAGGAATTACAAATTGTTCACAGATATATCACATTTGGTCAATATCATGCCATGACTTTATTCTCTTTTATTGCTGAGTAAAATTCCATTGTGTACATATGCCACATTTTTTCCATTCATCTATTAAGGTCATCTAGGTTAGCTCCACAGTTTAGCTATTATGAATTGTGCTGCTATAGGAGGGGGAGCAAGGAAGGAATAGATGAACTCTAGATAAGGCAGAGGGATGGGAGGGAAAAAAAGGGTGCAGGGGGTTAGTAAGGATGGCAGAAAGTGATAGACATCATTATCCAAAGTACATGTATGAAGACATGCATGAATTGGTGACAACATACTTTATATACAACCAGAAATATGAGAAATTGTTCTGTACACGTGTATTAACAGTTGTAATGCATCCCACTGTTATTTATTTTTTATTAAATAAAAAAGAAATATCATTTAAATCTGAATTGATATTTCAGATGTCCCCAGTAAGAATGACATTCATCAAGTAGTCAAAAAATAATGCAGTGCAGGATATAGCAGGAAAGTCCAATCCTACACTGCCAGACAGAAAATTAAGACTTCCACACTAGAAAGCATTTTTTAGATTCCTCAGAATTCTAAGAATATGACTGCCATATGACTCAAATTTTCTACTCCTCGATCAGAACCCCAGTGCACCAATACCAGCATGCACATGTGATTTATGAATATTGCTGTTTTAGCACTGCAAGTCAAGATTGTAAAGTTATGGAACTAACTCTGATACCCACCAACAGTAAAATGTATTTAAAAAAACCAAAAAGACACTTAGCACTGAATAAGTAGCAATGAATAAGCAGCAATATACTTATTCACGGTACCCCACTATGTCAAAATGAATCCCAATCCTTTATATGAATTCAGCGCCCTAAAATATTCTAATATACAAAAGGCACAACAGCAAAATCTCCTTAAGTATTTAAAGAAAAATAGTTTAGTACAAATAGGAAACTAATATAGATTCCTCTCAGTTCAAATACAACATTCTCAGCAAAGGAGGGAGTTGAATTTTTTAAGGTGAATCAACCAGTATTCAAAATACTGCTAAATATTCTAGGCAATATTCAAGAGCCTCATCACCCAATGCACATTATCCATACTTTTTTCCCAGATTTCAGAAAAAAAATTTATCACTATTTTTTAATAAGATGGTCCTCTGAAACAGACAGTGGATAATGGAGGTACTCACAACAAGTATTTGAGTGGTATAAACTGAAACTGAGACATAGATCTGTTGATAGCTCTGGGCGGCTACATTTTAGTTCTGTGGTCCGCCTGAAGATTAAAAGTTCTGGGAACTTTCACTGAAACATGTTGTTTGATTTTCTGTGACAGCAAGTGCCAAGGTTATGCCTGGTAAAAAATTGCTCTCCTGCAAAACAACATACATGTGCATACACACCATTTATGGTCAAGTCACTCAGTTGAGAGGCACTTCAAGTTTTTGTCCATATGATCACCATACTGATATTGTAGACACCATCCAGGGAATTACAATAAAATCCTGAGGGCCGACATCTTTGAGAAGTATTCCATTGTAGTAACTCTGTGGGCAAGATCTGAAACCATTGCATGTTTGAACTTCCCAGATGCATAACCAACTCTCCACACAGAATGGTGGAGGTTCATCCTCTTATACGTTCTCAAGATAGTGATAGGAATGGGCTGAAAATTCTCATTAGGAATACATGTGTTGTGTCTGTGGGACAGTTAGCTGCATACTGTTTCATAGAGCACTGCCTCTTTAAATAGGTGGTTTACAATAATGATAGTGAAGGAGACTGCTTTTTGAGAATTCAAGTGACAGAAGAATCCCGCAGTGCTGGGGCACTGTCAGGTGCAATGGTATGATCCTTCAGTTCCCAAAAATTCTGCAAGGAGGCTATGACTGCCATGTTCCAATAAGTTTCCAGGAAACCTCTCAGAGACATGGAATCTTGCCCACCTTTAGACCATTGACTACAGGAATCCATCAGGTGGTCTGCATTACATACTGGTTCCTAGGCTCCATGAACCAGAGTGTGTGTCAGGAAGTTTCCACATTAGATAGCCCCACATTTCTGAGTAGATTAATAAGTAATGATGGTGAGATTTTCCTTGAAATTGCTAAGTTCCCTCAGCATTCTCTGTATGTGGTAGGAGACAAAGGAGCAGAGAAGCTCAGCTTCTTTATGAAAATAACAGGTTAGGACTTTTGGAGTTAGAACAAATAAGGTGTTGAATAATATTTGTTTCCCAGAAACCCCCAAAGTTATGTGTGAGTAAAATTAAAAATCCTGGACAGAAAGAAATATCTTCTTTTCTACTATGTTAATATTAGGAAATCTCAAAGCTTTTGCTATTATTGTTTTTGATATTTTTGTTTGATAATTTTTATGAGTTTTCCATGCTATTTATTTTTCTTTTTCTATTTATTTGAGAGATTTATTCCAATCATTCATTTTTTTTGTTAGCCAGAGACAATTTTTATTCTCATTTTAAATCTTTTCATTTCTCATTTTTATTGCATTTTTTCCACTTCTCCTATTCTGACTCTGCTTACTCTCACCACTTTCACTCTACTTACTTTTTTGAAATATGTTCCAATAATTATATTATAAGCAGGACATATTTTTTTGCAGGTTAACCCTGTTATTTCCTACTCCATCTCGTCATTTTGTGCTGTTCTGGAGATCATTTAAAACATATATTTTATGTACAGTGGATACGTATTTTGGTTTATGCTGTGATCATTTTTGGAGTTTATTCTCTCCTGACAGGAGCCAATGTGAACTTGGTGTGAAGCAAATTGACTTAGAAGCCACTGACTTCTTACAAAGCTGTGTCAGTTTTAGCACTGCACTGGAGATGGGTGGACCAGCTGGAGCCTCACAGCTACACAGCCATTCAGAGTTGGGTGTGGCCTGTCAAGATGCCAATCAACTTCATTGCTGCAAGAACCCTAACACACCAAAAAGCAATATTCCTCCTGCTAAAAACTTATCTCTGCCTTTGATCTACTCTCCCTTAAATAAACAACTTGATCCTTTTTCTAGTTGTTCAGTTCCAGCTTCTACTGGGATTGGGGAAATTTTCAGGAGCTCTGCTTTCCTTTTCAAACTTAATTTCTGTCTCTGTCTCTTATTTCTTTACTAATTATTTGAGACTTTATTTTTCCCAGGTGGTTTACACCTTCTGAGCACGAAACTACCCTGGCAAGGTGATGGTGGCTCTGTGATACTCTCCCCTTACAGAGATACTTGTGAGTGAAAGTAACATGTTAAACATGCTCATTTTTCAGATGTGATCCTCATCTATAAACCCTGTCCAGGAAACATCCCAAAGAGAAACTTGCACACTACAAGTACCCAGGAGACACTATGGAACAGAAATCCATTCAAATGCATGGAAATCTACCATCTACTAACACAGACAACATGAGAACAGAGGAAAAATACACCTCTCAAATTTCATGATTTCTCAATAATTGCATTCAAAGACTTAAGTCTAACAACAACTAGATACTAAGAAAAAATATGTTAAATAAGTGAATTGATTTCTTGAAGGGAAAGGACATAAAATCAATAGAAATTGTATGTATATTAACAGAAAAGTACCCATCCTGAATCATTTTCCATTAACAGGCAGTTTTGTGTCTCATTTGAGTCTGGTATCTTCCTCAGTAAAGACACAGGAATCCATGGAGAATAAAATCTTTAACCTTGTCATGGGTGACAGCTAATGTGAAATTAAACACTGAGCCTTTGGGAATGAAGCTATTTTTACATGAATGTGTTCAGCAGTCATTGTATGTATGCATGATCCTAGTTTCAACTGATATGATATTCTCCAATTTATCATTCACCGTTTAAGGCTGTCACATAGATGAAAATGCAAACGTTATTGGAAAATATTAGTGCAATTGCTTACATAAAGTTTATCTGGCATCCACCTTGATTGCTAAAGGTATTTTTATTTTGATGACCAGTTAACTTCTCTGTACTTATTTAATTATTATGTTTGGATTTTCAAAGAGTATTGTAGTAGGTCATTTCAATTGGCATCTGGAAGCAGGAAAAAGAAATGACCAGGAATTTAAATTGACACATATGCCTACCTTTTGCTGGTGATGTGCAGTATCATCCATATCATGAAGCCTCTTTTGTTCTGCCTCAGATGATCTGTCCAAATTTGACTCTGCTGACAAATGCACAGATAAACTTAAAATACTAAAAAATTCATGTGAAAGACAAATTATCCAAATTATAAAAAGGAAGAGTACTAATAATCATATAATTTTATTTGTCCAGTTATATTTTTATTGAAGTTTTACTTTAGAAGAATATACATCATGTTTGAAATTTTTATTGCTGTTTGTGTGTGGGCCTATGTATTTTACCCCAAAACATGTGTATCCTTGGAAAATACTATAATGCATACTTCAGATCCCAAGTCTTTATACTTGGAGACAGGGTGTTTTTCAATTCCTGGGTTTGCTGGAAACCTGAGAGGCTGCCTCAGCCTCTGAAGTACCTGCAATTATGGATGTGTGTCTCTGAACCCCATGCACACTGACATCATTGAAGAGTAATTTTACTGCTCCAATACCTCAGAAAACCACGTGGGGAGACACCAGGTATTCACCATGTATGATGCCTATAATAACTCACAACTTGTTCCATTCAAGTTGAATGAAAATTTCATAGTAAAAAAATTAAATTTCTATATACACTATAATCATCACACTGTTTACTCTCTCTTCCTCAATTATTAAATTTTAAAAATCCATTGTACTTCAATGTGTTCCAAATAAATGATTGCATTTACACCTTAATAGAATAAATTACATATTATTTTTCTTTTTAGCTTCCATTTCTTTTTATATATTTTTTTCAATCAAAATTGCCTCTGTCTTGCAAAACATTCATGATTATGCCTGTTATTCCTGACTTAAACTGGTTCTCTTTCCTTGGAACTACCTCAGACAGATTACAATTTTTGTACTGACTAATAAACATGTGAGATGTAAAGTATTCATTTTCCTACCCAGTTCATCAGTTACTGGACTTGAGAGGACTGCTTTTATATCATTTACTGTCAAAAGCTTTATTTATTTCCACATGTAATTGAATTTGTGGCAAGAACTAGAGGAGAAAATAGGGGCCAGGGATGATGTCTTTTCTAGAGATAGAGATTAATGGAGACTTGAAAAGTGAGGTTATCTGCCAGAGGGAGGAAATGCTGAGGGTATGTGAGACTGTACATACACACAGGGCTTAAATGGAACATGCCTGACTGACTATAGGAATCTTTGTCTTTTGAAAATTCCATGATTATGCCTGTTATTCTTGACATAATCTGGTTTTGCTTTCCAGGAGGCTCTCTGACACATTTTTCAGCTTCCCAACTCCATAATAAGCATTTAACCATCAAATTATTCCTCTTTTGTCTAGTCCATCAGTTCCTGGACTTGAAGGAGCTGATTTTACATCATGTTGCTCTAAACAATTTTATTTATTTCTACATGTATTTAATTTTGTGGTAAGATCTAGAGGAGATAACAGGTGCCAGGGATGAAAACTTTTCTTGAGGTAGTGATGAATGGAAACTTCAAAAGTGAGGTTATCATCCAGAGGCAGAAAATGCTGAGAGCATGAAAGGCTGTACATAAGATAGCATTTAAATGGAACATGTTTGCCTGACATTATAGTGATTGGAAGGAGACCTGCCAGAGGACATTGCAGACATAGAGTGGGATCAACATAGAGAGTGAGGCAGATTTTGTACTATGAAAGATTCCTAGGAAAGCTAAGATGCTTGGACATCCATATTCTAAAGAGGGCTGATGGTAATATGTGCAGTATATACAAAAATATCAGGACTAACCTCAATGCTATGAGCAGGCAAACATGAGGGGCATGTGTATGAATGGAGATGAGTGACGAGAATGTAGCATTGCATGAGTTTGTTGATGCAGGCCTGATTGAAAGGAATGTTTCCAGAAATAACAGAGGATAGAAAATTTTCAGTGACTTTTGTTGAATGAAGTTTAATCAAATGAATGAGCCACAGGAATGTGAGATTCTGCTCCTGACTGTAACTCACTCAAGGTTTCAAATGAGATGTGTAATAAAATGTGTAATAAAATGCAGCAACTGTGAATGTTGCTTTCCTTTACCATGTAATTTCTCCAATTGCAATATCTTCCTATGTTGAGGGAACTCATTTAGAAAATTGGTCAGAAATTTTCTGAAATATGGATATACAAAACCCACTAGAGAATCAGAGAGGTCTGTAGTAGAGGCTCAGTCAGACAGCAACTTCTTTGCATATAAAAGCATGTCATTCAGTGCCCACCAGTGAGAAGAAAATAAACAATAAAAACATCATAAAAATATGAGCAATCACTTAATTGTTAGGTGCAAGCATATTCTTGATTTACAACTCTTAGTCAAAAATTTCTGGAAAGACTGTTCTCTAGCAAATAATGGATTCATTTTACAGAAAAGGACTAAAATAAATTACATATGTGTTGAGTAAAACCACAAGAATAAGATGTACTAAATCAAAATCAGTAATATAGATTTTGCAAAATTTGCAGTTAATTTTCCAAAGAAAAAATCATTTTTGCAATGGCCAATAATACAAAGACATTGGTATACATACCAATGTCAAGATGCAGAATGCTGGAAAGAACAGTGATCTGTTGTCAGAGTAGGAAAGAAAGACCCTGCATAGTTCAATGTCAAAACTGAATTAAAAATGTGGCATCACATATCTTGAGTGAATCCTATCAGAATCACTTATTCCATTTTAATACAAGTAAATTTCCTGTCCCTTATTTGCCTTATAATTAGCAATTCCAACTTTTATGATATTCCAGGGGAAGGTATACTTGTTTGCCAATCAGAGTGACTTTTCTAAGCTAATTAGCTTAGATATAATATTTAGAATAACAGCTAGTGTTTGTTCATACCCATGTGGAAAAATGGTGCATTTCCTTTTCGTGTATCCTCCAGTTTAAACAACATCAAATTGTTTTTTTCTGTCTTCTGTGAAGATAGTCGTTCCATATCTATGAAAAAAAATGTATGACAAAGAATAAGGAGTTCAGATAAGGCAATCCAAAAGACAATGTTTTTTGAAGCTTAAAGAATTAACCAATATGAATAAAATTTTGTGTTTCAAAGAACTTTTAAAATGCACTAAAACTAACAGTGTTGGTGTTTCAGGGTAAACTCCAAAAATACTTCTGCTTTAAAAAAATGAATCTGATGTGGCAAGTCTAAACAGCTTTTCAAGTATTTTCACAAAAGGGCTGGTTGAACACAATATTTGCTATCTAGAATTTTTCTCAGGAGTACTGTACTTTCCTGACACATTCAAGAACATATTTTCCCTGAAACACACCAATAAAATAATAAGAAATACAATAATATTAATAAAAATCTTAATCAATGAAACCATAGAATATTAGCTGTCCTTAACAATCATTGTGTCAAAAATGCTAGGTTGCTCATCTGAGTGACTGCTAAGGATATCTTCTACACTATGGTGCCTACTAGATATAGAGGAAAGAAATTTGTAGCTGCAGGTTGCTCTGATTCTTCCAGTCTCTACTGCTTCCAATCATCTCTGGACCAGGAACAGTCTCACTTTGATTTGAGGCAGATAAACGTAAAACAGCTGAATAGCATTTTGTCCATTTTCTCATTTTTCCTAACTAACTTATTCAGTTCCTACATTATTTTCCTTTCCCATTGGCTTTTCAAAGACACCCCCAGGGGAGGCTTGATTCTTTCCATTTTACATTCTTTGTTTTGATTAGTTTTCACACCTTGCCTGCCAATGTAGCAACTTTATCTTAGATATATAATTTCTTTTATTAAATTAGTTTTTTATTTATATATGACAGCAGAATTCATTACTTTTCATATTATACATGTAGAGCACAATTTTTCATTACTCTGATTGTATACAAAGTATATTCACACCAAGTCATGTCTTCATACACGTACTTTGGATAATTATGTCCATCACAATCCACTATCATTTCTAACCCCATGCCCCCTATCTTCCCCTCCTATCCCTCTGCCCTATCTAGAGTTTTTCTATTTCTCCCATGCTCCCCACCCCACTATGAATCAGCCTCCTTAAGATATATAATTTCTTCATCTTTGTCTTTTGAGTCAGTCTCAATTACCAAGAGACATGCTTAGAATGTAAGCAAAATTTGTGCTTGCACTTAATCATTTTCTGTCCTAAATTGTTGGAACCAATAGCTGTTTTTTTTTTAAATTCCCCCCCAAAAAATTCCCCCACAAAAAAATTGGCCCCAAATACTCTCTGTGACAGGAATCTTTGTAATGACCTTAAAATGTAATGGATATGTAGAAGCAAAGACCTACTCAGTCAAAATGTTTTGAACATGGTCCCCAAGAGATGTTTCCTTACAGTTTAAGAGTTCCAGTTTGAACACTGTCAGTTCCAATTATTCTATATTAATTTGAATGTACATCTCATTTCTTCCCTATGCTTTCCCCCTCAAATAAAATGTAAAAGTAACTATAATCTTTCCAAAGTAAATTTTAGATATCTTTGGATTTGGAGATTGCTCCATAACCATTTGTTCCCTAAATTTTGTCCTAGGGAGTAGCAACATGTTGCATATCATTAAATTGTATATATGCCTAATCATTCATGGTCAGTGAACTTAGCTTTGTGGGATCAGATCTTCACTTCTCAATTAATTTCCAACAGTGAATAAGTCAGGAAAGTTGGGAAAGCTTTACATTAACTACCCTTCATACATCTTTGGAACTTGAAACTCACAAGTTCTTCCCACATTTTCAAAAACCTGTTCTTTACCCTTCTTAAATATGGCTTGAATTTCCTACCCTCCACTGAATTCAACTATTTTTTTCCCCTTCCTTGACTCGTTGTTTTTATTATCATCCTCAATCTTCATTGCCTCCTCTTCTCTCCTTTTCCTTATTTCCAACTTTCCTGGGAGTGAAGCATGTTTCAAATGCAACTCATATTTCAGTTCCTTTAACAACACACCCAATTTAACCTGTGGCTAAAAACCTAATAATTATTCCACTCTTTTTCTATTTGATAGGTACATTCTTTGAAAAACTTACAATATTCTAGTGTTCAGGATTTAAGGCACATTCACTTTAAAACATTTTAATCCCATATGATTTGTATATTCTACATGTCTATTACCTTCTTTCTTTGCTCTTCGAGGAAACTCACCAGATATACAAGAAGCAGACACGTCTGGATGTTTCTCAGAGGGACTCTGATAAAAATAATGGCAATACTCAGTTCCATATAGATTTTATAATCACTCTTTAGACATCACCATATTTCTAGTGATGAAATCAATGGAATTGGAAATTAGACCATTACACTTTGTGCACCATATTTTCTTAAGGCACACTATCTTATATACTGCAGATGAAGCTGAACTCCTCCCTTTATCAGGCTACTCTTAGGTAAACTAAGATGGATGAAATAGGAAATGTATTCCCTGGCAACAAACTCACTGATGTTGATATATCCAAAACAACTCACATCAATGTTTAACTAGCTTATTATGCATGCCCCAGAAAATCTATGAACACAATAAGAAACTTATTTAAATCTCTTGAGAAAAGTATTTTATGTTACACAGCATTCAACATTTTAAACATTAGAAGGCAAAAATTTTAGAGTTAAATATGTTACTTCATGTTTAATCTTGTCACTTTGTGTAAGAATAACATACTGTTGCACTTGCTCCATTTAAATTATTAGTGCTTCCTAAAATTAAATGTCTCTCAGCAAAAGATTTACTGAGTCTGAGTTTTACATATTTAAAAATGTACTTAGCACAGAAAATGTGTCTACTTTCAACTGGACATTATATATATATATACACACACACACACACACACACTCTCCAGATGGGAAGAAAACTCATAGCCCAACTCAATTACTGAAACAGATTCATGGATTCATGTGAAGGTACTTCAATATAAAATTTCAGAAACATGGGGAAATATATGAAATTTTTTCATAAGACAACTAAAATCAGGTAAAATGAAACAGGATTTAAAATATAAATTCTGTCTGATCATCAGTATCATAAACTAGATAGAATTCAATAGTATATTTGTTCAACATTATGAAATAATTTTTTTTATGTAGAATTTGATATCCATAAAAATTATTCAGTGAATGTTAAGTATAAAGTGAATTTATTCTCTGGCGTCTCAGGAAATTGAGCTGATCTGGGTCTTTGTTAACATGTTTTAAAGCATTACAAAAGGAAAGAGGCTTGATTTTAGGCATTGGATCCAGCACAAATAGTAATAATCACACACACACACACACACACACACACACACACACACACACACATGCATCACATGTAACGTGTATAGGAAACCATGAAGACATAAAGGTGATTCCCATAATCAAAACAGAAAGAAACCCTAGCTCTATAGTGGAGAAGAAGAAGAGGAGGGATACCTCTAATGAGGAAAATAAGGTATTTAATTATGTGAAAAAATTAAAAATGTAGAAAATTATGGTGAGAAATATGCTACAATGCTTTTCCATAAATTCAGTGGAATTATGCAAATGAAAAATACAATCATCTATTTGTGTAAAACATAAAGTTGAACCAAAATTGAAATACAATTAAAGTGTACTGCTTGTCTCAGTAGAGAACAATATTTTCATACTAAGAATAAGGGATTTAAACATAAATTTTAAGATCACTATGTTGGCTTCGCAACTGCATTTTCTCATTTCCACGAGGTGGAGGCTAAGAATTGCCGCAGAGAAGCCCCGACATTTGCTAAACGTTTACTGCTGCGCTCACAAATTTCCTGTGGGCATGAAAATCAGAACAATAAACCTCCATCTGTTCGAGGAAAAAAGTAAAGAAGTTTCTACTGAGATGAATGTGGATTCCCTGCAGATCACCTGTTTATAAGGTTGAGAGTGCTGCATCCTCAGTTGTTTTTAGGTCAGTCACAAAAACATCCAATTTGAAAAGAAAGATGGCTGCGAAGGGAGTGCAGCACCCCCGTGTACTGCGTCACTGAGCAGGAAAAAGACAAGGTAGAATGGCTAAAAGCTAGCTTTTTAGGAATTTCCAGCAAAATTGGGTTGCTCCAAAACCTAGAGGAAGGATTTCCATCGCATAAGGACCAGCTACTGGAGCTCAAACGCGAGAGATTTGTCCGCACGGAGGGTCACGCTGCGTATGCAGCAAATCGCCCCATGGCCAGTCTGCGGCGCTCACTGGGAAACGATGATAAGATAACAATGCAAAGATACAGCGCTACGGATTCTGCAGGCTCCCGCCAGCTGTGCAAATACTGTACTCAGAGCTGAATTCTGGGCTTAAGACGGGGAAGGAAGCCATCCAATTTGGTTCTCCACATCTGTCAGACCACAGAGGAAGCCAGCGGCCACCATCTTGGAGAGCTGACGTCATCATCTCTGTTTTTTGACTGATCACAGCTCTTTCAGCTATAGATCAGCGGGGAAAACTTAAGGGCCCCTCCCAGCTCTCCTGTGAGCACAATAGCCAGACCGAGGGTGGCACGGGAGCCGGCTGGAGCCGCGGCAGCGCTGACGCAGGAGCCGGCGGGAGCCGTGCGGCGCGGGACTCCCAGTTACCGCTCCCACCAGTGCTGACAACTGAGGTCTCTTGCACTGACTCGCCTCGGCGTGGGACTCACGGCTACCGCTCCCACCAGTGCTGACAACTGAGGTCTCTTGCACCAGATACAGGGGCGTGGCTATCAGAAGGTAAGCAAATTTGCTGGGGGTTCTCAGCCCCAAGCTCTACAAACTTAGGGCCTGAGGGAGGCAAACAAGGAGAGTGTGCCCAGGCACTAATGAAACAGCTGCTCCACGCGTGTGCAAGGTAGGCGGAACTGTGACCACCGACAAAACAGGCCCAGCGGACCGCCAGACACATCGCTCCAGTTGGGGGAGGGGCAGAGCCGCCGGGCGCCTGCAAGGTAGGCGGACCCACGACCCACCAGCAGAACAGGCACAGCAATCCACAGAGCGGCAGAGCCACCCCCCGAGCCTACAAGGTAGGCAGACCTGCGACCCACCGGCAGGTCAGGCCCAAAAACCTGTGGAGGAGCACAGCTGCCCCACGAGCCTGCTAGGTAGGCAGAACCCTGACCACCGACAGAACAGGCCCAGCGGCCGGCCAGACACATCGCCCGGCCCCGGTTGGGGGGGGGGCAGAGCCGCCAGGCGCCTTCATGTTAGGCAGACCTGCGACTCACCAGCAGATCAGGCCTAGCAACGGCAGAGCGGCAGAGCCACCCCCGGGCCTGCAAGGTAGGCGCACTTGCCACCCACCGACAGGTCAGGCCCAACAAACTGCGGAGGGGCACAGCTGCCCCTCGAGCCTGCTAGGTAGGCAGAACCCTGACCACCAACAGAACAGGCTCAGAGGCCGGCCAGACACATCGCCCCGCCCCGGTTGGGGGAGGGGCAGAGCCGCCAGTCACCTGCAAGGTAGGCAGACCTGCGTCTCACCAGCATATCAGGCCCAGCAACCTGCGGAGCGGCAGAGCCACCCCCGGGCCTGGAATGTAGGCGCACTTGCCACCCACTGACAGGTCAGTCCCAGAATCTCTCGGAGGGACACAGCTGCTCCACGTGCATGCAAGGTAGGCGGAACCGTGACCACCGACAAAACAGGCCCAGTGGACCGCCAGACACATCGCTCCGGTTGGGGGAGGGGCAGAGCCGCCGGGCGCCTGCAAGGTAGGCGGACCCGCGACCCACCAGCAGAACAGGCACAGCAATCCACAGAGCGGCAGAGCCACCCCCTGAGCCTACAAGGTAGGCAGACCTGCGACCCACCGGCAGGTCAGGCCAAAAAACCTGCGGAGGGGCACAGCTGCCCCACGTGCCTGCTAGGTAGGCTGAACCGTGACCACCAACAGAACAGGCCCAGCGGCCGGCCAGACACATTGCCCCGCCCCGGTTGGGGGAGGGGCAGAGCCGCCGAGCACCTGCAAGTTAGGCAGACCTGCGACTAACCAGCAGATCAGGCCCAGTGACCCGCGGAGCGGCAGAGCCACCCCCGCGCCTGCAAGGTAGGCGCACTTGCCACCCACCGGCAGGTCAGGCCCAGCAACTCTCGGAGGGACACAGCTGCTCCACGCACGTGCAAGGTAGGCGGAACTGTGACCACCGACAAAACAGGCCCAGTGGCCCGCCAGATACATCGCCCTGGTTGGGGGAGGGGCAGAGCCGCCACCAGCGCCTTTTAGGTAAACAGACCTGCAACCGACAGACAGAACAGGCCTAGCGGCCAGCGGAGGGGCAAAGCCGATGCTCACGCCTGCAAGGTAGGCGGACCTGTGACCACCGAAAGAACAGGCCGATCGAAAGTACAGGCACAGCGGCCTCCCGGCATGGTAGGCACATTGTCTCAATTGGAGGAGGGGCAGAACCACCGCCAAAGCCTGCGAGGGAGACTTTTCAGCTATACAAGAGCATTATAAATATATAGGGGAAAAACTCAATAACACAACAGTTTCACCAAGCAGAAAGAAACGCGATCAGTATGAAAAGACAAGGAAAGAAAGGACCACAAGCAATGCAGGTCAACTCTCAACTTTAGAAGAGGTAATATCTGCAGCAGATGGAATGTCAGATAAAGAATTCAGGATATACATGCTTCAGATGATCTGGAGTCTCAAGGAAGACATTAGACAGCAAAATCAGACAATGAAAGACCACTTCGACCACTTCGACAATGAATTACATAAACAAATCCAAGAAGCAAAAGATCAATTATACAGGGAGATAGAGGTTATAAAAAACAAACAAACAGAAATCCTGGAAATGCAGGAAACAATAAACCAACTTAAAAACTCAATTGAGAATACTACCAGCAGAGTAGAACACTTAGAAGATAGGACATCAGACAATGAAGACAAAGTATTTCAACTGGAGAAGAACATAGACAGCTCAGCAAAGCTGTTAAGAAACCATGAGCAGAACATTCAAGAAATATGGGATAACATAAAGAGACCAAACTTAAGAGGCATTGGGATACAGGAAGGTATTGAGGTCCAAACCAAAGGAATGAGCAATCTATTCAACGAAATAATATGAGAAAACTTCCCAGACTTGAAGAATGAGACAGAATCCCAAATCCTAGAAGCCTACAGGACGCCGAATGTGCAAAATCATAAGAGATCCACACCTAGACACATAATAATGAAGATGCCCAACATACAGAATAAGGAGAGAATTTTAAAAGCTACAAGAGAAAGGAAGCAGATTACATTTAGGGGTAAACCAATCAGGATAACAGCTGATCTTTCAACACAGACTCTGAAAGCTAGAAGATCCTGGAATAACATATTTCAAACTCTGAAAGAAAATGGGTTCCAACCAAGAATTGTGTATCCCACGAAATTAAGCTTCAGGATGGAAGATGAAATTAAAACCTTCCATGATAAAAAAAAAAAGTTAAAAGAATTTGCAGCTAGAAAACCATCTCTTCAAAACATCCTCGGCAAAATATTACAGGAAGAGCAAATGGAAAATATCAATGAAAACCAACAGTGGGAGGTAGTACAGTAAAGGGGGGGGGATAATCAAAGAGGAAAACAAACCATTTTTAGTAACATAAATAAACAAATATGGCTGGAAGAACAACCCATATCTCAAAAATAACCCTAAATGTTAATGGCTTAAACTCACCAATTAAGAGACACAGGCTAGTAGAATGGATCACAAAACAAGACCCAACAATATGCTGCCTTCAGGAGACGCATTTGATAGGAAAAGACATACATAGACTGAAGGTGAAAGGTTGGGAAAAATCATATCACTCATATGGACTTCGGAAACAAGCAGGAGTGTCCATACTCATATCAAATAAAATTGATTTCAAGCCAAAGTTAATCAAAAGGGATGAAGAGGGACACTACATACTTCTCAAGGGAACCATACACCAACAAGACATAACAATCATAAATATATATGCCCCAAACAATGGTGCAGCTATGTTCATCAAACAAACTCTTCTCAAGTTCAAGAGTCTAATAGACCACCATACAATAATCATGGGAGACTTCAACACACCTCTCTCACCACTGGACAGATCTTCCAAACAAAAGTTGAATAAGGAAACTATAGAGCTCAATAACACAATTAATTACCTAGACTTAATTGACATATATAGAATATACCACCCAACATCAAGCAGTTACACTTTTTTCTCAGCAGCACATAGATCCTTCTCAAAAATAGATCATATATTATGTCACAGGGCAACTCTTAGACAATATAAAGGAGTAGAGATAATACCATGCATCTTATCTGATCATAATGGAATGAAATTGAAAATTAACGATAAAAGAAGTAAGGATAAATCATGCATCACTTGGAGAATGAACAATAGGTTGCTGAATGATCAATGGGTTATAGAAGACATCAAGGAGGAAATTAAAAAATTCTTAGAGATAAATGAAAACACAGACACAACATATCGGAATCTATGGGACACATTGAAAGCAGTTCTAAGAGGAAAATTTATTGCTTGGAGTTCATTCCTTAAAAAAAGAAAAATCCAACAAATAAATGATCTAATACTTCAACTCAAAATCCTAGAAAAAGAAGAGCAAAACAACAGCAAAAGAAGTAGAAGACAAGAAATAATTAAAATCAGAGCTGAAATTAACGAAATCGAAACGAAAGAAACAATTGAAAAAATTGACAAAACTAAAAGTTGGTTCTATGAAAAAATAAATAAAATCGACAGACCCTTAGCCACGCTAACGAAGAGAAGAAGAGAGAGAACTCAAATTACCAGCATACGGGATGAAAAAGGCAATATCACAACAGACACTTCAGAAATACAGAAGATTATCAGAAATTATTTTGAATCCTTATACTCCAATAAAATAGAAGATAGTGAAGGCATTGATAAATTTCTTAAGTCATATGATTTGCCCAGATTGAGTCAGGAGGATATTGACAACCTAAACAGACCAATATCAATTGAGGAAATAGAAGATACCATCAAAAGACTACCAACTAAGAAAAGCCCAGGACCGGATGGGTATACAGCAGAGTTTTACAAAACCTTTAAAGAGGAACTAATACCAATACTTTTCAAGCTATTTCAGGAAATAGAAAAAGAGGGAGAACTTCCAAATTCATTCTATGAGGCCAACATCACCCTGATTCCTAAACCAGACAAAGACACTTCAAAGAAAGAAAACTACAGACCAATATCTCTAATGAACCTAGATGCAAAAATCCTCAATAAACTTCTGGTGAACCGGATACAAAAACATATCAAAAAATTGTGCACCATGATCAGGTAGGATTTATCCCTGGGATGCAAGGTTGGTTCAATATATGGAAATCAATAAATGTTATTCACCACATCAATAGGCTTAAAAATAAGAACCATATGATCATCTCGATAGATGCGGAAAAAGCATTCGACAAAGTACAGCATCCATTTATGTTCAAAACTCTAGAAAAACTAGGGATAACAGGACCATACCTCAATATTGTAAAAGCAATCTATGCTAAGCCTCAGGCTAGCATCATTCTGAATGGAGAAAAACTGAAGGCATTCCCTCTAAAATCTGAAACAAGACAGGGATGCCCTCTCTCACCACTTCTGTTCAACATAGTTCTCGAATCACTGGCCAGAGCAATTAGACAGACGAAAGAAATTAAAGGCATAAAAATAGGAAAAGGAGAACTCAAATTATCACTATTTGCAGATGACATGATTCTATACCTAGCAGACCCAAAAGGGTCTACAAAGAAACTATTAGAGCTAATAAATGAATTCAGCAAAGTGGCAGGATATAAAATCAACACGCATAAATCAAAGGCATTCCTGTATATCAGTGACAAATCCTCTGAAATGGAAATGAGGACAACCACCCCATTCACAATATCCTCAAAAAAAAAATAAAATACTTGGGAATCAACCTAACAAAAGAGGTGAAAGACTTATACAATGAAAACTACAGAACCCTAAAGAGAGAAATAGAAGAAGATCTTAGAAAATGGAAAAATATACCCTGTTCATGGATAGGTAGAACTAACATCATCAAAATGGCGATATTACCAAAAGTTCTCTATAGGTTTAATGCAATGCCAATCAAAATCCCAATGGCATTTCTTGTAGAAATAGAGAAAGCAATCATGAAATTCATATGGAAAAATAAAAGACCCAGAATAGCAAAAACAATGCTAAGCAGGAAGTGTGAATCAGGCGGTATAGCTATACCAGACTTCAAACTATACTACAGAGCAATAGTAACAAAAACAGCATAGTACTGGTACCAAAATTGGCGGGTGGACCAATGGTACAGAATAGAGGACACAGAAACCAATCCACAAAATTACAACTATCTTATATTTGATAAAGGGGCTAAAAGCATGCAATGGAGGAAGGATAGCATCTTCAACAAATGGTGTTGGGAAAACTGGAAATCCATATGCAACAAAATGAAACTGAATCCCTTTCTCTCGCCATGCACAAAAGTTAACTCAAAGTGGATGAAGGAACTTGATATCAAATCAGAGACATGGCGTCTGATAGAAAAAAAAGTTGGTTATGATCTACATACTGTGGGGTTGGGCTCCGAATTCTTCAATAGGACACCCATAACACAAGTGTTAACAACTAGAATCAACAAATGAGACTTACTCAAACTAAATTTTTTTTCTCAGCAAAAGAAACAATAAGAGAGGTAAATAGGGAGCCTATGTCCTGGGAACAAATCTTCACTCCTCACACTTCAGACAGAGCCCTAATATCCAGAATATACAAAGAACTAAAAAAATTAGACAATAAGATAACAAATAACCCAATCAACAAATGGGCCAAGGACCTGAACAGACATTTCTCAGAGGAGGACATACAATCAATCAACAAGTACATAAAAAAATGCTCACCATCTCAAGCAGTCAGAGAAATGCAAATCAAAACCACCCTAAGATACCATCTCACTCCACTAAGATTGGCAGCCATTAGGAAGTCAAACAACAACAAGTGCTGGTGAGGATGTGGGGAAAAGGGTACTCTTGTACATTGCTGGTGGGACTGCAAATTGGTGCGGCCAATTTGGAAAGCAGTATGGAGATTTCTTCGAAAGCTCAGAATGGAACCACTATTTGATCCAGCTATTCCCCTACTTGGTCTATTCCCTAAAGACCTAAAAAGAGCACACTATAGGGACACTGCTACATCCATGTTCATAGCAGCACAATTCACAATAGCAAGACTGTGGAACCAACCTAGATGCCCTTCAATAGACAAATGGATAAAAAAAATGTGGCATTTATACACAATGGAGTATTACTCTGCATTAAGAAATGACAAAATCATAGAATTTGGAGGGAAATGGATGGCATTAGAGTAGATTATGCTAAGTGAAGCTAGCCAATCCCTTAAAAACAAATGCCAAATGTCTTCTTTGATATAAGGAGATTAACTAAGAACAGAGTAGGGATGAAGAGCATGAGAAGAAGACTAACATTAAACAGGGATGAGAGGTGGGAGGGAAAGGGAGAGAGAAGGGAAATTGCATGTAAATGGAAGGAGACCCTCAGGGGTATACAAAATTACATACAAGAGGAAGTGAGGGGAAAGAAGGAAAAATATAAGGGGGAGAAATGAATTACAGTAGAGGGGGTAGAGAGAGAAGAGGGGAGGGGAGGGGTGAGGGGGGATAGTAGAGGATAGGAAAGGCAGCAGAATACAACAGACACCAGAATGGCAATATGTAAATCAATGGTTCTGCAACTGATGTGATTCTGCAATCTGTATATGGGGTAAAAATGGAAGCTCATATCCCACTTGAATCAAAGTGTGAAATATGATATATCAAGAACTATGTAATGTTTTGAACAACCTACAATAAGAATTAATTTTTTAAAAAAACAAAGTACATGTAGGAAGACTCGAATTGATGTGAACACACTGTGTATACAAACAGAGATATGAACAACTGTGCTCTATATGTGTAATAAGAATTGTCATGGGGCTGGGGAAGTGGCTCAAGACAATTGTGCTCTATATGTGTAATAAGAATTGTTATGCATTCTGCTGTCATACAAAAATAAAAATAAAATCTAAAAAAAAAAAAAAACCTACAATAGATACACTTAAAAAAAAAACAAAAAAAAAACATCCAATTTGCCAGGACAAGTTGGGGAAAATGTTTGTATCTTTTGTCACACAAGGTAATTTATATTTTTTTATTTTAGCTAGGAAACCCTTGTAAGCATTGTACTTAAAAAAAAATGGGAGCCAATTTATCATTGCTACACTGAAATTTCCTCATTATTTCACTTCCATTGTTGGCAAAAAATTGTGGTAATTGTTTCCTCTGTCTAGATGAGGCTTTATAGTTTGCTTAAAACAAGACAAAAAACAAAACTCTTACAGCCATTTTGATTTCAACAAAGGAGTCTTCTGAGGAGCCCCTGGCAGTCAGCTTGAGCTGTAATTCAGACACGATGCCCAGCAGGTCTGCCTTTTCAGCCTGAAGACGTGCCACCTGGGTCTTCAGCTGTTCCACTTCCTGCTCTGCTACCACCTTGGGAAGCCTAGAGTCACCATTGGGGTCCTGGAAATGACAAGGAGTATAGCACATAAACAAATCAAACCAAGGGCCTATCCATCAAACTTGATTGTCTTCACACTCATGGACAAGGCTGTTTTCAATATCTTTTTCCCCTGGTTTAAATAGAAAACCCAGCTTTTACTTTACATGTATTTTAACAGAACATTTAAGGTGGAGATTTTTACTGTGTGTGCGTTTCTGAGTATTGAACCCAGTGACTCTCTACCACTGTGTTACATCCCTAGTCCTTTTTACTTTTTATTTTGAGTTGCATAGGCTGCCCTCAAACTTGAGATCTTCATGCCTCAGTCTCCGGAGTAGCTAGGATTCATATGACACAATGCCCAGCATTTTACATTATTTGTGTTGTACTCAAATAACAGAAATTTAAAATGACTTCATGACAAGAAAGAAAGTCTTCAATAGCACATTGGAATATGGACATTATGAAAAGAACCAACCAGATTCTGGCAATGGTGATTTAGACCAAAACTCTAGAAAACAAGAATAAAAAGCTCTGCTAACTCAAACTCCTACCTTTTTTCCTCCCTAGAAATGTCCACTTATCCCCGCTCTCCCTATACTCATGATATCTAATTAGAAGCCAAAGCACCAAGGATATTACTTGACAGCAAAACCCAAATCCTCCCAATATGTAAGCTGGTGGGTACAATATTCTATGTTGGTGTTTGAAAGTTGGTAAAAATAAATCTGTTGAGAAATAGGAAATTCAAAATTCAGAGATTGGTACCAAAAGCAAATAAATAAAATAAATAAATAAATACATTTTAGCCTATAAAAACTAAAAAAAAAAAAAAGATCACTATGTTGAATAGAAGCAGAAATGTGAGTTATTTTTTCTCATCTAACATAATGTATATTTGATAATATTTATTATTTCATCAAAATTTAGGAATTTTTATTTCTATTTCATTGTTTTAGATAGAAACATTTTTATTTTCGTGGTAACTTACTTTTGTTTAAATTGAGGTTTATTGTTTAAATTAAAGGTATACAACTTAATGATTCAATGTACACATACTTTTTGATATAATCATTACAAATAAGCTAATTAATATAACATAATCTTGAACAGTTATCACTTTCTTCCTTTTATTTGTTTTAAGAACAATGACAATAGACCTATTAGCAAATTTTAAATACACAATAATCAAGTACATTTTGTAAGATATCCTTATAATACATTAAGAAGCCAGGGATTTATCATTCTGAAAAATAAAACTTTGTACTCCTTGATCAACATCTCATTTTCCCCTATTCCTAACCTATAGCAACCTTCATTCTACACTCTATTTTTTTATATTGGATTTTTTTAATATTCCACATATAATTAAGATCATGCAATTAAAAAAAGAAGGCTCAATTTGGATACAGTATGCAACACTTTTCATTGAAGACAGAACTAAAAAGAATTCCAAGGGACAATGGTAGAAGCACAGGACCATATGCTGCTTAATTACTGCAAATTATTGGAGATAGGAGTCAGATGATTTGGTGTGTGGCTGCATGATGAAAAATATAGGCTATGGGAAAACACAGGAAAGCCACTATGGAGAGCCTGTGACCAGATGAAATCAGAAACAGTGTCTTGAAAAAGAATAAATGCATTTATATTAGAAAAAAAGCTGTAGAAATGCCAGGGGAAAACTAGCTGGGTGGATAAGTGGAATTTTCTCTTTGGTAACTGAGGAAAACTTTACCAATCCAATTAGGAAATGGAGAAATGAGTAGATAGAGTATTCCCAAAAATAAGAAATACAAATTGCTTACAACCATATGAAAAAGTTTTTTTTTCTTAACATTTCCAGCTTTCAGGGAAATACTATTCAAAATTTCGTTGACATTTTAGCTGACCCTGTCAAATAACATTTAAGTATTCAAATAATAAGTGCTGGTGAACATGTGATGGAAAAGTAAATAATATACCATGAGACTAAATTTTAGCATTTCTATTCTGCAAAGCACTATGAATATTGCTCAGAATACTAGAAAAATGATACCATATGGTCCAGATTTCCCAGTCCATGCTTTTTTCCCCAATGTACTTAAATATTTATGCACATGTGACAGATGAACTTCAATGTTAATAGTGGTACAGTCACAACCAGAAAGTTATGGAACTAACCCAGACACTCTCCAACAGAAGAAAAGATAAAAATTTGGGGTAAAACTTGGCACTTAACTTGAACAAGTTAGATTTCATGATACACCATTTTGTCAAAAAATCTGCATATCATGGATGAAAACAGTTCCCTAAAATTTCTATAATATGAAAGTTGTAACATCAAAATCTTCCTAGATTTATAAAAGTATGATATTTTGTAGTAAAAACCTCAAACTTATATTAATTCCTCTCAATTCAATTCAATTTACTTTTATGCAAAGTCAAGACTTGGATTTTTCCAAAAGGAAAATTCAGTGTACTAAAAAAAATGCCAGAGAGAATCAGAGTTTCTGTGCAGGAGTACCTTCACTAATATTAATTTATGTAGGCTTTCTTCCTAGGATATCAAAAAAACCCACTAATTTGTACTCTTAACTTTTGTAAGACTGAACTGTGCCATAAAACAGTTGCATAAAGCATAAAGCATAAAGCACTTGCAATAAGAATCATGGTGGGTATTGTAGAGAGAGTCAGACGTAGATGTGATGTGCAGCTAGAGCATGGTCTTAGGTTATTCCTAAATAATAGAAGCATATGGCACATTCATTGAAACACATTCATGGTGTCATTTCTGTGACAACACCAGAGATAAGTCTGGTAGAAAACTGGCTGCATGCAGAACAACACACATGAGCAGATATACCAGGTCAACAAACTGTGCTGAGAGTCATTTGGAGATATTGCTCCCATTATACCATACTAGCGTTGAGGGGCAGCATCCTGAAAATTACAATATACAACTCGGACAAAATCCTTTTTAAGAAGGGTACAATATTAGCAATACTCAGTGAAAGGTCACAAACCATGCATGTTATACACTTCCAAGACATGTAGCCAGACCTCCTAACAAAATGTTGGAGGGTTCCTCAATCTTATAGCCTCAAGATAATGATTGATTTCAATGTTTTCAAAGCTCTCATCAGGAAGATGAGTGTTGGTCCTGTTGAACAAACTATAGAGTAAAGGTCCACAGGAGCATTTCCTCATTCAAATGGGTGCTTTGGAAATAATCATAGTGAGGGAGAAGTGCTGTTTGAAAATTTAAGGGGCAGATGATTCCAGAAGTGCTGGGGCAGGATCAGATGGAATGATATTTTCAGGAAGTTATCTGAAGAAGTCACAGATTTTGAAACCAAGCCATGTCTCTCATGCTCCAAGAGATTGTAGGAAAAGGCCTCAGTGACTTGGAATAATGACCACTACAAGACCACTGAGTACAGAATTCCATTATTGGGGTCTGCACTACAGATTAGTCTCCTTGGACCACAGGGTTTATCAGGCAATTTCTACATTATATAGATTTATGTCTCTGAGTACACAAACTAATACTGAGAGTGCATTTCCTCTGCAACTTTTAAAGTTTGCTCAGTATTCTCTGGGAGGTATGGGGGAGCAAGGAGCAGAAGCCTTTTGGAGCTAGAGCAGGTAAGGAAACTGATGGGTAATATTTACATCCTCTAAACCACAAAAAACTTTAGCTTTTCAAAATTAGAAATTCTGGACAGAAGTATCACCATTTTAGTTACATTAGTTTCAGGGAATTGTGAAGTTTTCCATGGTTTTATTTGTGACTTTATTTTGGTTTGTTATTTCTTTGGGTTTGCCAAATTATTTCTTTTTTCATAATAGATGCGATTTTCCAAGGTATTTTCATTCGTTTCTTGTTTTATTTCTTTGATTACATTTTTATTCTTATTTTAAATTCTTTCCTATTCTCATTCTTATTTAATTTCATTGCCATCTTCTCTTTAGTCTGTTTCTGCTTACTATAACCACTTTCATTGTCTATTCCTTTTAAAATCGATCATGATACGTTTATTGTCACTAAGGCTTTTTTTTTTTTCAGCCAGGTGCACATTGTTATATCCTATGAACTTTAGTTCATTTCTTGGTATTATAGAAACCAGATATATATATCTCATTTTTATGGTATGTATGTTTTGCTTTAAGCTATGATTGTTCTCAGAGATTCCTCTTTCTCCTTGATGAGTTGCTCATCTGGAACTTGATGCTGAGAATGATGGCCTGACCAAACACATCCCAAAGAAAAACCTGCACACTGAAAGGACACACACATAACATTGGAACTAAAATGAATGCAAAATCGCCTCCTACTACTGTAGACAACAGAGGGAAAAAGGGGGGACATTAAGATACCACCAGCATTCTAAAAGTTCCCAATAACTGCATCCAAGATGTGTATCCTTGGCAAGAACTGTAGCACTTCCTTTTTACTAATGCCCGCTTCAGAGGTATGATAAAAATGTTTAGTGATTTTCTTGATTTATTGCATGAAAAGTAAATGAACTAAAAAGTTTCTCTTTGTACACTAACAGAAAGGATATATCCCGAAAGGATTTTGATTCCTTTAACAGCCTGTTCAGTTTCTCATGTAAGCTTATTTCCTGCCTCAACCTACAGAGTGGAGTCAAGGGAGAATGGAATCTTTAATACTGGCATGGATTAGTGGTAATGGGAAACTACAATTTTGAGCCTTTGGAAATGATGATGTTTTAACAGAAATGTTTTCACTGGCCATTACAATTAAGTATTTTCTGACTTTTGACTGGGTCTTTCAGAGTTTCAAATTTATTCTTTATGATGTGAGGAGGTCACATAGAAGACAACTGATACAATATTCAAAAAATTTTCTCTATTTCTGAAATGAAGGTTACTTCAAAGCTTCCGCTTCCATGATTTCTAAAGCTATTTTCATGTTTGTTTCCTGTTACATACTTTAGATTTAAATATTGAATTAGGATATTTGATTTCCAAGTAACTATTGTTTGAGCTCATTTTGTTCAGCACAATGTCCTTTCCCAAAGCAAAGAAGGGACAAACACCAGGAATTTAAATTGACACATTTACATACCTGTTGATGACGATTTTCTGTGACATCAAGCCACTCCTTCTCTTCAGATGATGACTTGTCCCAATGTGACTCTGGGAATGAATGCATAGATGTACTTAAATTACTTAAAAGAGTTAGACTGAGTGAAAATATAGCCAACTACAAAAGTAATAATCATAAAATTTTATTTTCACAATGATATTTTTAAGTTAAATTTAATTTTAGGTGAACATTTATGTTGTTTGAAATTTTTTGATTGTTATGTGGGCCTGGTTGGTATACACAGAGCCATGTGCATCCTTGGCAACAACTGTAGCACTACGTTCAAATCTGAGGCCTTAAATGTTTGTGGAGACAGAGTTTCTAAATATACCCTGGCTCATTGGAAACCTGCCTGCCTCAGCCTCCCACTAAGTTGAAATGCACTAAGTTGAAATACCCAGGGTGTATTGAGAGATTTAGGGAATAGTTTTACTAATCCAACTTCAGAGACACTAGTGGTCACCATGTTCAATAAACATGATATCTTAATGATTCAGCCATTAAAAAATGATATTTTACAGAAAAAAAATGTTGAAATAACAATGGACAGAAGAAACTTCACACTGTTTACTATGTCTTTTTCCTAATAGTAATTTTTAATGAATCACTGCACACAATGTTTGGTTTCTGAAAAAAAAAAAAAAGAAAGGAGAAGAGAAAAAAAGAGGTCACTGTCATACATTTGCCAGTGAACCCCATATTCCTTTCCTTTCTATTTCCTGCATTTCTTCTGTTAGGAATGACTATGTTTTTGGAAGCATTCCTCATGGTGCCTGTTAATCCTGAAATAAACTGTTTTTGCTTTTCTGGTGTTAGCTACCTCAGACCATGACCCGCTATTGTACTGGTTAACAACCAGTTGGCCTGTAAATTATTCCTTCTCTGTCTAATTCTCTAGGTCCTGGACTTCAGGGTCTCCTTTTCAACCCACTGGTTAGAACACCCATAATAAAGTGTCACATAAGTGTCTGAGGCAAAAACACTTGGCGTGGATGGTGTCTTTTCTAGAGGTAAGGATGAATGGAGACTTGAGGGGTGAGGCCATCAGCCAGAGGAAGAGAATGGTAAAAATGTGGAAAGCTATAGTATGACATAGAGACAAGGGTTAAGGGTAATGGTATATGTCTGATGATATAGGGATTGGTGAAAACTGCCAGAAGTTCATGCACTAGAAAAACAGGCTAAAGATAGATTTAGGAAGACTAGCATTGTGAAAGATGTCTCAAAATGTTAAGGTGCTTGGACATACACAAACTAAAGAATGTCATCTATGCCATGGGCACATATAAATCTGGAACCATCTCCATTCTGTGGGCATGTAAACTTGAGGGACATGTTCATGATTGGAGATGAATAATGAGAATGCAAAGTACACTATGAGGTTGATGCAGGCCTGAATGGAAGGAATGTCTCCAAAAGTTCTGTTTTTACCATACAGATGAAACAAGCAAACAACAAGTCAAAGAACAATGAGCAAAAATTCCATTGGGATATGCAGGTATGGATTGACTACTCTGAGTTAAAATTTCAGGAAAGAGTATTCACCAGCAAATGTTCACTTTAGAAGCAAGGGGTAAACTAAAGTATATATGATCATACATCTTATTATTTCTTGCTATACACTGACTACAAGAGTTGTCAAAGTCAGGGCATAAGTGGCATAAAAACAACTTTGATGCATATAAGACATGTGATGTCACACTAGATGTCATGGTAGAGTGCACATTGTCTTATAAATGAGATTTTCCTGTATTTCACAGACTGGTCTTGATATCTTGGCTTCAAGAAAACTAGAATTCCTCATAATATCAGGATTCTGGATTTTAGTCCTACTCCCCTGGACCTATTTTTAAAATTTGGGTGGGAAAAAAATCAGCCCCACAATCCAACTAACCGGTGTCATGAAGTTTAATTGTAGAAACATCAATGATATAGGTTATTTTAAAACATAATTTCCTCAGGCATTTACAGAAATATTTTGAAATGTGGATGCAGCACCAACACAGACCTGATGGGGTAACTCCTCCCATGGCAGAAAATGGATATATTAGGAGTGAGAAGATTGCTATCATTTCCAAGGTTTAAACATAGGCAGTTTTATAGAATCTGTACTGCAACAGTTACCTGACTCCAGTGTTTTTGTTCCATTCTTCCATTTTGGTTTTTTGGGAACTCTATCTTTGCTTTTGATGGTCAGCTTGATGTGCATGGAGACAAGATATTATATAAGTATTTTACAGTACATCCACCATACTGTTAATAAGATCACATAAATATAGAAGATGAATTACCTTGTAGGAAGCATGTACGTCCTTAGAGCCTGAAAAGCAATTGAAATATATAATCAATAAAATCTGAATATTAAGAAAAACACATTGATCATTCTATGAAATAAGTAGAGAGCTCAGTCTGAGTGATAACAATTTTCATTTGCATTGATACAGACTACATTCGCTTGGAGGTTTTGTGTTTGTGGATTTTGTTGAGTACAGTCACAAGACTGAAATGTAGTAAATCAATATGGAGAAAATATCTTTAGTAATTAAAACTTGTAGTTAAGTTTCAAATAATAAGAACACCTTTGCAATCATCATAAATAATTAGGCAAGGTACATATACAAATGTGAAGATGCAGAATCTGGAGACCACAGTGATCTGTATTCAGAGAAGCAAAGAGAAACCTGAGAAGTTCAATGTCAAAGCTGAAGTAGTCAGATGGCAGCACATATGTCAAGTGACCTATGAATTCTTTAATCCATTTTATTATAACTGAGTATCCTCTACCTCATTTGTCTAATTATTAAAAAGTTTTCATCCAAGATCTGCCGAAATGTACACTTTATTTCTCATCAAACTGTTTTTTTTTCTGAATTAATTGGACTAGATATATGCATTTAGAATAACAGGTAATACATATATGTGTGTTTTTTCATACCCATCTGGGAGCATGACACATCTTCTAATCCTGCTTCCTTTGTTTTAGTCAATATCATGATTTCCTTTTCACCCTTGTACAGAGCTACAGGTCCTGCATCTGAAAAAATATGAGAAAGCATAAAGAATTCAAATATGGCTATCCACAGCAAACTGTGATCCAAAAGCAGGCAGAATTGACAGATAGGAATGAAGTATTGTGTTTCCAAGTCTTTCGTATAAACATGTTAGAAACAGTCTTGATATATGAGAAATAAATTCCATACAGAATTCTGGTTAAAAAAAATGAGTCTGACATTAAACACCAGACATGATATCACATATTTTCTGAAAGTGCTGGCTCATCAGAAAATGAGGCATGTAGAGATCAGAATTAAGTACAGAAATGAAGTGCATTCTTGCAGCACCAGGGACATGGTTTCATTCCAAAGCTCCAATATAATCATCATCATCATCATCATCATCATCCAGAATAATAAAAAATAACTATCTTCCAATAAACAAAAGGTACAAAAACACTAAGTCACTGATCTAAATTACTCTTATAAATGTCACACACATGGTGTGTGGCCTGGTAGGTGTGCCGGATAGATTTCTTTCAGCAGTTGCCCAGATTTTTCCAGTCCCTACATGTTTAAATCATCTCTGGACCAGGAATCATATCACCTTTGGCTTGAAAGCAGGTATACTGAAAAATGCTGAATTGCATTCTCTTTTTCACCTCCACAATTACCTGGCTAACTTCTTTATGTTCTCTCTCATTTTGCCTTCCTTCTAGCTTTTTCAAAAACAAAACCCTCTAGAGTAGAGGACTTCATTATTTCCATTTTACATTCTTTGTACAGGTTATTCCAACTACTTCCTGTCTGCCAATGTAGCAAATTTATCTTAGGAATATGATTTCTAATTTGCAGATAAATGGATGAAGTTAGAGAAGACAATGATAAGTTAAGTTAGCCAATCCCAAAAAACCAAATGCTGAATGTTCTTTCTGATATAAGGAGGCTGATTCATAGTGGGGTACAGAGGGGGAGCATGGGAGGAATAGATGAACTAGGGCAGAGGGGTAGGGTGGAAGGGAGGGGGGTCATGGGGTTAAAAATGATGGTGAGATGTGATTGACATCATTATTTAAAGTACATGTATGAAGACATGAATCGTTGTGAACATAGTTTGTAAGCAAACAGAGTTTTGAAAAATTGTGTTCTACATGTGTAATATAAATGATAATGAATTTTGGTGTCATATATAAATAAAAAAATTTATTAACAAAAAGGACTATACTTTGAAAATATACATGGAAACTAATATAAATATACAGGATCTGACACAGGGAACAGTAAAATGTAAGTCCTATGAATATATATTTTGTGTATAAGGGGACAAATTAATAATTCCTATATGAGATATATTTTGATATGTAAGCAAACCTAACATCCAAAATAAAAAAAATGGCAAAATAATTCTAAAAAAATTATTTTGTGTACATAAATTTTAATTACAGTAATTATAGATACAGAATTTTGGAAAGGGTAATATCAAATATTTTTAGTGAGCGAGGGTTAGGGTTAGAAAACTAAGATTAATATGTGGAAATATTCACAAGAATGTACTTATGACCTAAATACATGTATCTTCATACATGTATACGAACGGAGAGACTCTACTTTGTGTACAAACAGAGATATAAAAAATTGTGCTCTATATGTATACTATGAATTGTAATGCATCCTGTCATATGCAATAATTTAAAATAAAATATTAAAAAGAGAAAAAAGAAATACGATTTCTAAATTTTTGTCTTTTGTGTTATCCCCACTATATAAGAAATATGATCAGAATAATAGCAATATTTATGATGGCACTTGATCTTCTTCTTTCCCAGTGTGTAGGATCTACTAGTGTTTTTTTTTTTTTTTTAATTTCCCAAAGGGACATTCTATACCTGGCTATGAAAATGCTGTTGGCATACCAGTATCATTGGAATCACCTTCAAATTTAAAGGAAATGTACAAGCAAAGATGTTCTAAGTCATAATGACATCTGAACATGACCTCAACTGATGATTCACTACAGTTTGAGAGTTTCAAGGTAAACATTGTTGGAATCAAATACCTCTAACTTAACTTGAATGTAGCTCTGGGTTTCTCCCTAGTGGTACCCATTAAATGAAAGTTTATAAAAAGCTATAACTTTCCAAATTTAGATATAGGTGAATTTTGGGACCACTCTGTAACCATTTCTATTTCTTTCCACTTTCCTAATTGGTGTTTCTACAATATACATTCTTTGTACAGATACCAACACATTATGTGTCATTAGATTTTTTACATGAATAATCTTTTGTGATAAACAAACATAACAATCTGGGAGTCCTTCTTCACTCCTCAATTTAATTCCATTCCAACTGTGACTAAATCAGGAAGGTTGGAAAATTTTTACTTTACACCTCATTCAGCTTTGAACCTGGAAACTAAAAAATGCTTCCCATATTTTGAAAACACTGCTCTCCACCCCCCTTATGTAACTGAGGGTCCTTCTATTCACTGAGTACAACTGCTACCTCTTCCTTGACTCCCTGTAATTAATGCCTGTCTCAGTGTTCATACCCTCTTCTTCTGTTTCATTTCTACTTTACTTTGATCGAAGCATGTATCAAAATGCAACTCCTAATTCAGTTTCTTTAGCAATATCCACAGTTTAACCTGTGACACAAACCAAATACCATATGACTCATTATATTTCTTTGTCTTTACTAGGTAACACATACTCTCATTAAACAATTAAAATATACCAGTGCTCATGTTTTAAGGCAATAGGCTCAGCAATGAATATTGCATTATTCATGACTTTTACCTTCTTTATGTCCATTTATTCTACTCTTTGAATGTGAAGAGGACCCATCAGATATGCTAGAAGTACAAACCTCTGGAGGTTTCTCACAGACACTCTGGGGAAAATAATGCCAATAATGAGTTGCAAAAAAGATTTCATCATTACATTAAACTCATCACCATATGTCTATTTAAAAATCATCAGAATTGGAAATAAGATGCATGCATTATGAACAAGATTATATTGCATAAGTTTCACTGTCTTAGGCACCTCAGATTAAGTGAGCTCTTATATAATCTACTGATTGGATAAAGCCAGAATGAGGGACATAGGAACTGTGTTCCCTCAGCATATACACACTGACAAGCATATACCCCAAACAACTAGCATCAGTATATAATAGGTCAACTTTGCACTGCCCAGCAGTTCTAAAAATGCTTTGGAAGACTTTTAAGAACAGGAATTGGTGTTCCATAGCATTTTAAATTTGAGTGGCCAATTTTTTATTCTGAAAGAATGATACTTCATAAGATGAGAGTTGCAATTCTGTCACCTTGTGCAGGAATGATAAACTGCTATAATTGCTTCATTTATTCATCAGAGACTACAAACATTTGATGCATTTCAGCAAAATATTTACCAAGTCAAAACTTATTTTAAAAAAGTAAAATATAGTGAGGAAATGTGTCTGTATGTAATATGAACATAATAGCACACACACTTGGGTAAAGTATGCAACACTTTCATTGGAGAAGAAACTAAGAGGTATTTCAAAAGAGAAAGGTGACTCCCATTTGTGAAATGCTGACGATTTGCAGAGGTGGGAGTCATTTGAACTTGTGCATTGCTGCTTGAAGAAAAAGACAGGCTGTGGGAAATCACAGGAGTGACACAATGGAGAGCCTGTGACCAGATGAAACCAGAAATATGAGATATTCAAAGAGGAAATGCATTCGTGGAAGAAATAGTATAGAGCCGGAGTAGGGAAAACTAGCTTGCTCTGAGAGAGGAATATGCTGACTGGTGAGCTGAGGAGACTCTCACCCATCCAATTAGGAAATGGAGAAAAGAAAGAGATAGATGTTCTCAAAACCACAAACACAAGTTCATTATCAATACATAAAATACATCTAGCATTCAGGGAAGTACCCTCCCAAACTCCATTGATATTTCAGCTCATGCCATCCAAAGAGGCATTCTTCAAGACTTTAAACAATAAATGCTGGAGAGGATGTGGGTAAAAATGTACAACCATACACTATGGGACTGAAAATCAGGACTTCCCATCTGAAAAGCAGTATGGAGAGTCATTAGAAGATAATATGAACATCCTGTGCCCAGGGATCCCAATCCTTGTTCTTATACCCAATTGACAATGATTCTGTATACACATGAGACACTGGAACTTCAAGGTTTACAGTGGTTTCTATCACAATTAGAAAGATATGAATTGAGCCCAGATGACCTTAACACAAAAATAGATAAATAAACACCTAGAAACGTGGCACTGAATTTGAGCAAACTAGTTTTTCATGATACACCATCATGTCAAAATGATTCCTCATATAGCATATAAAAGCACTGCCCTAAAAATTTCTAAAATATAAAACCTGAAACAACAAAATCCCTTAAGTTTCTACAAGGATGATATTTTAAAGCAAACAATTAGGAAACTTATTATTTTAAGGCAAAATTGAACTTTTTCAGCAAAGGAAAGACTTCATTTTCCCCGCAATGTCAAGGAATATTTGATGTAATCCAAACCTACCAGGCAGAATCTGAGCAGGTGTTTAGGAGCCTCTCCACTCCTTTTACTTTATCGCAACTTTGTTCCTGGGATATCCGAAAAATTTTACCCAGTTTTTTCCTAACATTTCAAAGACTGAACTCGGCATAAAAAATGTGGTTTGGAGGTACCCATAACCATATTCAAGGTGGGAGCAGGAGAGAAACCCAGACATAGAGCTGCCCAGAGAGCTGGCATCTGGAGTCTTTGTTAAGAATAGTAGTTCATGGCACTCTCATGCATCATGGTGCTTGCAGCTCTGTGACAGCAAGGGCCAAGGATAAATCTGATAGACAAAAGGGCAGCCTGCAGTACCATAAACATGAAATGAATGCTAGGCGTGGTCAACCCACTCTACTGAGAATAATTTAGAATATTTACACCCCTATTAACATTACACAGGCAGTCAAAGGCACCCTCTTAAGTATTACAATATTGCCCTGAGTACATGGGCTCTCAGTGGTGTCTCATCAGGAAACACTGCATCCCTTACACCTCCATGATTCAGTAGCCAGGTATCCTCCCACAATTTTAGTTGGTTACTCGTATGGGCTCAGAATTGTGAGTAACACGCATGTGCTGACAGCTCTCATCAGGAAGAGGTGTGTTGCTGCTGTGGACATTCTGTAGAGTAGAGGTTCACAGCGGTACTGTCTCTTTCAAACTGGTGCTTTGGGAATAATGAACGTGAGCAAGAACTGCTAGTTGAGAATTCAAGGGACAGAAGATCCCATGAGTCCTGGGGCAGAATCAGGTAGAATGGTATTTTCACTGAGTTCTCAGAAGAAGTCACAGATTCTGAAACCAGACCATGTCTCCCATGCTTCAAGAGATTATAGGAAAAGGCCTCAGTGACTTGGAATCATGCACAGTACAAGACCACTGAGTTGGGGTGGGGATGTGGCTCAAGCGGTGTGCACTCGTCTGGAATGCATGCGGTCCCGGTTCGATCCTAAGCACCACATACACACAAAGATGTTGTGTCCACTGAAAACTAACAAATAAATATTAAAAAATTCTCTCTCTCTCTCTCTCTCTCTCTCTCTCTCTCTCTCTCTGTGTGTGTGTGTCTCTCTCTCTCTCTCTCTCTGTGTGTCTCTCTCTCTCTCTCTCTCTCTTTCTCTCTCTCTCTCTCTCTCTCTCTTTTAAAAAAAGACCACTGAGAACGGAATTCCATAATTGGGGTCTGCATTACAGATTAGTCCCCAGCCTTCATGGATCACTGGGTTTATCAGGCAATTTCTACATCCATAGACCCATGTCTCTGAGTACAAAATCAAATACTGAGAGTAATTTGCTTTGTAACTTTCAAAGTTCCCTCAGCATTATCTGAGAGGTGTTGGGGAGCAAGGAGCAGAGGAGATCCACTTGATCACACCAATGTCAGGGAAGGCCTTTTTGAGCTAGAGCAGATAAAGAAACTGATGGACAATATTTGCATCCTCCAAACCATAAAAAGCTTTAGCTTTCCAAAATTAGGAATCCTGGACAGAAGTGTCTCCATTTCAGTTATATTAGTTTAAGGGAATTGTGAAGATTTTCATGATGTTGTTTGTGCCACTTTTTTCACAATATATATGATTTTCTAAGATTTTTTGTTCAGTTTTCATTTTGTTTCCTTTATTACATTTATATTCTTATTTTATATTCTTTTCTATTCTCATTAATATTGAATTTCATCCTCATTTCCTCTTCAATCTCTGCTTACTATCACCACTTTCATTATCTGCTCTTTTTAAAATTTATCATGATAATTTTATTGTCACTAATGACTTTTTTCTAGTCTTACGAGTATTATTATTTCCTATGAACTTCGATTAATTATTAAGTATTATAGAAACCACATTAAATATACAGTTTATTTATATGCATGTTTTGCTTTAAGCTATGATTGTTCCTAGAGGGTTATCTTTCTCCTTGATGAGATACTGGTGAGTAAATATTGTATGTTACATATGCTCATTTGGGAATTTGATTCTGAACATGATGGCCTAACCCAAACACATCCCAAAGACAAATCTGTACACTAAAAGGACACATACATAACAGTTGAACTGAAATGCTTGCAAATTCTGCTCCTAAACTATAGGGCATAAAGATACCACAAAACTTTTGCAAGTTCCCAGGAACTGCATCCAAGTTCTTTTGACTAATGTCCACTTCAGAGGTGGAATAAAAATGTTTAGTAATTTTCTTGATTTCTTGCATGAAAAGTAGAGGAACTAAAAGTTTTTGTTCGTACTCTAACAGGATTGACGGATACACCCTGAAAGGTCCTGATTCTATAACAGGCTGTTTGGTTTCTCCTTTAAGTCTATTTCCTGCCTCAGCCTACATACTGGAGTGTGTAGGGAGATTGGAGTCTTTAATACCAGCATGGATTACTGGTAATGGGAAACTAAAATTTTGAGCCTTTGGGAATGATGATCTTTAACATGAATGTGTTCACTGGCCATTTCAATTATATACTCTCCAACTTTCAACTGGATCTTTCCGAGTCTTAGATTTAATCCTCATTATGTGAGGAGTTCATACAGAAGAAAATTGAAACAATACTCAAAAAATCTCCTCACATTACTAGATGAAGGTTACTTTTAAGCTTCTGCTTACATGATTTCTAAAGCTATTTTCATGTTCATGTTGTGTTACATTTTTAGACTTAAATATTAAACTGTGATCTTGATATCTAAGTATGTATTGTGTGATGTCATTTTGTTTGGCATAATTTCCTTCCCATCAAAGAAGAGAAATAGACCATGAATTTAAATTGACAAATTTACTTACCTGTCCATGGCTTTTTTCCATGCCATCAACCCTCTCCTTCAATTCTTCTGATGACATATGGGAATGTGAATCTGGGGGTAAATGCATAGATGTACTTAATTAAACTACTTAAAAAAGTTAGACTGAGTGAAAATCTAGCCAACTAAAAACATAATTGTAATAATCATACAATTTGATTTTCACAATGATACGTTTTAGTTAAGTTTAATTTTAGGTGAATGTTTATGGTTTTGGAAATTCCTGGATTCTTGTGTGAGCTTGTTGGCTGTACCCAGAGCCATGTGTATCCTTGGCAAGAACCCAAGTACTTACTTCGAATAAAAGGCCTTCATTTGTATTTATTTATTTATTTTTTTGAAGACAGAGTGAATATTCCCTGGCTCACTGGGAACCTGACATCAGCCTGCCTCAGTCTCTAACTAAGCTGAAAATTCAGATGAATCCCAGGGTGTATTGAGAGATTTAGCAGGGGTTTTTACTAATCTAATGCTTCAACAAAACAAGAGTTCACCATATTAATTGCACATGATATCTCAAAGATTCAACCACTCAAAGAAAAATGATATTTTGCAGAAAAAATGCTAAAATTACAATGGGAAGAAGAAACTTCACACTGTTTACTATGTCTTTTTCCTAATACTAATTTTTAATGAACCACTGCATGTAACTTTGGTGTCAACAAAAAAGCATGTGTATATATGATCACTGTGATATTTTTGACAGTGAACCACATATTCCGTTCCTCTCCTTTTGCTTCATTTCATCTGTTAGGATTCACTCTGTTTTTGGAAGCATTACTCATGGGACCTATTATTCCTGACATAAACTGTTTTCGCTTCTCTGGTGTTAGCTACCTCAGACCATGACCCACTATTATACTGAGTAATAATCAGTTGGCCTGTAAGTTATTCGTTCTCTGTCTACTTCACTAGTTCCTGGACTTCAGGAGATACTTTTACAACACACAGGTTTGAAGACCCCATAATTGAGTGTCAGGTAAGTGCCTGAGGCAATAACACTTGGTGTGGATGCTTTCTTTTCTAGAGGTAGGGATGAACAGAGACTTGAGGAGTGAGGCCATCAGCCAGAGGCAGAGAATGGTGAAAATGTGAAAGGCAATAGCATGACATAGAGACAAGAGATAAGGGGGACGGTATATGTCTGATGATAGAGGAATTGGTGAAAACTGCCAGAAGATCATGCAGGTAGAAACGGGCTAAACATACAGTTAGGAAGAATTTGCATTAGGAAAGATGCCTCAAAATGTTGAGATGGTTCGACAGACACATAGCAAACACTTTCATCTAGGCCATGAATCCATATATAGCTGGAAGTATCTCAAATCTGTGGGCACATGAGCTTGAGAGGCATGATCAAGAATGGAGATGAATAAAGAGAATGCAAAAGTGCACTATGGGGTTGATGCACGACTGAATGAAGGAATGTCTTCAAAAGGATCTGGGTTCTGTTTTTACCATACAGAGGTAAGAGACAAACAACAAGTCAAAGAATAATGAGCAAAGACTCCATTGGGATGTGGAAGAATTTATGGATTGATTACTCTGAGATAAAATTTCAGGAAAGAGTGTTCACCAGCAAACGTTCACTTTAGAAGCAAGGGATAAACTAAAGTATATATGATCATACATTTTATTATTTCTTGCCTCAAACTGACCACAAGAGTTGTCAAAGTCAGTACCTAAGTAGCATAAAAGCAAGTTTGATCCAGTTGGTTGATACACTAGATGTCAGGGTAGAGTGCACATTGTCTTTTAAATTAGATTTTCCTGTATTTCACAGACCGGCCTTGACATCTTGGCTTCAAGAAAAATACAAGTCCTCATAATCTCAGGATTCTGGATTTCAATCCTGCTCCCCTGGACCTATTTTTGAAATTGGGGAGGGAAGAAAAATCAGCCTCACAATCCAAATGACAAGTGTCGTGACTCCGATTTGGAAAGTTTGATTGCAGAAACACCTATGACATTGGTTATTTTAAAACATCTTGTCCTCATAGATTTACAGAAATATTTTGAAATGTGCATGCATCACCAACACAGACCTGATGGAGCAAATCCTCCCAACACACGGCACAAATGGATATATCAGGAGTGAAAAGTTTGCTATCATTTGCAAGGTTTAATCATAGGTGGTTTTATAGAAGTTGTACTGCAAAAGTTACCTGATTTCTGTTTTACTTCTCGCTTCCACCATTTTTGTTTTTTGAGAGGTGTATCTTTGCTTTTAATGGTAGGCTTGATGTGCTTGAAGACAAGATAATACGTGAATATTTTAAAGTGCATATAGCATGCATTTAAAAATATAACATAAATATAGAAGATGATTTACCTTGTATAAAGCATGTACGTCTTTAGATACTGAAAAGGAAATGAAATACATAATCAATAAAACCTGAATATAAAAAACCCCACACACTTGTATTCCTACTAAGTGAGTACAGAGCTCAGTTCAAGTGATAACTATTTTTGTTAGCATTGATAAAGATTACATTAGCTTTGGAATTTTAAGTTTGGGTATTTTTGTTGATCACAAGACTGAAATGTTCTAAATGAATATTGACAATATATCTTTAGTAAATAAGTCTTGCAGTTAAGTTTCAAATGGTAAGATCACCATTGTGATCATTATGAATACTTCAGCAAGGGTACATATACAAATGTGAAGATGCAGCATGCTGGAGACCACAGAGATCTATATTCAGAGAAGGAAAGAGGAATCCAGAGAATTTCAATGTCAAAGCTGAAGTAGTCAGATGGCAGCATATAAGTCAAGTGACCTAAGAATTGTTTAATCCATTTTATTATACCTAAGTATCCTCTACCTCAAGATCCAGGACAAGGTGTATTTTATTTCTTATCAGGATTTTTTTTTTTTTGCCTGAACTAATTGGATCAGATATATGCATTTAGAATAACAGCTAATATGAACATGATTGTTTTTTCATACCCATCTGGGACCGTGGCACATCTTCTAATCCTGCTTCCTCTGTTTTAGTGGATATCATGTTACCCTTTTCACCCTTGTATGAAGATACAGGTCCTGCATCTTAAAAAATATGAGAAAGCATAAAGAATTTAGATATGGTCATCCACAGCAATCTGTGATCTGAAAGCAGGCAGAATTGACAGGACTCAAGAGACTGTCATATAAACACATTAGTAACAGTCTTAGTATTAGAGGAATAAATTCCATAAGGAATTCTAGTTTAAAAATGAGTCTGCCATAACACATACAGTCATGATTTCACACATTTTTTTGAGTGTGCTGGCCGATCCGAAAATTAGTTATCAGAATTTAGCACAGGAGTGGAATGTATTCCTGTAGCACAAAGGGACATGGTTTCATTCCAAAGAACCAAAATCATCATCATCATCATCATCGTCATCATCATCATCGTCATCATCATCAACAATAAAACTGTCTTTGAGAAAAACAAATTTTCAAAAACACTTGGTCACTGATTTAAATCACTCTTAGGATGCCACACACATGGTGGGGCCTGGTGGGTGTGCAGGACAGATTTGTACAGCAGGTTGCCCTGATTCTTCCAGTCCCTACTTGTTTCAATCATCTGGGGACCAGGAATCATCCCACTTTTGGTTTGAAGGCAGGCACACTGAAAAATGCTGAATTGCATTTTCTCATTTTCCCCTCCAAAATTTCCTTGCTACCTTCTTTATTTTCTTCCTCATTTTGCCTCTCTCCAGCTTTGGACCTGGAAACTTAAAAATGCTTTTCATATTTTGAAAATGCTGCTCTTTCCCCCCCTCTTATGTAACTGAGAGTCCTTCCTTCCACTGAGTCCAACTGCTACCTCTTCCTTCATTGACTCCCTGTAATTAATGCCTGTCTCAGTGTTCATATCCTCTTCTTCTCTTTCATTTCTATTTTACTTTGATTGAAGTATGTCTCAAAATGCAACTCATAATTCAGATGTTTTTAGCAATATCCCCAGTTTAACCTGTCACAGAAACCTAATATAATATGACTCCTTATATTTCTTTTTCCTTACTAGATAATACATACACTCTTGGAACAATTACAATATTTTAGTGCTCTTGCTATAAAGCAATATGCTCACCAATGTCTTTTGCATTTTTTGTCATTCTTACCTTCTCCATGTTCATTTGTTCTATTCTTTGCTTGTGTATAGGACTCAACAGATATACTGGAAGCACAATCTTCTGTAGGTTGCTTACAGACACTCTGGGGAAAGTAATACCAATAATAAGTTGCATGAAGTTTTCATCATCACATATTACTTATCACCATATATATATATTTGTGAAATCATCAGAATTAGAAATTACATGAGTGCATTTTGAACAAGAATATATTGTACAAGTTTCACTGTCCTAGGCAGTTCAGGTTAACTGAGCTCATATATCATTCTAGCTACTGATTGGATAAAGCCAAGATGAGGGACATAGGAACTGTGTTCCCTCAGAATATACACACTGACAAGCATATACCCCAAACAACTAGCATCAGTATATAATCAGTCAACTTTGCACTGCCCAGCAGTTCTAAAAATGCTTTGAATGACTTTTCAGAATGGCAGTTGGTGTTCCATAGCATTTTAAATTTGAGTGGCCAATTTTTTATTCTGAAAGAATGATACTTCGTAAGATGAGAGTTTCAATTCTGTCACCTTGTGTAGGAATGATAAACTGCTGTAATTGCTTCATTTATTCATCAGAGACTTCAAACACTTGATGCATTTCAGCAAAATATTTACAAATCAAAACTTATTTTAAAAAAGTAAAATATAGTGAGGAAATGTGTCTGTATGTAACATGAACATAAGAGCACACACACTTGGGTAAAGTATGCAACACTTTCATTGGAGAAGAAACTAAGAGGTATTTCAAAAGAGAAAGGTAACTCCCATTTGTGAAATGCTGACGATTTGCAGAGGTGGGAGTCATTTGAACTGGTGCATTGCTGCTTGAAGTAAAAGACAGGCTGTGGGAAATCACAGGAGTGACACAATGGAGAGCCTGTGACCAGATGAAACCAGAAATATGAGATACTTAAAGAGGAAATGCATTCGTGGAAGAAATTGTATAAAGCCGGAGTAGGGAAAACTAGCTTGCTCTGAGAGAGGAATATGCTGACTGGTGAGCTGAGGAGAATCTCACCCATCCAATTAGGAAAAGGAGAAAAGAAAGAGATAGATGTTCTCAGAACCACAAACACAAGTTCATTATCAATACATAAAATACATCTAGCATTCAGGGAAGTACCCTCCCAAACTCCATTGATATTTCAGCTCATGCCATCCAAAGAGACATTCTTCAAGACTTTAAGCAATAAGTGCTGGAGACGATGTGGGTAAAAATGTACAACCATACACTGTGGGACTGAAAATCAGGACTTCCCATCTGAAAAGCAGTATGGAGAGTCATCAGAAGATCAGGAATATGAACATCCTGTGCCCAGGGTTCCCAATCCTTGTTCTTATACCCAATTGACAATGATTCTGTGTACACATGAGACACTGGAACTTCAAGGTTTACAGTGGTTTCTATCACAATTAGAAAGATATGAATTGAGCCCAGATGCACCTTAAAACAAAAATGGATAAATAAACACCTAGAAACGTGGCACTGAATTTGAGCAAACTAGTTTTTCATGATGCACCATCATGTCAAAATGATTCCTCATATAGCATATAAAAGCACTGCCCTAAAAATTTCTAAAATATAAAACCTGAAACAACAAAATCCCTTAAGTTTCTACAAGGATGATATTTTAAAGCAAACAATTAGGAAACTTATTATTTTAAGGCAAAATTGAACTTTTTCAGCAAAGGAAAGACTTCATTTTCCCCGCAATGTCAAGGAATATTTGATGTAATCCAAACCTACCAGGCAGAATCTGAGCAGGTGTTTAGGAGCCTCTCCACTCCTTTTACTTTATCGCAACTTTGTTCCTGGGATATCCGAAAAATTTTACCCAGTTTTTTCCTAACATTTCAAAGACTGAACTCGGCATAAAAAATGTGGTTTGGAGGTACCCATAACCATATTCAAGGTGGGAGCAGGAGAGAAACCCAGACATAGAGCTGCCCAGAGAGCTGGCATCTGGAGTCTTTGTTAAGAATAGTAGTTCATGGCACTCTCATGCATCATGGTGCTTGCAGCTCTGTGACAGCAAGGGCCAAGGATAAATCTGATAGACAAAAGGGCAGCCTGCAGTACCATAAACATGAAATGAATGCTAGGCATGGTCAACCCACTCTACTGAGAATAATTTAGAATATTTACACCCCTATTAACATTACACAGGCAGTCAAAGGCACCCTCTTAAGTATTACAATATTGCCCTGAGTACATGGGCTCTCAGTGGTGTCTCATCAGGAAACACTGCATCCCTTACACCTCCATGATTCAGTAGCCAGGTATCCTCCCACAATTTTAGTTGGTTACTCGTATGGGCTCAGAATTGTGAGTAACAGGCATGTGCTGACAGCTCTCATCAGGAAGAGGTGTGTTGCTGCTGTGGACATTCTGTAGAGTAGAGGTTCACAGCGGTACTGTCTCTTTCAAACTGGTGCTTTGGGAATAATGAACGTGAGCAAGAACTGCTAGTTGAGAATTCAAGGGACAGAAGATCCCATGAGTCCTGGGGCAGAATCAGGTAGAATGGTATTTTCACTGAGTTCTCAGAAGAAGTCACAGATTCTGAAACCAGACCATGTCTCCCATGCTTCAAGAGATTATAGGAAAAGGCCTCAGTGACTTGGAATCATGCACAGTACAAGACCACTGAGTTGGGGTGGGGATGTGGCTCAAGCGGTGTGCACTCGTCTGGAATGCATGCGGTCCCGGTTCGATCCTAAGCACCACATACACACAAAGATGTTGTGTCCACTGAAAACTAACAAATAAATATTAAAAAATTCTCTCTCTCTCTCTCTCTCTCTCTCTCTCTCTCTCTCTGTGTGTGTGTCTCTCTCTCTCTCTCTCTGTGTGTGTCTCTCTCTCTCTCTCTCTCTCTTTCTCTCTCTCTCTCTCTCTCTCTCTCTTTTAAAAAAAGACCACTGAGAACGGAATTCCATAATTGGGGTCTGCATTACAGATTAGTCCCCAGCCTTCATGGATCACTGGGTTTATCAGGCAATTTCTACATCCATAGACCCATGTCTCTGAGTACAAAATCAAATACTGAGAGTAATTTGCTTTGTAACTTTCAAAGTTCCCTCAGCATTATCTGAGAGGTGTTGGGGAGCAAGGAGCAGAGGAGATCCACTTGATCACACCAATGTCAGGGAAGGCCTTTTTGAGCTAGAGCAGATAAAGAAACTGATGGACAATATTTGCATCCTCCAAACCATAAAAAGCTTTAGCTTTCCAAAATTAGGAATCCTGGACAGAAGTGTCTCCATTTCAGTTATATTAGTTTAAGGGAATTGTGAAGATTTTCATGATGTTGTTTGTGCCACTTTTTTCACAATATATATGATTTTCTAAGATTTTTTGTTCAGTTTTCATTTTGTTTCCTTTATTACATTTATATTCTTATTTTATATTCTTTTCTATTCTCATTAATATTGAATTTCATCCTCATTTCCTCTTCAATCTCTGCTTACTATCACCACTTTCATTATCTGCTCTTTTTAAAATTTATCATGATAATTTTATTGTCACTAATGACTTTTTTCTAGTCTTACGAGTATTATTATTTCCTATGAACTTCGATTAATTATTAAGTATTATAGAAACCACATTAAATATACAGTTTATTTATATGCATGTTTTGCTTTAAGCTATGATTGTTCCTAGAGGGTTATCTTTCTCCTTGATGAGATACTGGTGAGTAAATATTGTATGTTACATATGCTCATTTGGGAATTTGATTCTGAACATGATGGCCTGACCCAAACACATCCCAAAGACAAATCTGTACACTAAAAGGACACATACATAACAGTTGAACTGAAATGCTTGCAAATTCTGCTCCTAAACTATAGGGCATTATGATACCACAAAACTTTTGCAAGTTCCCAGGAACTGCATCCAAGTTCTTTTGACTAATGTCCACTTCAGAGGTGGAATAAAAATGTTTAGTAATTTTCTTGATTTCTTGCATGAAAAGTAAAGGAACTAAAAGTTTTTGTTCGTACTCTAACAGGATTGACGGATACACCCTGAAAGGTCCTGATTCTATAACAGGCTGTTTGGTTTCTCCTTTAAGTCTATTTCCTGCCTCAGCCTACATACTGGAGTGTGTAGGGAGATTGGAGTCTTTAATACCAGCATGGATTACTGGTAATGGGAAACTAAAATTTTGAGCCTTTGGGAATGATGATCTTTAACATGAATGTGTTCACTGGCCATTTCAATTATATACTCTCCAACTTTCAACTGGATCTTTCCGAGTCTTAGATTTAATCCTCATTATGTGAGGAGTTCACACAGAAGAAAATTGAAACAATACTCAAAAAATCTCCTCACATTACTAGATGAAGGTTACTTTTAAGCTTCTGCTTACATGATTTCTAAAGCTATTTTCATGTTCATGTTGTGTTACATTTTTAGACTTAAATATTAAATTGTGATCTTGATATCTAAGTATGTATTGTGTGATGTCATTTTGTTTGGCATAATTTCCTTCCCATCAAAGAAGAGAAATAGACCATGAATTTAAATTGACAAATTTACTTACCTGTCCATGGCTTTTTTCCATGCCATCAACCCTCTCCTTCAATTCTTCTGATGACATATGGGAATGTGAATCTGGGGATAAATGCATAGATGTACTTAATTAAACTACTTAAAAAAGTTAGACTGAGTGAAAATCTAGCCAACTAAAAACATAATTGTAATAATCATACAATTTGATTTTCACAATGATACGTTTTAGTTAAGTTTAATTTTAGGTGAATGTTTATGGTTTTGGAAATTCCTGGATTCTTGTGTGAGCTTGTTGGCTGTACCCAGAGCCATGTGTATCCTTGGCAAGAACCCAAGTACTTACTTCGAATAAAAGGCCTTCATTTGTATTTATTTATTTATTTTTTTGAAGACAGAGTGAATATTCCCTGGCTCACTGGGAACCTGACATCAGCCTGCCTCAGTCTCTAACTAAGCTGAAATTACAGATGAATCCCAGGGTGTATTGAGAGATTTAGCAGGGGTTTTTACTAATCTAATGCTTCAACAAAACAAGAGTTCACCATATTCATTGCACATGATATCTCAAAGATTCAACCACTCAAAGAAAAATGATATTTTGCAGAAAAAATGCTAAAATTACAATGGGAAGAAGAAACTTCACACTGTTTACTATGTCTTTTTCCTAATACTAATTTTTAATGAACCACTGCATGTAACTTTGGTGTCAACAAAAAAGCATGTGTATATATGATCACTGTGATATTTTTGACAGTGAACCACATATTCCGTTCCTCTCCTTTTGCTGCATTTCATCTGTTAGGGTTCACTCTGTTTTTGGAAGCATTACTCATGGGGCCTATTATTCCTGACATAAACTGTTTTCGCTTCTCTGGTGTTAGCTACCTCAGACCATGACCCACTATTATACTGAGTAATAATCAGTTGGCCTGTAAGTTATTCATTCTCTGTCTACTTCACTAGTTCCTGGACTTCAGGAGATACTTTTACAACACACAGGTTTGAAGACCCCATAATTGAGTGTCAGGTAAGTGCCTGAGGCAATAACACTTGGCGTGGATGCTTTCTTTTCTAGAGGTAGGGATGAACAGAGACTTGAGGAGTGAGGCCATCAGCCAGAGGCAGAGAATGGTGAAAATGTGAAAGGCTATAGCATGACATAGAGACAAGAGTTAAGGGGGACAGTATATGTCTGATGATACAGGAATTGGTGAAAACTGCCAGAAGATCATGCAGGTAGAAACGGGCTAAACATACAGTTAGGAAGAATTTGCATTAGGAAAGATGCCTCAAAATGTTGAGATGGTTCGACAGACACATAGCAAACACTTTCATCTAGGCCATGAATCCATATATAGCTGGAAGTATCTCAAATCTGTGGGCACATGAGCTTGAGGGGCATGATCAAGAATGGAGATGAATAAAGAGAATGCAAAAGTGCACTATGGTGTTGATGCAGGACTGAATGAAGGAATGTCTTCAAAAGGATCTGGGTTCTGTTTTTACCATACAGAGGTAAGAGACAAACAACAAGTCAAAGAATAATGAGCAAAGACTCCATTGGGATGTGGAAGAATTTATGGATTGATTACTCTGAGATAAAATTTCAGGAAAGAGTGTTCACCAGCAAACGTTCACTTTAGAAGCAAGGGATAAACTAAAGTATATATGATCATACATTTTATTATTTCTTGCCTCAAACTGACCACAAGAGTTGTCAAAGTCAGTACCTAAGTAGCATAAAAGCAAGTTTGATCCAGTTGGTTGATACACTAGATGTCAGGGTAGAGTGCACATTGTCTTTTAAATTAGATTTTCCTGTATTTCACAGACCGGCCTTGACATCTTGGCTTCAAGAAAAATACAAGTCCTCATAATCTCAGGATTCTGGATTTCAATCCTGCTCCCCTGGACCTATTTTTGAAATTGGGGAGGGAAGAAAAATCAGCCTCACAATCCAAATGACAAGTGTCATGACTCCGATTTGGAAAGTTTGATTGCAGAAACACCTATGATATTGGTTATTTTAAAACATCTTGTCCTCATAGATTTACAGAAATATTTTGAAATGTGCATGCATCACCAACACAGACCTGATGGAGCAAATCCTCCCAACACACGGCACAAATGGATATATCAGGAGTGAAAAATTTGCTATCATTTGCAAGGTTTAATCATAGGTGGTTTTATAGAAGTTGTACTGCAAAAGTTACCTGATTTCTGTTTTACTTCTCGCTTCCACCATTTTTGTTTTTTGAGAGGTGTATCTTTGCTTTTAATGGTAGGCTTGATGTGCTTGAAGACAAGATAATACGTGAATATTTTAAAGTGCATACAGCATGCATTTAAAAATATAACATAAATATAGAAGATGATTTACCTTGTATAAAGCATGTACGTCTTTAGATACTGAAAAGGAAATGAAATACATAATCAATAAAACCTGAATATAAAAAACCCCACACACTCGTATTCCTACTAAGTGAGTACAGAGCTCAGTTCAAGTGATAACTATTTTTGTTAGCATTGATAAAGATTACATTAGCTTTGGAATTTTAAGTTTGGGTATTTTTGTTGATCACAAGACTGAAATGTTCTAAATGAATATTGACAATATATCTTTAGTAAATAAGTCTTGCAGTTAAGTTTCAAATGGTAAGATCACCATTGTGATCATTATGAATACTTCAGCAAGGGTACATATACAAATGTGAAGATGCAGCATGCTGGAGACCACAGAGATCTGTATTCAGAGAAGGAAAGAGGAATCCAGAGAATTTCAATGTCAAAGCTGAAGTAGTCAGATTGCAGCATTAAGTCAAGTGACCTAAGAATTGTTTAATCCATTTTATTATACCTAAGTATCCTCTACCTCAAGATCCAGGACAAGGTGTATTTTATTTCTTATCAGGATTTTTTTTTTTGCCTGAACTAATTGGATCAGATATATGCATTTAGAATAACAGCTAATATGAACATGATTGTTTTTTCATACCCATCTGGGACCGTGGCACATCTTCTAATCCTGCTTCCTCTGTTTTAGTGGATATCATGTTACCCTTTTCACCCTTGTATGAAGATACAGGTCCTGCATCTTAAAAAATATGAGAAAGCATAAAGAATTTAGATATGGTCATCCACAGCAATCTGTGATCTGAAAGCAGGCAGAATTGACAGGACTCAAGAGACTGTCATATAAACACATTAGTAACAGTCTTAGTATTAGAGGAATAAATTCCATAAGGAATTCTAGTTTAAAAATGAGTCTGCCATAACACATACAGTCATGATTTCACACATTTTTTTGAGTGTGCTGGCCGATCCGAAAATTAGTTATCAGAATTTAGCACAGGAGTGGAATGTATTCCTGTAGCACAAAGGGACATGGTTTCATTCCAAAGAACCAAAATCATCATCATCATCATCATCGTCATCATCATCATCGTCATCATCATCAACAATAAAACTGTCTTTGAGAAAAACAAATTTTCAAAAACACTTGGTCACTGATTTAAATCACTCTTAGGATGCCACACACATGGTGGGGCCTGGTGGGTGTGCAGGACAGATTTGTACAGCAGGTTGCCCTGATTCTTCCAGTCCCTACTTGTTTCAATCATCTGGGGACCAGGAATCGTCCCACTTTTGGTTTGAAGGCAGGCACACTGAAAAATGCTGAATTGCATTTTCTCATTTTCCCCTCCAAAATTTCCTTGCTACCTTCTTTATTTTCTTCCTCATTTTGCCTCTCTCCAGCTTTGGACCTGGAAACTTAAAAATGCTTTTCATATTTTGAAAATGCTGCTCTTTCCCCCCCTCTTATGTAACTGAGAGTCCTTCCTTCCACTGAGTCCAACTGCTACCTCTTCCTTCATTGACTCCCTGTAATTAATGCCTGTCTCAGTGTTCATATCCTCTTCTTCTCTTTCATTTCTATTTTACTTTGATTGAAGTATGTCTCAAAATGCAACTCATAATTCAGATGTTTTTAGCAATATCCCCAGTTTAACCTGTCACAGAAACCTAATATAATATGACTCCTTATATTTCTTTTTCCTTACTAGATAATACATACACTCTTGGAACAATTACAATATTTTAGTGCTCTTGCTATAAAGCAATATGCTCACAAATGTCTTTTGCATTTTTTGTCATTCTTACCTTCTCCATGTTCATTTGTTCTATTCTTTGCTTGTGTATAGGACTCAACAGATATACTGGAAACACAATCTTCTGTAGGTTGCTTACAGACACTCTGGGGAAAGTAATACCAATAATAAGTTGCATGAAGTTTTCATCATCACATATTACTTATCACCATATATATATTTGTGAAATCATCAGAATTAGAAATTACATGAGTGCATTTTGAACAAGAATATATTGTACAAGTTTCACTGTCCTAGGCAGTTCAGGTTAACTGAGCTCATATATCATTCTGGCTACTGATTTTATAAAGCCAAGATGAGGGACATAGGAACTGTGTTCCCTCAGAATATACACACTGACAAGCATATACCCCAAACAACTAGCATCAGTATATAATCAGTCAACTTTGCACTGCCCAGCAGTTCTAAAAATGCTTTGAATGACTTTTCAGAATGGCAGTTGGTGTTCCATAGCATTTTAAATTTGAGTGGCCAATTTTTTATTCTGAAAGAATGATACTTCGTAAGATGAGAGTTTCAATTCTGTCACCTTGTGTAGGAATGATAAACTTCTGTAATTGCTTCATTTATTCATCAGAGACTTCAAACACTTGATGCATTTCAGCAAAATATTTACCAAATCAAAACTTATTTTAAAAAAGTAAAATATAGTGAGGAAATGTGTCTGTATGTAACATGAACATAAGAGCACACACACTTGGGTAAAGTATGCAACACTTTCATTGGAGAAGAAACTAAGAGGTATTTCAAAAGAGAAAGGTAACTCCCATTTGTGAAATGCTGACGATTTGCAGAGGTGGGAGTCATTTGAACTGGTGCATTGCTGCTTGAAGTAAAAGACAGGCTGTGGGAAATCACAGGAGTGACACAATGGAGAGCCTGTGACCAGATGAAACCAGAAATATGAGATACTTAAAGAGGAAATGCATTCGTGGAAGAAATTGTATAAAGCCGGAGTAGGGAAAACTAGCTTGCTCTGAGAGAGGAATATGCTGACTGGTGAGCTGAGGAGAATCTCACCCATCCAATTAGGAAAAGGAGAAAAGAAAGAGATAGATGTTCTCAGAACCACAAACACAAGTTCATTATCAATACATAAAATACATCTAGCATTCAGGGAAGTACCCTCCCAAACTCCATTGATATTTCAGCTCATGCCATCCAAAGAGACATTCTTCAAGACTTTAAGCAATAAGTGCTGGAGACGATGTGGGTAAAAATGTACAACCATACACTGTGGGACTGAAAATCAGGACTTCCCATCTGAAAAGCAGTATGGAGAGTCATCAGAAGATCAGGAATATGAACATCCTGTGCCCAGGGTTCCCAATCCTTGTTCTTATACCCAATTGACAATGATTCTGTGTACACATGAGACACTGGAACTTCAAGGTTTACAGTGGTTTCTATCACAATTAGAAAGATATGAATTGAGCCCAGATGCACCTTAAAACAAAAATGGATAAATAAACACCTAGAAACGTGGCACTGAATTTGAGCAAACTAGTTTTTCATGATGCACCATCATGTCAAAATGATTCCTCATATAGCATATAAAAGCACTGCCCTAAAAATTTCTAAAATATAAAACCTGAAACAACAAAATCCCTTAAGTTTCTACAAGGATGATATTTTAAAGCAAACAATTAGGAAACTTATTATTTTAAGGCAAAATTGAACTTTTTCAGCAAAGGAAAGACTTCATTTTCCCCGCAATGTCAAGGAATATTTGATGTAATCCAAACCTACCAGGCAGAATCTGAGCAGGTGTTTAGGAGCCTCTCCACTCCTTTTACTTTATCGCAACTTTGTTCCTGGGATATCCAAAAAATTTTACCCAGTTTTTTCCTAACATTTCAAAGACTGAACTCGGCATAAAAAATGTGGTTTGGAGGTACCCATAACCATATTCAAGGTGGGAGCAGGAGAGAAACCCAGACATAGAGCTGCCCAGAGAGCTGGCATCTGGAGTCTTTGTTAAGAATAGTAGTTCATGGCACTCTCATGCATCATGGTGCTTGCAGCTCTGTGACAGCAAGGGCCAAGGATAAATCTGATAGACAAAAGGGCAGCCTGCAGTACCATAAACATGAAATGAATGCTAGGCATGGTCAACCCACTCTACTGAGAATAATTTAGAATATTTACACCCCTATTAACATTACACAGGCAGTCAAAGGCACCCTCTTAAGTATTACAATATTGCCCTGAGTACATGGGCTCTCAGTGGTGTCTCATCAGGAAACACTGCATCCCTTACACCTCCATGATTCAGTAGCCAGGTATCCTCCCACAATTTTAGTTGGTTACTCGTATGGGCTCAGAATTGTGAGTAACAGGCATGTGCTGACAGCTCTCATCAGGAAGAGGTGTGTTGCTGCTGTGGACATTCTGTAGAGTAGAGGTTCACAGCGGTACTGTCTCTTTCAAACTGGTGCTTTGGGAATAATGAACGTGAGCAAGAACTGCTAGTTGAGAATTCAAGGGACAGAAGATCCCATGAGTCCTGGGGCAGAATCAGGTAGAATGGTATTTTCACTGAGTTCTCAGAAGAAGTCACAGATTCTGAAACCAGACCATGTCTCCCATGCTTCAAGAGATTATAGGAAAAGGCCTCAGTGACTTGGAATCATGCACAGTACAAGACCACTGAGTTGGGGTGGGGATGTGGCTCAAGCGGTGTGCACTCGTCTGGAATGCATGCGGTCCTGGTTCGATCCTAAGCACCACATACACACAAAGATGTTGTGTCCACTGAAAACTAACAAATAAATATTAAAAAATTCTCTCTCTCTCTCTCTCTCTCTCTCTCTCTCTCTCTCTCTGTGTGTGTCTCTCTCTCTTTCTTTCTCTCTCTCTCTCTCTCTCTTTTAAAAAAAGACCACTGAGAACGGAATTCCATAATTGGGGTCTGCATTACAGATTAGTCCCCAGCCTTCATGGATCACTGGGTTTATCAGGCAATTTCTACATCCATAGACCCATGTCTCTGAGTACAAAATCAAATACTGAGAGTAATTTGCTTTGTAACTTTCAAAGTTCCCTCAGCATTATCTGAGAGGTGTTGGGGAGCAAGGAGCAGAGGAGATCCACTTGATCACACCAATGTCAGGGAAGGCCTTTTTGAGCTAGAGCAGATAAAGAAACTGATGGACAATATTTGCATCCTCCAAACCATGAAAAGCTTTAGCTTTCCAAAATTAGGAATCCTGGACAGAAGTGTCTCCATTTCAGTTATATTAGTTTAAGGGAATTGTGAAGATTTTCATGATGTTGTTTGTGCCACTTTTTTCACAATATATATGATTTTCTAAGATTTTTTGTTCAGTTTTCATTTTGTTTCCTTTATTACATTTATATTCTTATTTTATATTCTTTTCTATTCTCATTAATATTGAATTTCATCCTCATTTCCTCTTCAATCTCTGCTTACTATCACCACTTTCATTATCTGCTCTTTTTAAAATTTATCATGATAATTTTATTGTCACTAATGACTTTTTTCTAGTCTTACGAGTATTATTATTTCCTATGAACTTCGATTAATTATTAAGTATTATAGAAACCACATTAAATATACAGTTTATTTATATGCATGTTTTGCTTTAAGCTATGATTGTTCCTAGAGGGTTATCTTTCTCCTTGATGAGATACTGGTGAGTAAATATTGTATGTTACATATGCTCATTTGGGAATTTGATTCTGAACATGATGGCCTGACCCAAACACATCCCAAAGACAAATCTGTACACTAAAAGGACACATACATAACAGTTGAACTGAAATGCTTGCAAATTCTGCTCCTAAACTATAGGGCATTATGATACCACAAAACTTTTGCAAGTTCCCAGGAACTGCATCCAAGTTCTTTTGACTAATGTCCACTTCAGAGGTGGAATAAAAATGTTTAGTAATTTTCTTGATTTCTTGCATGAAAAGTAAAGGAACTAAAAGTTTTTGTTCGTACTCTAACAGGATTGACGGATACACCCTGAAAGGTCCTGATTCTATAACAGGCTGTTTGGTTTCTCCTTTAAGTCTATTTCCTGCCTCAGCCTACATACTGGAGTGTGTAGGGAGATTGGAGTCTTTAATACCAGCATGGATTACTGGTAATGGGAAACTAAAATTTTGAGCCTTTGGGAATGATGATCTTTAACATGAATGTGTTCACTGGCCATTTCAATTATATACTCTCCAACTTTCAACTGGATCTTTCCGAGTCTTAGATTTAATCCTCATTATGTGAGGAGTTCACACAGAAGAAAATTGAAACAATACTCAAAAAATCTCCTCACATTACTAGATGAAGGTTACTTTTAAGCTTCTGCTTACATGATTTCTAAAGCTATTTTCATGTTCATGTTGTGTTACATTTTTAGACTTAAATATTAAATTGTGATCTTGATATCTAAGTATGTATTGTGTGATGTCATTTTGTTTGGCATAATTTCCTTCCCATCAAAGAAGAGAAATAGACCATGAATTTAAATTGACAAATTTACTTACCTGTCCATGGCTTTTTTCCATGCCATCAACCCTCTCCTTCAATTCTTCTGATGACATATGGGAATGTGAATCTGGGGATAAATGCATAGATGTACTTAATTAAACTACTTAAAAAAGTTAGACTGAGTGAAAATCTAGCCAACTAAAAACATAATTGTAATAATCATACAATTTGATTTTCACAATGATACGTTTTAGTTAAGTTTAATTTTAGGTGAATGTTTATGGTTTTGGAAATTCCTGGATTCTTGTGTGAGCTTGTTGGCTGTACCCAGAGCCATGTGTATCCTTGGCAAGAACCCAAGTACTTACTTCGAATAAAAGGCCTTCATTTGTATTTATTTATTTATTTTTTTGAAGACAGAGTGAATATTCCCTGGCTCACTGGGAACCTGACATCAGCCTGCCTCAGTCTCTAACTAAGCTGAAATTACAGATGAATCCCAGGGTGTATTGAGAGATTTAGCAGGGGTTTTTACTAATCTAATGCTTCAACAAAACAAGAGTTCACCATATTCATTGCACATGATATCTCAAAGATTCAACCACTCAAAGAAAAATGATATTTTGCAGAAAAAATGCTAAAATTACAATGGGAAGAAGAAACTTCACACTGTTTACTATGTCTTTTTCCTAATACTAATTTTTAATGAACCACTGCATGTAACTTTGGTGTCAACAAAAAAGCATGTGTATATATGATCACTGTGATATTTTTGACAGTGAACCACATATTCCGTTCCTCTCCTTTTGCTGCATTTCATCTGTTAGGGTTCACTCTGTTTTTGGAAGCATTACTCATGGGGCCTATTATTCCTGACATAAACTGTTTTCGCTTCTCTGGTGTTAGCTACCTCAGACCATGACCCACTATTATACTGAGTAATAATCAGTTGGCCTGTAAGTTATTCGTTCTCTGTCTACTTCACTAGTTCCTGGTCTTCAGGAGATACTTTTACAACACACAGGTTTGAAGACCCCATAATTGAGTGTCAGGTAAGTGCCTGAGGCAATAACACTTGGCGTGGATGCTTTCTTTTCTAGAGGTAGGGATGAACAGAGACTTGAGGAGTGAGGCCATCAGCCAGAGGCAGAGAATGGTGAAAATGTGAAAGGCTATAGCATGACATAGAGACAAGAGTTAAGGGGGACGGTATATGTCTGATGATAGAGGAATTGGTGAAAACTGCCAGAAGATCATGCAGGTAGAAACGGGCTAAACATACAGTTAGGAAGAATTTGCATTAGGAAAGATGCCTCAAAATGTTGAGATGGTTCGACAGACACATAGCAAACACTTTCATCTAGGCCATGAATCCATATATAGCTGGAAGTATCTCAAATCTGTGGGCACATGAGCTTGAGGGGCATGATCAAGAATGGAGATGAATAAAGAGAATGCAAAAGTGCACTATGGGGTTGATGCAGGACTGAATGAAGGAATGTCTTCAAAAGGATCTGGGTTCTGTTTTTACCATACAGAGGTAAGAGACAAACAACAAGTCAAAGAATAATGAGCAAAGACTCCATTGGGATGTGGAAGAATTTATGGATTGATTACTCTGAGATAAAATTTCAGGAAAGAGTGTTCACCAGCAAACGTTCACTTTAGAAGCAAGGGATAAACTAAAGTATATATGATCATACATTTTATTATTTCTTGCCTCAAACTGACCACAAGAGTTGTCAAAGTCAGTACCTAAGTAGCATAAAAGCAAGTTTGATCCAGTTGGTTGATACACTAGATGTCAGGGTAGAGTGCACATTGTCTTTTAAATTAGATTTTCCTGTATTTCACAGACCGGCCTTGACATCTTGGCTTCAAGAAAAATACAAGTCCTCATAATCTCAGGATTCTGGATTTCAATCCTGCTCCCCTGGACCTATTTTTGAAATTGGGGAGGGAAGAAAAATCAGCCTCACAATCCAAATGACAAGTGTCGTGACTCCGATTTGGAAAGTTTGATTGCAGAAACACCTATGATATTGGTTATTTTAAAACATCTTGTCCTCATAGATTTACAGAAATATTTTGAAATGTGCATGCATCACCAACACAGACCTGATGGAGCAAATCCTCCCAACACACGGCACAAATGGATATATCAGGAGTGAAAAGTTTGCTATCATTTGCAAGGTTTAATCATAGGTGGTTTTATAGAAGTTGTACTGCAAAAGTTACCTGATTTCTGTTTTACTTCTCGCTTCCACCATTTTTGTTTTTTGAGAGGTGTATCTTTGCTTTTAATGGTAGGCTTGATGTGCTTGAAGACAAGATAATACGTGAATATTTTAAAGTGCATACAGCATGCATTTAAAAATATAACATAAATATAGAAGATGATTTACCTTGTATAAAGCATGTACGTCTTTAGATACTGAAAAGGAAATGAAATACATAATCAATAAAACCTGAATATAAAAAACCCCACACACTCGTATTCCTACTAAGTGAGTACAGAGCTCAGTTCAAGTGATAACTATTTTTGTTAGCATTGATAAAGATTACATTAGCTTTGGAATTTTAAGTTTGGGTATTTTTGTTGATCACAAGACTGAAATGTTCTAAATGAATATTGACAATATATCTTTAGTAAATAAGTCTTGCAGTTAAGTTTCAAATGGTAAGATCACCATTGTGATCATTATGAATACTTCAGCAAGGGTACATATACAAATGTGAAGATGCAGCATGCTGGAGACCACAGAGATCTGTATTCAGAGAAGGAAAGAGGAATCCAGAGAATTTCAATGTCAAAGCTGAAGTAGTCAGATTGCAGCATTAAGTCAAGTGACCTAAGAATTGTTTAATCCATTTTATTATACCTAAGTATCCTCTACCTCAAGATCCAGGACAAGGTGTATTTTATTTCTTATCAGGATTTTTTTTTTTGCCTGAACTAATTGGATCAGATATATGCATTTAGAATAACAGCTAATATGAACATGATTGTTTTTTCATACCCATCTGGGACCGTGGCACATCTTCTAATCCTGCTTCCTCTGTTTTAGTGGATATCATGTTACCCTTTTCACCCTTGTATGAAGATACAGGTCCTGCATCTTAAAAAATATGAGAAAGCATAAAGAATTTAGATATGGTCATCCACAGCAATCTGTGATCTGAAAGCAGGCAGAATTGACAGGACTCAAGAGACTGTCATATAAACACATTAGTAACAGTCTTAGTATTAGAGGAATAAATTCCATAAGGAATTCTAGTTTAAAAATGAGTCTGCCATAACACATACAGTCATGATTTCACACATTTTTTTGAGTGTGCTGGCCGATCCGAAAATTAGTTATCAGAATTTAGCACAGGAGTGGAATGTATTCCTGTAGCACAAAGGGACATGGTTTCATTCCAAAGAACCAAAATCATCATCATCATCATCATCATCGTCATCATCATCATCGTCATCATCATTGACAATAAAACTATCTTTGAAAAAAACAAATTTTCAAAAACACTTGGTCACTGATTTAAATCACTCTTAGGATGCCACACACATGGTGGGGCCTGGTGGGTGTGTAGGACAGATTTGTACAGCAGGTTGCCCTGATTCTTCCAGTCCCTACTTGTTTCAATCATCTGGGGACCAGGAATCGTCCCACTTTTGGTTTGAAGGCAGGCACACTGAAAAATGCTGAATTGCATTTTCTCATTTTCCCCTCCAAAATTTCCTTGCTACCTTCTTTATTTTCTTCCTCATTTTGCGTCTCTCCAGCTTTGGACCTGGAAACTTAAAAATGCTTTTCATATTTTGAAAATGCTGCTCTTTCCCCCCCTCTTATGTAACTGAGAGTCCTTCCTTCCACTGAGTCCAACTGCTACCTCTTCCTTCATTGACTCCCTGTAATTAATGCCTGTCTCAGTGTTCATATCCTCTTCTTCTCTTTCATTTCTATTTTACTTTGATTGAAGTATGTCTCAAAATGCAACTCATAATTCAGATGTTTTTAGCAATATCCCCAGTTTAACCTGTCACAGAAACCTAATATAATATGACTCCTTATATTTCTATATTTCTTTTTCCTTACTAGATAATACATACACTCTTGGAACAATTACAATATTTTAGTGCTCTTGCTTTAAAGCAATATGCTCACCAATGTCTTTGGCATTTTTTGTCATTCTTACCTTCTCCATGTTCATTTGTTCTATTCTTTGCTTGTGTATAGGACTCAACAGATATACTGGAAGCACAATCTGCTGTAGGTTGCTTACAGACACTCTGGGGAAAGTAATACCAATAATAAGTTGCATGAAGTTTTCATCATCACATATTACTTATCACCATATATATATTTGTGAAATCATCAGAATTAGAAATTACATGAGTGCATTTTGAACAAGAATATATTGTGCAAGTTTCACTGTCCTATCAGTTCAGGTTAACTGAGCTCATATATCATTCTAGCTACTGATTGGATAAAGCCAAGATGAGGGACATAGGAACTGTGTTCCCTCAGAATATACACACTGACAAGCATATACCCCAAACAACTAGCATCAGTATATAATCAGTCAACTTTGCACTGCCCAGCAGTTCTAAAAATGCTTTGAATGACTTTTCAGAATGGCAGTTGGTGTTCCATAGCATTTTAAATTTGAGTGGCCAATTTTTTATTCTGAAAGAATGATACTTCGTAAGATGAGAGTTTCAATTCTGTCACCTTGTGTAGGAATGATAAACTGCTGTAATTGCTTCATTTATTCATCAGAGACTTCAAACACTTGATGCATTTCAGCAAAATATTTACCAAATCAAAACTTATTTTAAAAAAGTAAAATATAGTGAGGAAATGTGTCTGTATGTAACATGAACATAAGAGCACACACACTTGGGAAAAGTATGCAACACTTTCATTGGAGAAGAAACTAAGAGGTATTTCAAAAGAGAAAGGTAACTCCCATTTATTTAATGCTGACGATTTGCAGAGGTGGGAGTCATTTGAACTGGTGCATTGCTGCTTGAAGTAAAAGACAGGCTGTGGGAAATCACAGGAGTGACACAATGGAGAGCCTGTGACCAGATGAAACCAGAAATATGAGATACTTAAAGAGGAAATGCATTCGTGGAAGAAATTGTATAAAGCCGGAGTAGGGAAAACTAGCTTGCTCTGAGAGAGGAATATGCTGACTGGTGAGCTGAAGAGAATCTCACCCATCCAATTAGGAAATGGAGAAAAGAAAGAGATAGATGTTCTCAGAACCACAAACACAAGTTCATTATCAATACATAAAATACATCTAGCATTCAGGGAAGTACCCTCCCAAACTCCATTGATATTTCAGCTCATGCCATCCAAAGAGACATTCTTCAAGACTTTAAGCAATAAGTGCTGGAGACGATGTGGGTAAAAATGTACAACCATACACTGTGGGACTGAAAATCAGGACTTCCCATCTGAAAAGCAGTATGGAGAGTCATCAGAAGATCAGGAATATGAACATCCTGTGCCCAGGGTTCCCATTCCTTGTTCTTATACCAAATTGACAATGATTCTGTGTACACATGAGACACTGGAACTTCAAGGTTTACAGTGGTTTCTATCACAATTAGAAAGATATGAATTGAGCCCAGATGCACCTTAAAACAAAAATGGATAAATAAACACCTAGAAACGTGGCACTGAATTTGAGCAAACTAGTTTTTCATGATGCACCATCATGTCAAAATGATTCCTCATATAGCATATAAAAGCACTGCCCTAAAAATTTCTAAAATACAAAACCTGAAACAACAAAATCCCTTAAGTTTCTACAAGGATGATATTTTAAAGCAAACAATTAGGAAACTTATTATTTTAAGGCAAAATTGAACTTTTTCAGCAAAGGAAAGACTTCATTTTCCCCGCAATGTCAAGGAATATTTGATGTAATCCAAACCTACCAGGCAGAATCTGAGCAGGTGTTTAGGAGCCTCTCCACTCCTTTTACTTTATCGCAACTTTGTTCCTGGGATATCCGAAAAATTTTACCCAGTTTTTTCCTAACATTTCAAAGACTGAACTCGGCATAAAAAATGTGGTTTGGAGGTACCCATAACCATATTCAAGGTGGGAGCAGGAGAGAAACCCAGACATAGAGCTGCCCAGAGAGCTGGCATCTGGAGTCTTTGTTAAGAATAGTAGTTCATGGCACTCTCATGCATCATGGTGCTTGCAGCTCTGTGACAGCAAGGGCCAAGGATAAATCTGATAGACAAAAGGGCAGCCTGCAGTACCATAAACATGAAATGAATGCTAGGCATCGTCAACCCACTCTACTGAGAATAATTTAGAATATTTACACCCCTATTAACATTACACAGGCAGTCAAAGGCACCCTCTTAAGTATTACAATATTGCCCTGAGTACATGGGCTCTCAGTGGTGTCTCATCAGGAAACACTGCATCCCTTACACCTCCATGATTCAGTAGCCAGGTATCCTCCCACAATTTTAGTTGGTTACTCGTATGGGCTCAGAATTGTGAGTAACACGCATGTGCTGACAGCTCTCATCAGGAAGAGGTGTGTTGCTGCTGTGGACATTCTGTAGAGTAGAGGTTCACAGCGGTACTGTCTCTTTCAAACTGGTGCTTTGGGAATAATGAACGTGAGCAAGAACTGCTAGTTGAGAATTCAAGGGACAGAAGATCCCATGAGTCCTGGGGCAGAATCAGGTAGAATGGTATTTTCACTGAGTTCTCAGAAGAAGTCACAGATTCTGAAACCAGACCATGTCTCCCATGCTTCAAGAGATTATAGGAAAAGGCCTCAGTGACTTGGAATCATGCACAGTACAAGACCACTGAGTTGGGGTGGGGATGTGGCTCAAGCGGTGTGCACTCGTCTGGAATGCATGCGGTCCTGGTTCGATCCTAAGCACCACATACACACAAAGATGTTGTGTCCACTGAAAACTAACAAATAAATATTAAAAAATTCTCTCTCTCTCTCTCTCTCTCTCTCTCTCTGTGTGTGTGTGTGTCTCTCTCTCTTTCTCTCTCTCTCTCTCTCTCTCTCTTTTAAAAAAAGACCACTGAGAACGGAATTCCATAATTGGGGTCTGCATTACAGATTAGTCCCCAGCCTTCATGGATCACTGGGTTTATCAGGCAATTTCTACATCCATAGACCCATGTCTCTGAGTACAAAATCAAATACTGAGAGTAATTTGCTTTGTAACTTTCAAAGTTCCCTCAGCATTATCTGAGAGGTGTTGGGGAGCAAGGAGCAGAGGAGATCTACTTGATCACACCAATGTCAGGGAAGGCCTTTTTGAGCTAGAGCAGATAAAGAAACTGATGGACAATATTTGCATCCTCCAAACCATAAAAAGCTTTAGCTTTCCAAAATTAGGAATCCTGGACAGAAGTGTCTCCATTTCAGTTATATTAGTTTAAGGGAATTGTGAAGATTTTCATGATGTTGTTTGTGCCACTTTTTTCACAATATATATGATTTTCTAAGATTTTTTGTTCAGTTTTCATTTTGTTTCCTTTATTACATTTATATTCTTATTTTATATTCTTTTCTATTCTCATTAATATTGAATTTCATCCTCATTTCCTCTTCAATCTCTGCTTACTATCACCACTTTCATTATCTGCTCTTTTTAAAATTTATCATGATAATTTTATTGTCACTAATGACTTTTTTCTAGTCTTACGAGTATTATTATTTCCTATGAACTTCGATTAATTATTAAGTATTATAGAAACCACATTAAATATACAGTTTATTTATATGCATGTTTTGCTTTAAGCTATGATTGTTCCTAGAGGGTTATCTTTCTCCTTGATGAGATACTGGTGAGTAAATATTGTATGTTACATATGCTCATTTGGGAATTTGATTCTGAACATGATGGCCTGACCCAAACACATCCCAAAGACAAATCTGTACACTAAAAGGACACATACATAACAGTTGAACTGAAATGCTTGCAAATTCTGCTCCTAAACTATAGGGCATTATGATACCACAAAACTTTTGCAAGTTCCCAGGAACTGCATCCAAGTTCTTTTGACTAATGTCCACTTCAGAGGTGGAATAAAAATGTTTAGTAATTTTCTTGATTTCTTGCATGAAAAGTAAAGGAACTAAAAGTTTTTGTTCGTACTCTAACAGGATTGACGGATACACCCTGAAAGGTCCTGATTCTATAACAGGCTGTTTGGTTTCTCCTTTAAGTCTATTTCCTGCCTCAGCCTACATACTGGAGTGTGTAGGGAGATTGGAGTCTTTAATACCAGCATGGATTACTGGTAATGGGAAACTAAAATTTTGAGCCTTTGGGAATGATGATCTTTAACATGAATGTGTTCACTGGCCATTTCAATTATATACTCTCCAACTTTCAACTGGATCTTTCCGAGTCTTAGATTTAATCCTCATTATGTGAGGAGTTCACACAGAAGAAAATTGAAACAATACTCAAAAAATCTCCTCACATTACTAGATGAAGGTTACTTTTAAGCTTCTGCTTACATGATTTCTAAAGCTATTTTCATGTTCATGTTGTGTTACATTTTTAGACTTAAATATTAAATTGTGATCTTGATATCTAAGTATGTATTGTGTGATGTCATTTTGTTTGGCATAATTTCCTTCCCATCAAAGAAGAGAAATAGACCATGAATTTAAATTGACAAATTTACTTACCTGTCCATGGCTTTTTTCCATGCCATCAACCCTCTCCTTCAATTCTTCTGATGACATATGGGAATGTGAATCTGGGGATAAATGCATAGATGTACTTAATTAAACTACTTAAAAAAGTTAGACTGAGTGAAAATCTAGCCAACTAAAAATATAATTGTAATAATCATACAATTTGATTTTCACAATGATACGTTTTAGTTAAGTTTAATTTTAGGTGAATGTTTATGGTTTTGGAAATTCCTGGATTCTTGTGTGAGCTTGTTGGCTGTACCCAGAGCCATGTGTATCCTTGGCAAGAACCCAAGTACTTACTTCGAATAAAAGGCCTTCATTTGTATTTATTTATTTATTTTTTTGAAGACAGAGTGAATATTCCCTGGCTCACTGGGAACCTGACATCAGCCTGCCTCAGTCTCTAACTAAGCTGAAATTACAGATGAATCCCAGGGTGTATTGAGAGATTTAGCAGGGGTTTTTACTAATCTAATGCTTCAACAAAACAAGAGTTCACCATATTCATTGCACATGATATCTCAAAGATTCAACCACTCAAAGAAAAATGATATTTTGCAGAAAAAATGCTAAAATTACAATGGGAAGAAGAAACTTCACACTGTTTACTATGTCTTTTTCCTAATACTAATTTTTAATGAACCACTGCATGTAACTTTGGTGTCAACAAAAAAGCATGTGTATATATGATCACTGTGATATTTTTGACAGTGAACCACATATTCCATTCCTCTCCTTTTGCTGCATTTCATCTGTTAGGGTTCACTCTGTTTTTGGAAGCATTACTCATGGGGCCTATTATTCCTGACATAAACTGTTTTCGCTTCTCTGGTGTTAGCTACCTCAGACCATGACCCACTATTATACTGAGTAATAATCAGTTGGCCTGTAAGTTATTCGTTCTCTGTCTACTTCACTAGTTCCTGGACTTCAGGAGATACTTTTACAACACACAGGTTTGAAGACCCCATAATTGAGTGTCAGGTAAGTGCCTGAGGCAATAACACTTGGCGTGGATGCTTTCTTTTCTAGAGGTAGGGATGAACAGAGACTTGAGGAGTGAGGCCATCAGCCAGAGGCAGAGAATGGTGAAAATGTGAAAGGCTATAGCATGACATAGAGACAAGAGTTAAGGGGGATGGTATATGTCTGATGATAGAGGAATTGGTGAAAACTGCCAGAAGATCATGCAGGTAGAAACGGGCTAAACATACAGTTAGGAAGAATTTGCATTAGGAAAGATGCCTCAAAATGTTGAGATGGTTCGACAGACACATAGCAAACACTTTCATCTAGGCCATGAATCCATATATAGCTGGAAGTATCTCAAATCTGTGGGCACATGAGCTTGAGGGGCATGATCAAGAATGGAGATGAATAAAGAGAATGCAAAAGTGCACTATGGGGTTGATGCAGGACTGAATGAAGGAATGTCTTCAAAAGGATCTGGGTTCTGTTTTTACCATACAGAGGTAAGAGACAAACAACAAGTCAAAGAATAATGAGCAAAGACTCCATTGGGATGTGGAAGAATTTATGGATTGATTACTCTGAGATAAAATTTCAGGAAAGAGTGTTCACCAGCAAACGTTCACTTTAGAAGCAAGGGATAAACTAAAGTATATATGATCATACATTTTATTATTTCTTGCCTCAAACTGACCACAAGAGTTGTCAAAGTCAGTACCTAAGTAGCATAAAAGCAAGTTTGATCCAGTTGGTTGATACACTAGATGTCAGGGTAGAGTGCACATTGTCTTTTAAATTAGATTTTCCTGTATTTCACAGACCGGCCTTGACATCTTGGCTTCAAGAAAAATACAAGTCCTCATAATCTCAGGATTCTGGATTTCAATCCTGCTCCCCTGGACCTATTTTTGAAATTGGGGAGGGAAGAAAAATCAGCCTCACAATCCAAATGACAAGTGTCGTGACTCCGATTTGGAAAGTTTGATTGCAGAAACACCTATGATATTGGTTATTTTAAAACATCTTGTCCTCATAGATTTACAGAAATATTTTGAAATGTGCATGCATCACCAACACAGACCTGATGGAGCAAATCCTCCCAACACACGGCACAAATGGATATATCAGGAGTGAAAAGTTTGCTATCATTTGCAAGGTTTAATCATAGGTGGTTTTATAGAAGTTGTACTGCAAAAGTTACCTGATTTCTGTTTTACTTCTCGCTTCCACCATTTTTGTTTTTTGAGAGGTGTATCTTTGCTTTTAATGGTAGGCTTGATGTGCTTGAAGACAAGATAATACGTGAATATTTTAAAGTGCATACAGCATGCATTTAAAAATATAACATAAATATAGAAGATGATTTACCTTGTATAAAGCATGTACGTCTTTAGATACTGAAAAGGAAATGAAATACATAATCAATAAAACCTGAATATAAAAAACCCCACACACTCGTATTCCTACTAAGTGAGTACAGAGCTCAGTTCAAGTGATAACTATTTTTGTTAGCATTGATAAAGATTACATTAGCTTTGGAATTTTAAGTTTGGGTATTTTTGTTGATCACAAGACTGAAATGTTCTAAATGAATATTGACAATATATCTTTAGTAAATAAGTCTTGCAGTTAAGTTTCAAATGGTAAGATCACCATTGTGATCATTATGAATACTTCAGCAAGGGTACATATACAAATGTGAAGATGCAGCATGCTGGAGACCACAGAGATCTGTATTCAGAGAAGGAAAGAGGAATCCAGAGAATTTCAATGTCAAAGCTGAAGTAGTCAGATTGCAGCATTAAGTCAAGTGACCTAAGAATTGTTTAATCCATTTTATTATACCTAAGTATCCTCTACCTCAAGATCCAGGACAAGGTGTATTTTATTTCTTATCAGGATTTTTTTTTTGCCTGAACTAATTGGATCAGATATATGCATTTAGAATAACAGCTAATATGAACATGATTGTTTTTTCATACCCATCTGGGACCGTGGCACATCTTCTAATCCTGCTTCCTCTGTTTTAGTGGATATCATGTTACCCTTTTCACCCTTGTATGAAGATACAGGTCCTGCATCTTAAAAAATATGAGAAAGCATAAAAAATTTAGATATGGTCATCCACAGCAATCTGTGATCCGAAAGCAGGCAGAATTGACAGGACTCAAGAGACTGTCATATAAACACATTAGTAACAGTCTTAGTATTAGAGGAATAAATTCCATAAGGAATTCTAGTTTAAAAATGAGTCTGCCATAACACATACAGTCATGATTTCACACATTTTTTTGAGTGTGCTGGCCGATCCGAAAATTAGTTATCAGAATTTAGCACAGGAGTGGAATGTATTCCTGTAGCACAAAGGGACATGGTTTCATTCCAAAGAACCAAAATCATCATCATCATCATCATCATCGTCATCATCATCATCGTCATCATCATCAACAATAAAACTATCTTTGAAAAAAACAAATTTTCAAAAACACTTGGTCACTGATTTAAATCACTCTTAGGATGCCACACACATGGTGGGGCCTGGTGGGTGTGTAGGACAGATTTGTACAGCAGGTTGCCCTGATTCTTCCAGTCCCTACTTGTTTCAATCATCTGGGGACCAGGAATCGTCCCACTTTTGGTTTGAAGGCAGGCACACTGAAAAATGCTGAATTGCATTTTCTCATTTTCCCCTCCAAAATTTCCTTGCTACCTTCTTTATTTTCTTCCTCATTTTGCGTCTCTCCAGCTTTGGACCTGGAAACTTAAAAATGCTTTTCATATTTTGAAAATGCTGCTCTTTCCCCCCCTCTTATGTAACTGAGAGTCCTTCCTTCCACTGAGTCCAACTGCTACCTCTTCCTTCATTGACTCCCTGTAATTAATGCCTGTCTCAGTGTTCATATCCTCTTCTTCTCTTTCATTTCTATTTTACTTTGATTGAAGTATGTCTCAAAATGCAACTCATAATTCAGATGTTTTTAGCAATATCCCCAGTTTAACCTGTCACAGAAACCTAATATAATATGACTCCTTATATTTCTATATTTCTTTTTCCTTACTAGATAATACATACACTCTTGGAACAATTACAATATTTTAGTGCTCTTGCTTTAAAGCAATATGCTCACCAATGTCTTTGGCATTTTTTGTCATTCTTACCTTCTCCATGTTCATTTGTTCTATTCTTTGCTTGTGTATAGGACTCAACAGATATTCTGGAAGCACAATCTGCTGTAGGTTGCTTACAGACACTCTGGGGAAAGTAATACCAATAATAAGTTGCATGAAGTTTTCATCATCACATATTACTTATCACCATATATATATTTGTGAAATCATCAGAATTAGAAATTACATGAGTGCATTTTGAACAAGAATATATTGTGCAAGTTTCACTGTCCTATCAGTTCAGGTTAACTGAGCTCATATATCATTCTAGCTACTGATTGGATAAAGCCAAGATGAGGGACATAGGAACTGTGTTCCCTCAGAATATACACACTGACAAGCATATACCCCAAACAACTAGCATCAGTATATAATCAGTCAACTTTGCACTGCCCAGCAGTTCTAAAAATGCTTTGAATGACTTTTCAGAATGGCACTTGGTGTTCCATAGCATTTTAAATTTGAGTGGCCAATTTTTTATTCTGAAAGAATGATACTTCGTAAGATGAGAGTTTCAATTCTGTCACCTTGTGTAGGAATGATAAACTGCTGTAATTGCTTCATTTATTCATCAGAGACTTCAAACACTTGATGCATTTCAGCAAAATATTTACCAAATCAAAACTTATTTTAAAAAAGTAAAATATAGTGAGGAAATGTGTCTGTATGTAACATGAACATAAGAGCACACACACTTGGGAAAAGAATGCAACACTTTCATTGGAGAAGAAACTAAGAGGTATTTCAAAAGAGCAAGGTAACTCCCATTTATTTAATGCTGACGATTTGCAGAGGTGGGAGTCATTTGAACTGGTGCATTGCTGCTTGAAGTAAAAGACAGGCTGTGGGAAATCACAGGAGTGACACAATGGAGAGCCTGTGACCAGATGAAACCAGAAATATGAGATACTTAAAGAGGAAATGCATTCGTGGAAGAAATTGTATAAAGCCGGAGTAGGGAAAACTAGCTTGCTCTGAGAGAGGAATATGCTGACTGGTGAGCTGAAGAGAATCTCACCCATCCAATTAGGAAATGGAGAAAAGAAAGAGATAGATGTTCTCAGAACCACAAACACAAGTTCATTATCAATACATAAAATACATCTAGCATTCAGGGAAGTACCCTCCCAAACTCCATTGATATTTCAGCTCATGCCATCCAAAGAGACATTCTTCAAGACTTTAAGCAATAAGTGCTGGAGACGATGTGGGTAAAAATGTACAACCATACACTGTGGGACTGAAAATCAGGACTTCCCATCTGAAAAGCAGTATGGAGAGTCATCAGAAGATCAGGAATATGAACATCCTGTGCCCAGGGTTCCCATTCCTTGTTCTTATACCAAATTGACAATGATTCTGTGTACACATGAGACACTGGAACTTCAAGGTTTACAGTGGTTTCTATCACAATTAGAAAGATATGAATTGAGCCCAGATGCACCTTAAAACAAAAATGGATAAATAAACACCTAGAAACGTGGCACTGAATTTGAGCAAACTAGTTTTTCATGATGCACCATCATGTCAAAATGATTCCTCATATAGCATATAAAAGCACTGCCCTAAAAATTTCTAAAATATAAAACCTGAAACAACAAAATCCCTTAAGTTTCTACAAGGATGATATTTTAAAGCAAACAATTAGGAAACTTATTATTTTAAGGCAAAATTGAACTTTTTCAGCAAAGGAAAGACTTCATTTTCCCCGCAATGTCAAGGAATATTTGATGTAATCCAAACCTACCAGGCAGAATCTGAGCAGGTGTTTAGGAGCCTCTCCACTCCTTTTACTTTATCGCAACTTTGTTCCTGGGATATCCGAAAAATTTTACCCAGTTTTTTCCTAACATTTCAAAGACTGAACTCGGCATAAAAAATGTGGTTTGGAGGTACCCATAACCATATTCAAGGTGGGAGCAGGAGAGAAACCCAGACATAGAGCTGCCCAGAGAGCTGGCATCTGGAGTCTTTGTTAAGAATAGTAGTTCATGGCACTCTCATGCATCATGGTGCTTGCAGCTCTGTGACAGCAAGGGCCAAGGATAAATCTGATAGACAAAAGGGCAGCCTGCAGTACCATAAACATGAAATGAATGCTAGGCATGGTCAACCCACTCTACTGAGAATAATTTAGAATATTTACACCCCTATTAACATTACACAGGCAGTCAAAGGCACCCTCTTAAGTATTACAATATTGCCCTGAGTACATGGGCTCTCAGTGGTGTCTCATCAGGAAACACTGCATCCCTTACACCTCCATGATTCAGTAGCCAGGTATCCTCCCACAATTTTAGTTGGTTACTCGTATGGGCTCAGAATTGTGAGTAACACGCATGTGCTGACAGCTCTCATCAGGAAGAGGTGTGTTGCTGCTGTGGACATTCTGTAGAGTAGAGGTTCACAGCGGTACTGTCTCTTTCAAACTGGTGCTTTCGGAATAATGAACGTGAGCAAGAACTGCTAGTTGAGAATTCAAGGGACAGAAGATCCCATGAGTCCTGGGGCAGAATCAGGTAGAATGGTATTTTCACTGAGTTCTCAGAAGAAGTCACAGATTCTGAAACCAGACCATGTCTCCCATGCTTCAAGAGATTATAGGAAAAGGCCTCAGTGACTTGGAATCATGCACAGTACAAGACCACTGAGTTGGGGTGGGGATGTGGCTCAAGCGGTGTGCACTCGTCTGGAATGCATGCGGTCCCGGTTCGATCCTAAGCACCACATACACACAAAGATGTTGTGTCCACTGAAAACTAACAAATAAATATTAAAAAATTCTCTCTCTCTCTCTCTCTCTCTCTCTCTCTCTCTCTCTCTCTGTGTGTCTCTCTCTCTCTCTCTCTCTCTCTCTCTCTCCCTTTCTCTCTCTCTCTCTCTCTCTCTTTTAAAAAAAGACCACTGAGAACGGAATTCCATAATTGGGGTCTGCATTACAGATTAGTCCCCAGCCTTCATGGATCACTGGGTTTATCAGGCAATTTCTACATCCATAGACCCATGTCTCTGAGTACAAAATCAAATACTGAGAGTAATTTGCTTTGTAACTTTCAAAGTTCCCTCAGCATTATCTGAGAGGTGTTGGGGAGCAAGGAGCAGAGGAGATCCACTTGATCACACCAATGTCAGGGAAGGCCTTTTTGAGCTAGAGCAGATAAAGAAACTGATGGACAATATTTGCATCCTCCAAACCATAAAAAGCTTTAGCTTTCCAAAATTAGGAATCCTGGACAGAAGTGTCTCCATTTCAGTTATATTAGTTTAAGGGAATTGTGAAGATTTTCATGATGTTGTTTGTGCCACTTTTTTCACAATATATATGATTTTCTAAGATTTTTTGTTCAGTTTTCATTTTGTTTCCTTTATTACATTTATATTCTTATTTTATATTCTTTTCTATTCTCATTAATATTGAATTTCATCCTCATTTCCTCTTCAATCTCTGCTTACTATCACCACTTTCATTATCTGCTCTTTTTAAAATTTATCATGATAATTTTATTGTCACTAATGACTTTTTTCTAGTCTTACGAGTATTATTATTTCCTATGAACTTCGATTAATTATTAAGTATTATAGAAACCACATTAAATATACAGTTTATTTATATGCATGTTTTGCTTTAAGCTATGATTGTTCCTAGAGGGTTATCTTTCTCCTTGATGAGATACTGGTGAGTAAATATTGTATGTTACATATGCTCATTTGGGAATTTGATTCTGAACATGATGGCCTGACCCAAACACATCCCAAAGACAAATCTGTACACTAAAAGGACACATACATAACAGTTGAACTGAAATGCTTGCAAATTCTGCTCCTAAACTATAGGGCATAAAGATACCACAAAACTTTTGCAAGTTCCCAGGAACTGCATCCAAGTTCTTTTGACTAATGTCCACTTCAGAGGTGGAATAAAAATGTTTAGTAATTTTCTTGATTTCTTGCATGAAAAGTAGAGGAACTAAAAGTTTTTGTTCGTACTCTAACAGGATTGACGGATACACCCTGAAAGGTCCTGATTCTATAACAGGCTGTTTGGTTTCTCCTTTAAGTCTATTTCCTGCCTCAGCCTACATACTGGAGTGTGTAGGGAGATTGGAGTCTTTAATACCAGCATGGATTACTGGTAATGGGAAACTAAAATTTTGAGCCTTTGGGAATGATGATCTTTAACATGAATGTGTTCACTGGCCATTTCAATTATATACTCTCCAACTTTCAACTGGATCTTTCCGAGTCTTAGATTTAATCCTCATTATGTGAGGAGTTCACACAGAAGAAAATTGAAACAATACTCAAAAAATCTCCTCACATTACTAGATGAAGGTTACTTTTAAGCTTCTGCTTACATGATTTCTAAAGCTATTTTCATGTTCATGTTGTGTTACATTTTTAGACTTAAATATTAAATTGTGATCTTGATATCTAAGTATGTATTGTGTGATGTCATTTTGTTTGGCATAATTTCCTTCCCATCAAAGAAGAGAAATAGACCATGAATTTAAATTGACAAATTTACTTACCTGTCCATGGCTTTTTTCCATGCCATCAACCCTCTCCTTCAATTCTTCTGATGACATATGGGAATGTGAATCTGGGGATAAATGCATAGATGTACTTAATTAAACTACTTAAAAAAGTTAGACTGAGTGAAAATCTAGCCAACTAAAAACATAATTGTAATAATCATACAATTTGATTTTCACAATGATACGTTTTAGTTAAGTTTAATTTTAGGTGAATGTTTATGGTTTTGGAAATTCCTGGATTCTTGTGTGAGCTTGTTGGCTGTACCCAGAGCCATGTGTATCCTTGGCAAGAACCCAAGTACTTACTTCGAATAAAAGGCCTTCATTTGTATTTATTTATTTATTTTTTTGAAGACAGAGTGAATATTCCCTGGCTCACTGGGAACCTGACATCAGCCTGCCTCAGTCTCTAACTAAGCTGAAATTACAGATGAATCCCAGGGTGTATTGAGAGATTTAGCAGGGGTTTTTACTAATCTAATGCTTCAACAAAACAAGAGTTCACCATATTCATTGCACATGATATCTCAAAGATTCAACCACTCAAAGAAAAATGATATTTTGCAGAAAAAATGCTAAAATTACAATGGGAAGAAGAAACTTCACACTGTTTACTATGTCTTTTTCCTAATACTAATTTTTAATGAACCACTGCATGTAACTTTGGTGTCAACAAAAAAGCATGTGTATATATGATCACTGTGATATTTTTGACAGTGAACCACATATTCCGTTCCTCTCCTTTTGCTGCATTTCATCTGTTAGGGTTCACTCTGTTTTTGGAAGCATTACTCATGGGGCCTATTATTCCTGACATAAACTGTTTTCGCTTCTCTGGTGTTAGCTACCTCAGACCATGACCCACTATTATACTGAGTAATAATCAGTTGGCCTGTAAGTTATTCGTTCTCTGTCTACTTCACTAGTTCCTGGACTTCAGGAGATACTTTTACAACACACAGGTTTGAAGACCCCATAATTGAGTGTCAGGTAAGTGCCTGAGGCAATAACACTTGGCGTGGATGCTTTCTTTTCTAGAGGTAGGGATGAACAGAGACTTGAGGAGTGAGGCCATCAGCCAGAGGCAGAGAATGGTGAAAATGTGAAAGGCTATAGCATGACATAGAGACAAGAGTTAAGGGGGATGGTATATGTCTGATGATACAGGAATTGGTGAAAACTGCCAGAAGATCATGCAGGTAGAAACGGGCTAAACATACAGTTAGGAAGAATTTGCATTAGGAAAGATGCCTCAAAATGTTGAGATGGTTCGACAGACACATAGCAAACACTTTCATCTAGGCCATGAATCCATATATAGCTGGAAGTATCTCAAATCTGTGGGCACATGAGCTTGAGGGGCATGATCAAGAATGGAGATGAATAAAGAGAATGCAAAAGTGCACTATGGGGTTGATGCAGGACTGAATGAAGGAATGTCTTCAAAAGGATCTGGGTTCTGTTTTTACCATACAGAGGTAAGAGACAAACAACAAGTCAAAGAATAATGAGCAAAGACTCCATTGGGATGTGGAAGAATTTATGGATTGATTACTCTGAGATAAAATTTCAGGAAAGAGTGTTCACCAGCAAACGTTCACTTTAGAAGCAAGGGATAAACTAAAGTATATATGATCATACATTTTATTATTTCTTGCCTCAAACTGACCACAAGAGTTGTCAAAGTCAGTACCTAAGTAGCATAAAAGCAAGTTTGATCCAGTTGGTTGATACACTAGATGTCAGGGTAGAGTGCACATTGTCTTTTAAATTAGATTTTCCTGTATTTCACAGACCGGCCTTGACATCTTGGCTTCAAGAAAAATACAAGTCCTCATAATCTCAGGATTCTGGATTTCAATCCTGCTCCCCTGGACCTATTTTTGAAATTGGGGAGGGAAGAAAAATCAGCCTCACAATCCAAATGACAAGTGTCGTGACTCCGATTTGGAAAGTTTGATTGCAGAAACACCTATGATATTGGTTATTTTAAAACATCTTGTCCTCATAGATTTACAGAAATATTTTGAAATGTGCATACATCACCAACACAGACCTGATGGAGCAAATCCTCCCAACACACGGCACAAATGGATATATCAGGAGTGAAAAGTTTGCTATCATTTGCAAGGTTTAATCATAGGTGGTTTTATAGAAGTTGTACTGCAAAAGTTACCTGATTTCTGTTTTACTTCTCGCTTCCACCATTTTTGTTTTTTGAGAGGTGTATCTTTGCTTTTAATGGTAGGATTGATGTGCTTGAAGACAAGATAATACGTGAATATTTTAAAGTGCATACAGCATGCATTTAAAAATATAACATAAATATAGAAGATGATTTACCTTGTATAAAGCATGTACGTCTTTAGATACTGAAAAGGAAATGAAATACATAATCAATAAAACCTGAATATAAAAAACCCCACACACTCGTATTCCTACTAAGTGAGTACAGAGCTCAGTTCAAGTGATAACTATTTTTGTTAGCATTGATAAAGATTACATTAGCTTTGGAATTTTAAGTTTGGGTATTTTTGTTGATCACAAGACTGAAATGTTCTAAATGAATATTGACAATATATCTATAGTAAATAAGTCTTGCAGTTAAGTTTCAAATGGTAAGATCACCATTGTGATCATTATGAATACTTCAGCAAGGGTACATATACAAATGTGAAGATGCAGCATGCTGGAGACCACAGAGATCTATATTCAGAGAAGGAAAGAGGAATCCAGAGAATTTCAATGTCAAAGCTGAAGTAGTCAGATGGCAGCATATAAGTCAAGTGACCCAAGAATTGTTTAATCCATTTTATTATACCTAAGTATCCTCTACCTCAAGATCCAGGACAAGGTGTATTTTATTTATTATCAGGATTTTTTTTTTTGCCTGAACTAATTGGATCAGATATATGCATTTAGAATAACAGCTAATATGAACATGATTGTTTTTTCATACCCATCTGGGACCCTGGCACATCTTCTAATCCTCCTTCCTCTGTTTTAGTGGATATCATGTTACCCTTTTCACCCTTGTATGAAGATACAGGTCCTGCATCTTAAAAAATATGAGAAAGCATATAGAATTTAGATATGGTCATCCACAGCAATCTGTGATCCGAAAGCAGGCAGAATTGACAGGACTCAAGAGACTGTCATATAAACACATTAGTAACAGTCTTTGTATTAGAGGAATAAATTCCATAAGGAATTCTAGTTTAAAAATGAGTCTGCCATAACACATACAGTCATGATTTCACACATTTTTTTGAGTGTGCTGGCCGATCCGAAAATTAGTTATCAGAATTTAGCACAGGAGTGGAATGTATTCCTGTAGCACAAAGGGACATGGTTTCATTCCAGAGAACCAAAATCATCATCATCATCATCATCATCGTCATCATCATCATCGTCATCATCATCAACAATAAAACTATCTTTGAAAAAAACAAATTTTCAAAAACACTTGGTCACTGATTTAAATCACTCTTAGGATGCCACACACATGGTGGGGCCTGGTGGGTGTGCAGGACAGATTTGTACAGCAGGTTGCCCTGATTCTTCCAGTCCCTACTTGTTTCAATCATCTGGGGACCAGGAATCGTCCCACTTTTGGTTTGAAGGCAGGCACACTGAAAAATGCTGAATTGCATTTTCTCATTTTCCCCTCCAAAATTTCCTTGCTACCTTCTTTATTTTCTTCCTCATTTTGCCTCTCTCCAGCTTTGGACCTGGAAACTTAAAAATGCTTTTCATATTTTGAAAATGCTGCTCTTTCCCCCCCTCTTATGTAACTGAGAGTCCTTCCTTCCACTGAGTCCAACTGCTACCTCTTCCTTCATTGACTCCCTGTAATTAATGCCTGTCTCAGTGTTCATATCCTCTTCTTCTCTTTCATTTCTATTTTACTTTGATTGAAGTATGTCTCAAAATGCAACTCATAATTCAGATGTTTTTAGCAATATCCCCAGTTTAACCTGTCACAGAAACCTAATATAATATGACTCCTTATATTTCTTTTTGCTTACTAGATAATACATACACTCTTGGAACAATTACAATATTTTAGAGCTCTTGCTATAAAGCAATATGCTCACCAATGTCTTTTGCATTTTTTGTCATTCTTACCTTCTCCATGTTCATTTGTTCTATTCTTTGCTTGTGTATAGGACTCAACAGATATACTGGAAGCACAATCTGCTGTAGGTTGCTTACAGACACTCTGGGGAAAGTAATACCAATAATAAGTTGCATGAAGTTTTCATCATCACATATTACTTATCACCATATATATATTTGTGAAATCATCAGAATTAGAAATTACATGAGTGCATTTTGAACAAGAATATATTGTGCAAGTTTCACTGTCCTAGGCAGTTCAGGTTAACTGAGCTCATATATCATTCTAGCTACTGATTGGATAAAGCCAAGATGAGGGACATAGGAACTGTGTTCCCTCAGAATATACACACTGACAAGCATATACCCCAAACAACTAGCATCAGTATATAATCAGTCAACTTTGCACTGCCCAGCAGTTCTAAAAATGCTTTGAATGACTTTTCAGAATGGCACTTGGTGTTCCATAGCATTTTAAATTTGAGTGGCCAATTTTTTATTCTGAAAGAATGATACTTCGTAAGATGAGAGTTTCAATTCTGTCACCTTGTGTAAAAATGATAAACTGCTGTAATTGCTTCATTTATTCATCAGAGACTTCAAACACTTGATGCATTTCAGCAAAATATTTACCAAATCAAAACTTATTTTAAAAAAGTAAAATATAGTGAGGAAATGTGTCTGTATGTAACATGAACATAAGAGCACACACACTTGGGAAAAGTATGCAACACTTTCATTGGAGAAGAAACTAAGAGGTATTTCAAAAGAGCAAGGTAACTCCCATTTGTGAAATGCTGACGATTTGCAGAGGTGGGAGTCATTTGAACTGGTGCATTGCTGCTTGAAGTAAAAGACAGGCTGTGGGAAATCACAGGAGTGACACAATGGAGAGCCTGTGACCAGATGAAACCAGAAATATGAGATACTTAAAGAGGAAATGCATTCGTGGAAGAAATTGTATAAAGCCGGAGTAGGGAAAACTAGCTTGCTCTGAGAGAGGAATATGCTGACTGGTGAGCTGAGGAGAATCTCACCCATCCAATTAGGAAATGGAGAAAAGAAAGAGATAGATGTTCTCAGAACCACAAACACAAGTTCATTATCAATACATAAAATACATCTAGCATTCAGGGAAGTACCCTCCCAAACTCCATTGATATTTCAGCTCATGCCATCCAAAGAGACATTCTTCAAGACTTTAAGCAATACGTGCTGGAGACGATGTGGGTAAAAATGTACAACCATACACTGTGGGACTGAAAATCAGGACTTCCCATCTGAAAAGCAGTATGGAGAGTCATCAGAAGATCAGGAATATGAACATCCTGTGCCCAGGGTTCCCAATCCTTGTTCTTATACCCAATTGACAATGATTCTGTGTACACATGAGACACTGGAACTTCAAGGTTTACAGTGGTTTCTATCACAATTAGAAAGATATGAATTGAGCCCAGATGCACCTTAAAACAAAAATGGATAAATAAACACCTAGAAACGTGGCACTGAATTTGAGCAAACTAGTTTTTCATGATGCACCATCATGTCAAAATGATTCCTCATATAGCATATAAAAGCACTGCCCTAAAAATTTCTAAAATATAAAACCTGAAACAACAAAATCCCTTAAGTTTCTACAAGGATGATATTTTAAAGCAAACAATTAGGAAACTTATTATTTTAAGGCAAAATTGAACTTTTTCAGCAAAGGAAAGACTTCATTTTCCCCGCAATGTCAAGGAATATTTGATGTAATCCAAACCTACCAGGCAGAATCTGAGCAGGTGTTTAGGAGCCTCTCCACTCCTTTTACTTTATCGCAACTTTGTTCCTGGGATATCCGAAAAATTTTACCCAGTTTTTTCCTAACATTTCAAAGACTGAACTCGGCATAAAAAATGTGGTTTGGAGGTACCCATAACCATATTCAAGGTGGGAGCAGGAGAGAAACCCAGACATAGAGCTGCCCAGAGAGCTGGCATCTGGAGTCTTTGTTAAGAATAGTAGTTCATGGCACTCTCATGCATCATGGTGCTTGCAGCTCTGTGACAGCAAGGGCCAAGGATAAATCTGATAGACAAAAGGGCAGCCTGCAGTACCATAAACATGAAATGAATGCTAGGCATGGTCAACCCACTCTACTGAGAATAATTTAGAATATTTACACCCCTATTAACATTACACAGGCAGTCAAAGGCACCCTCTTAAGTATTACAATATTGCCCTGAGTACATGGGCTCTCAGTGGTGTCTCATCAGGAAACACTGCATCCCTTACACCTCCATGATTCAGTAGCCAGGTATCCTCCCACAATTTTAGTTGGTTACTCGTATGGGCTCAGAATTGTGAGTAACACGCATGTGCTGACAGCTCTCATCAGGAAGAGGTGTGTTGCTGCTGTGGACATTCTGTAGAGTAGAGGTTCACAGCGGTACTGTCTCTTTCAAACTGGTGCTTTGGGAATAATGAACGTGAGCAAGAACTGCTAGTTGAGAATTCAAGGGACAGAAGATCCCATGAGTCCTGGGGCAGAATCAGGTAGAATGGTATTTTCACTGAGTTCTCAGAAGAAGTCACAGATTCTGAAACCAGACCATGTCTCCCATGCTTCAAGAGATTATAGGAAAAGGCCTCAGTGACTTGGAATCATGCACAGTACAAGACCACTGAGTTGGGGTGGGGATGTGGCTCAAGCGGTGTGCACTCGTCTGGAATGCATGCGGTCCTGGTTCGATCCTAAGCACCACATACACACAAAGATGTTGTGTCCACTGAAAACTAACAAATAAATATTAAAAAATTCTCTCTCTCTCTCTCTCTCTCTCTCTCTCTCTCTCTCTGTGTGTGTCTCTCTCTCTTTCTCTCTCTCTCTCTCTCTCTCTCTTTTAAAAAAAGACCACTGAGAACGGAATTCCATAATTGGGGTCTGCATTACAGATTAGTCCCCAGCCTTCATGGATCACTGGGTTTATCAGGCAATTTCTACATCCATAGACCCATGTCTCTGAGTACAAAATCAAATACTGAGAGTAATTTGCTTTGTAACTTTCAAAGTTCCCTCAGCATTATCTGAGAGGTGTTGGGGAGCAAGGAGCAGAGGAGATCCACTTGATCACACCAATGTCAGGGAAGGCCTTTTTGAGCTAGAGCAGATAAAGAAACTGATGGACAATATTTGCATCCTCCAAACCATAAAAAGCTTTAGCTTTCCAAAATTAGGAATCCTGGACAGAAGTGTCTCCATTTCAGTTATATTAGTTTAAGGGAATTGTGAAGATTTTCATGATGTTGTTTGTGCCACTTTTTTCACAATATATATGATTTTCTAAGATTTTTTGTTCAGTTTTCATTTTGTTTCCTTTATTACATTTATATTCTTATTTTATATTCTTTTCTATTCTCATTAATATTGAATTTCATCCTCATTTCCTCTTCAATCTCTGCTTACTATCACCACTTTCATTATCTGCTCTTTTTAAAATTTATCATGATAATTTTATTGTCACTAATGACTTTTTTCTAGTCTTACGAGTATTATTATTTCCTATGAACTTCGATTAATTATTAAGTATTATAGAAACCACATTAAATATACAGTTTATTTATATGCATGTTTTGCTTTAAGCTATGATTGTTCCTAGAGGGTTATCTTTCTCCTTGATGAGATACTGGTGAGTAAATATTGTATGTTACATATGCTCATTTGGGAATTTGATTCTGAACATGATGGCCTGACCCAAACACATCCCAAAGACAAATCTGTACACTAAAAAGACACATACATAACAGTTGAACTGAAATGCTTGCAAATTCTGCTCCTAAACTATAGGGCATTAAGATACCACAAAATTTTTGCAAGTTCCCAGGAACTGCATCCAAGTTCTTTTGACTAATGTCCACTTCAGAGGTGGAATAAAAATGTTTAGTAATTTTCTTGATTTCTTGCATGAAAAGTAAAGGAACTAAAAGTTTTTGTTCGTACTCTAACAGGATTGACGGATACACCCTGAAAGGTCCTGATTCTATAACAGGCTGTTTGGTTTCTCCTTTAAGTCTATTTCCTGCCTCAGCCTACATACTGGAGTGTGTAGGGAGATTGGAGTCTTTAATACCAGCATGGATTACTGGTAATGGGAAACTAAAATTTTGAGCCTTTGGGAATGATGATCTTTAACATGAATGTGTTCACTGGCCATTTCAATTATATACTCTCCAACTTTCAACTGGATCTTTCCGAGTCTTAGATTTAATCCTCATTATGTGAGGAGTTCACACAGAAGAAAATTGAAACAATACTCAAAAAATCTCCTCACATTACTAGATGAAGGTTACTTTTAAGCTTCTGCTTACATGATTTCTAAAGCTATTTTCATGTTCATGTTGTGTTACAGTTTTAGACTTAAATATTAAATTGTGATCTTGATATCTAAGTATGTATTGTGTGATGTCATTTTGTTTGGCATAATTTCCTTCCCATCAAAGAAGAGAAATAGACCATGAATTTAAATTGACAAATTTACTTACCTGTCCATGGCTTTTTTCCATGCCATCAACCCTCTCCTTCAATTCTTCTGATGACATATGGGAATGTGAATCTGGGGATAAATGCATAGATGTACTTAATTAAACTACTTAAAAAAGTTAGACTGAGTGAAAATCTAGCCAACTAAAAACATAATTGTAAAATCATACAATTTGATTTTCACAATGATACGTTTTAGTTAAGTTTAATTTTAGGTGAATGTTTATGCTTTTGGAAATTCCTGGATTCTTGTGTGAGTTTGTTGGCTGTACCCAGAGCCATGTGTATCCTTGGCAAGAACCCAAGTACTTACTTCGAATAAAAGGCCTTCATTTGTATTTATTTATTTATTTTTTTGAAGACAGAGTGAATATTCCCTGGCTCACTGGGAACCTGACATCAGCCTGCCTCAGTCTCTAACTAAGCTGAAATTACAGATGAATCCCAGGGTGTATTGAGAGATTTAGCAGGGGTTTTTACTAATCTAATGCTTCAACAAAACAAGAGTTCACCATATTCATTGCACATGACATCTCAAAGATTCAACCACTCAAAGAAAAATGATATTTTGCAGAAAAAATGCTAAAATTACAATGGGAAGAAGAAACTTCACACTGTTTACTATGTCTTTTTCCTAATACTAATTTTTAATGAACCACTGCATGTAACTTTGGTGTCAACAAAAAAGCATGTGTATATATGATCACTGTGATATTTTTGACAGTGAACCACATATTCCGTTCCTCTCCTTTTGCTGCATTTCATCTGTTAGGATTCACTCTGTTTTTGGAAGCATTACTCATGGGGCCTATTATTCCTGACATAAACTGTTTTCGCTTCTCTGGTGTTAGCTACCTCAGACCATGACCCACTATTATACTGAGTAATAATCAGTTGGCCTGTAAGTTATTCGTTCTCTGTCTACTTCACTAGTTCCTGGACTTCAGGAGATACTTTTACAACACACAGGTTTGAAGACCCCATAATTGAGTGTCAGGTAAGTGCCTGAGGCAATAACACTTGGCGTGGATGCTTTCTTTTCTAGAGGTAGGGATGAACAGAGACTTGAGGAGTGAGGCCATCAGCCAGAGGCAGAGAATGGTGAAAATGTGAAAGGCTATAGCATGACATAGAGACAAGAGTTAAGGGGGACGGTATATGTCTGATGATAGAGGAATTGGTGAAAACTGCCAGAAGATCATGCAGGTAGAAACGGGCTAAACATACAGTTAGGAAGAATTTGCATTAGGAAAGATGCCTCAAAATGTTGAGATGGTTCGACAGACACATAGCAAACACTTTCATCTAGGCCATGAATCCATATATAGCTGGAAGTATCTCAAATCTGTGGGCACATGAGCTTGAGGGGCATGATCAAGAATGGAGATGAATAAAGAGAATGCAAAAGTGCACTATGGGGTTGATGCAGGACTGAATGAAGGAATGTCTTCAAAAGGATCTGGGTTCTGTTTTTACCATACAGAGGTAAGAGACAAACAACAAGTCAAAGAATAATGAGCAAAGACTCCATTGGGATGTGGAAGAATTTATGGATTGATTACTCTGAGATAAAATTTCAGGAAAGAGTGTTCACCAGCAAACGTTCACTTTAGAAGCAAGGGATAAACTAAAGTATATATGATCATACATTTTATTATTTCTTGCCTCAAACTGACCACAAGAGTTGTCAAAGTCAGTACCTAAGTAGCATAAAAGCAAGTTTGATCCAGTTGGTTGATACACTAGATGTCAGGGTAGAGTGCACATTGTCTTTTAAATTAGATTTTCCTGTATTTCACAGACCGGCCTTGACATCTTGGCTTCAAGAAAAATACAAGTCCTCATAATCTCAGGATTCTGGATTTCAATCCTGCTCCCCTGGACCTATTTTTGAAATTGGGGAGGGAAGAAAAATCAGCCTCACAATCCAAATGACAAGTGTCGTGACTCCGATTTGGAAAGTTTGATTGCAGAAACACCTATGATATTGGTTATTTTAAAACATCTTGTCCTCATAGATTTACAGAAATATTTTGAAATGTGCATGCATCACCAACACAGACCTGATGGAGCAAATCCTCCCAACACACGGCACAAATGGATATATCAGGAGTGAAAAGTTTGCTATCATTTGCAAGGTTTAATCATAGGTGGTTTTATAGAAGTTGTACTGCAAAAGTTACCTGATTTCTGTTTTACTTCTCGCTTCCACCATTTTTGTTTTTTGAGAGGTGTATCTTTGCTTTTAATGGTAGGCTTGATGTGCTTGAAGACAAGATAATACGTGAATATTTTAAAGTGCATACAGCATGCATTTAAAAATATAACATAAATATAGAAGATGATTTACCTTGTATAAAGCATGTACGTCTTTAGATACTGAAAAGGAAATGAAATACATAATCAATAAAACCTGAATATAAAAAAACCCACACACTCGTATTCCTACTAAGTGAGTACAGAGCTCAGTTCAAGTGATAACTATTTTTGTTAGCATTGATAAAGATTACATTAGCTTTGGAATTTTAAGTTTGGGTATTTTTGTTGATCACAAGACTGAAATGTTCTAAATGAATATTGACAATATATCTTTAGTAAATAAGTCTTGCAGTTAAGTTTCAAATGGTAAGATCACCATTGTGATCATTATGAATACTTCAGCAAGGGTACATATACAAATGTGAAGATGCAGCATGCTGGAGACCACAGAGATCTGTATTCAGAGAAGGAAAGAGGAATCCAGAGAATTTCAATGTCAAAGCTGAAGTAGTCAGATGGCAGCATGTAAGTCAAGTGACCTAAGAATTGTTTAATCCATTTTATTATACCTAAGTATCCTCTACCTCAAGATCCAGGACAAGGTGTATTTTATTTCTAATCAGGTTTTTTTCTTTTGCCTGAACTAATTGGATCAGATATATGCATTTAGAATAACAGCTAATATGAACATGACTTTTTTTTCATACCCATCTGGGACCGTGGTACATCTTCTAATCCTGCTTCCTCTGTTTTAGTGGATATCATGTTACCCTTTTCACCCTTGTATGAAGATACAGGTCCTGCATCTTAAAAAATATGAGAAAGCATAAAGAATTTAGATATGGTCATCCACAGCAATCTGTGATCCGAAAGCAGGCAGAATTGACAGGACTCAAGAGACTGTCATATAAACACATTAGTAACAGTCTTTGTATTAGAGGAATAAATTCCATAAGGAATTCTAGTTTAAAAATGAGTCTGCCATAACACATACAGTCATGATTTCACACATTTTTTTGAGTGTGCTGGCCGATCCGAAAATTAGTTACCAGAATTTAGCACAGGAGTGGAATGTATTCCTGTAGCACAAAGGGACATGGTTTCATTCCAAAGAACCAAAATCATCATCATCATCATCATCGTCATCATCATCATCGTCATCATCATCAACAATAAAACTATCTTTGAAAAAAACAAATTTTCAAAAACACTTGGTCACTGATTTAAATCACTCTTAGGATGCCACACACATGGTGGGGCCTGGTGGGTGTGCAGGACAGATTTGTACAGCAGGTTGCCCTGATTCTTCCAGTCCCTACTTGTTTCAATCATCTGGGGACCAGGAATCGTCCCACTTTTGGTTTGAAGGCAGGCACACTGAAAAATGCTGAATTGCATTTTCTCATTTTCCCCTCCAAAATTTCCTTGCTACCTTCTTTATTTTCTTCCTCATTTTGCCTCTCTCCAGCTTTGGACCTGGAAACTTAAAAATGCTTTTCATATTTTGAAAATGCTGCTCTTTCCCCCCCTCTTATGTAACTGAGAGTCCTTCCTTCCACTGAGTCCAACTGCTACCTCTTCCTTCATTGACTCCCTGTAATTAATGCCTGTCTCAGTGTTCATATCCTCTTCTTCTCTTTCATTTCTATTTTACTTTGATTGAAGTATGTCTCAAAATGCAACTCATATTTCAGATGTTTTTAGCAATATCCCCAGTTAAACCTGTGACAGAAAGCTAATACAATATGACTCCTTATATTTCTTTTTCCTTACTAGATCATACATACACTCTTGGAACAATTATAATATTTTAGTGCTCTTGCTTTAAAGCAATATGCTCACCAGTGTCTTTTGCATTTTTTGTCATTCTTACCTTCTCCATGTTCATTTGTTCTATTCTTTGCTTGTGTATAGGACTCAACAGATATACTGGAAGCACAATCTGCTGTAGGTTGCTTACAGACACTCTGGGGAAAGTAATACCAATAATAAGTTGCATGAAGTTTTCATCATCACAAATTACTTATCACCATATATATATTTGTGAAATCATCAGAATTAGAAATTACATGAGTGCATTTTGAACAAGAATATATTGTACAAGTTTCACTGTCCTAGGCAGTTCAGGTTAACTGAGCTCATATATCATTCTGGCTACTGATTGGATAAAGCCAAGATGAGCGACATAGGAACTGTGTTCCCTCAGAATATACACACTGACAAGCATATACCCCAAACAACTAGCATCAGTATATAATCAGTCAACTTTGCACTGCCCAGCAGTTCTAAAAATGCTTTGAATGACTTTTCAGAATGGCACTTGGTGTTCCATAGCATTTTAAATTTGAGTGGCCAATTTTTTATTCTGAAAGAATGATACTTCGTAAGATGAGAGTTTCAATTCTGTCACCTTGTGTAGGAATGATAAACTGCTGTAATTGCTTCATTTATTCATCAGAGACTTCAAACACTTGATGCATTTCAGCAAAATATTTACCAAATCAAAACTTATTTTAAAAAAGTAAAATATAGTGAGGAAATGTGTCTGTATGTAACATGAACATAAGAGCACACACACTTGGGAAAAGTATGCAACACTTTCATTGGAGAAGAAACTAAGAGGTATTTCAAAAGAGCAAGGTAACTCCCATTTATTTAATGCTGACGATTTGCAGAGGTGGGAGTCATTTGAACTGGTGCATTGCTGCTTGAAGTAAAAGACAGGCTGTGGGAAATCACAGGAGTGACACAATGGAGAGCCTGTGACCAGATGAAACCAGAAATATGAGATACTTAAAGAGGAAATGCATTCGTGGAAGAAATTGTATAAAGCCGGAGTAGGGAAAACTAGCTTGCTCTGAGAGAGGAATATGCTGACTGGTGAGCTGAAGAGAATCTCACCCATCCAATTAGGAAATGGAGAAAAGAAAGAGATAGATGTTCTCAGAACCACAAACACAAGTTCATTATCAATACATAAAATACATCTAGCATTCAGGGAAGTACCCTCCCAAACTCCATTGATATTTCAGCTCATGCCATCCAAAGAGACATTCTTCAAGACTTTAAGCAATACGTGCTGGAGACGATGTGGGTAAAAATGTACAACCATACACTGTGGGACTGAAAATCAGGACTTCCCATCTGAAAAGCAGTATGGAGAGTCATCAGAAGATCAGGAATATGAACATCCTGTGCCCAGGGTTCCCATTCCTTGTTCTTATACCCAATTGACAATGATTCTGTGTACACATGAGACACTGGAACTTCAAGGTTTACAGTGGTTTCTATCACAATTAGAAAGATATGAATTGAGCCCAGATGCACCTTAAAACAAAAATGGATAAATAAACACCTAGAAACGTGGCACTGAATTTGAGCAAACTAGTTTTTCATGATGCACCATCATGTCAAAATGATTCCTCATATAGCATATAAAAGCACTGCCCTAAAAATTTCTAAAATATAAAACCTGAAACAACAAAATCCCTTAAGTTTCTACAAGGATGATATTTTAAAGCAAACAATTAGGAAACTTATTATTTTAAGGCAAAATTGAACTTTTTCAGCAAAGGAAAGACTTCATTTTCCCCGCAATGTCAAGGAATATTTGATGTAATCCAAACCTACCAGGCAGAATCTGAGCAGGTGTTTAGGAGCCTCTCCACTCCTTTTACTTTATCGCAACTTTGTTCCTGGGATATCCGAAAAATTTTACCCAGTTTTTTCCTAACATTTCAAAGACTGAACTCGGCATAAAAAATGTGGTTTGGAGGTACCCATAACCATATTCAAGGTGGGAGCAGGAGAGAAACCCAGACATAGAGCTGCCCAGAGAGCTGGCATCTGGAGTCTTTGTTAAGAATAGTAGTTCATGGCACTCTCATGCATCATGGTGCTTGCAGCTCTGTGACAGCAAGGGCCAAGGATAAATCTGATAGACAAAAGGGCAGCCTGCAGTACCATAAACATGAAATGAATGCTAGGCATGGTCAACCCACTCTACTGAGAATAATTTAGAATATTTACACCCCTATTAACATTACACAGGCAGTCAAAGGCACCCTCTTAAGTATTACAATATTGCCCTGAGTACATGGGCTCTCAGTGGTGTCTCATCAGGAAACACTGCATCCCTTACACCTCCATGATTCAGTAGCCAGGTATCCTCCCACAATTTTAGTTGGTTACTCATATGGGCTCAGAATTGTGAGTAACACGCATGTGCTGACAGCTCTCATCAGGAAGAGGTGTGTTGCTGCTGTGGACATTCTGTAGAGTAGAGGTTCACAGCGGTACTGTCTCTTTCAAACTGGTGCTTTGGGAATAATGAACGTGAGCAAGAACTGCTAGTTGAGAATTCAAGGGACAGAAGATCCCATGAGTCCTGGGGCAGAATCAGGTAGAATGGTATTTTCACTGAGTTCTCAGAAGAAGTCACAGATTCTGAAACCAGACCATGTCTCCCATGCTTCAAGAGATTATAGGAAAAGGCCTCAGTGACTTGGAATCATGCACAGTACAAGACCACTGAGTTGGGGTGGGGATGTGGCTCAAGCGGTGTGCACTCGTCTGGAATGCATGCGGTCCCGGTTCGATCCTAAGCACCACATACACACAAAGATGTTGTGTCCACTGAAAACTAACAAATAAATATTAAAAAATTCTCTCTCTCTCTCTCTCTCTCTCTCTCTCTCTCTCTCTCTGTGTGTGTCTCTCTCTCTCTCTCTCTCTCTCTCTCTCTCTCTCCCTTTCTCTCTCTCTCTCTCTCTCTTTTAAAAAAAGACCACTGAGAACGGAATTCCATAATTGGGGTCTGCATTACAGATTAGTCCCCAGCCTTCATGGATCACTGGGTTTATCAGGCAATTTCTACATCCATAGACCCATGTCTCTGAGTACAAAATCAAATACTGAGAGTAATTTGCTTTGTAACTTTCAAAGTTCCCTCAGCATTATCTGAGAGGTGTTGGGGAGCAAGGAGCAGAGGAGATCCACTTGATCACACCAATGTCAGGGAAGGCCTTTTTGAGCTAGAGCAGATAAAGAAACTGATGGACAATATTTGCATCCTCCAAACCATAAAAAGCTTTAGCTTTCCAAAATTAGGAATCCTGGACAGAAGTGTCTCCATTTCAGTTATATTAGTTTAAGGGAATTGTGAAGATTTTCATGATGTTGTTTGTGCCACTTTTTTCACAATATATATGATTTTCTAAGATTTTTTGTTCAGTTTTCATTTTGTTTCCTTTATTACATTTATATTCTTATTTTATATTCTTTTCTATTCTCATTAATATTGAATTTCATCCTCATTTCCTCTTCAATCTCTGCTTACTATCACCACTTTCATTATCTGCTCTTTTTAAAATTTATCATGATAATTTTATTGTCACTAATGACTTTTTTCTAGTCTTACGAGTATTATTATTTCCTATGAACTTCGATTAATTATTAAGTATTATAGAAACCACATTAAATATACAGTTTATTTATATGCATGTTTTGCTTTAAGCTATGATTGTTCCTAGAGGGTTATCTTTCTCCTTGATGAGATACTGGTGAGTAAATATTGTATGTTACATATGCTCATTTGGGAATTTGATTCTGAACATGATGGCCTGACCCAAACACATCCCAAAGACAAATCTGTACACTAAAAGGACACATACATAACAGTTGAACTGAAATGCTTGCAAATTCTGCTCCTAAACTATAGGGCATAAAGATACCACAAAACTTTTGCAAGTTCCCAGGAACTGCATCCAAGTTCTTTTGACTAATGTCCACTTCAGAGGTGGAATAAAAATGTTTAGTAATTTTCTTGATTTCTTGCATGAAAAGTAGAGGAACTAAAAGTTTTTGTTCGTACTCTAACAGGATTGACGGATACACCCTGAAAGGTCCTGATTCTATAACAGGCTGTTTGGTTTCTCCTTTAAGTCTATTTCCTGCCTCAGCCTACATACTGGAGTGTGTAGGGAGATTGGAGTCTTTAATACCAGCATGGATTACTGGTAATGGGAAACTAAAATTTTGAGCCTTTGGGAATGATGATCTTTAACATGAATGTGTTCACTGGCCATTTCAATTATATACTCTCCAACTTTCAACTGGATCTTTCCGAGTCTTAGATTTAATCCTCATTATGTGAGGAGTTCACACAGAAGAAAATTGAAACAATACTCAAAAAATCTCCTCACATTACTAGATGAAGGTTACTTTTAAGCTTCTGCTTACATGATTTCTAAAGCTATTTTCATGTTCATGTTGTGTTACATTTTTAGACTTAAATATTAAATTGTGATCTTGATATCTAAGTATGTATTGTGTGATGTCATTTTGTTTGGCATAATTTCCTTCCCATCAAAGAAGAGAAATAGACCATGAATTTAAATTGACAAATTTACTTACCTGTCCATGGCTTTTTTCCATGCCATCAACCCTCTCCTTCAATTCTTCTGATGACATATGGGAATGTGAATCTGGGGATAAATGCATAGATGTACTTAATTAAACTACTTAAAAAAGTTAGACTGAGTGAAAATCTAGCCAACTAAAAACATAATTGTAATAATCATACAATTTGATTTTCACAATGATACGTTTTAGTTAAGTTTAATTTTAGGTGAATGTTTATGGTTTTGGAAATTCCTGGATTCTTGTGTGAGCTTGTTGGTTGTACCCAGAGCCATGTGTATCCTTGGCAAGAACCCAAGTACTTACTTCGAATAAAAGGCCTTCATTTGTATTTATTTATTTATTTTTTTGAAGACAGAGTGAATATTCCCTGGCTCACTGGGAACCTGACATCAGCCTGCCTCAGTCTCTAACTAAGCTGAAATTACAGATGAATCCCAGGGTGTATTGAGAGATTTAGCAGGGGTTTTTACTAATCTAATGCTTCAACAAAACAAGAGTTCACCATATTCATTGCACATGATATCTCAAAGATTCAACCACTCAAAGAAAAATGATATTTTGCAGAAAAAATGCTAAAATTACAATGGGAAGAAGAAACTTCACACTGTTTACTATGTCTTTTTCCTAATACTAATTTTTAATGAACCACTGCATGTAACTTTGGTGTCAACAAAAAAGCATGTGTATATATGATCACTGTGATATTTTTGACAGTGAACCACATATTCCGTTCCTCTCCTTTTGCTGCATTTCATCTGTTAGGGTTCACTCTGTTTTTGGAAGCATTACTCATGGGGCCTATTATTCCTGACATAAACTGTTTTCGCTTCTCTGGTGTTAGCTACCTCAGACCATGACCCACTATTATACTGAGTAATAATCAGTTGGCCTGTAAGTTATTCGTTCTCTGTCTACTTCACTAGTTCCTGGACTTCAGGAGATACTTTTACAACACACAGGTTTGAAGACCCCATAATTGAGTGTCAGGTAAGTGCCTGAGGCAATAACACTTGGCGTGGATGCTTTCTTTTCTAGAGGTAGGGATGAACAGAGACTTGAGGAGTGAGGCCATCAGCCAGAGGCAGAGAATGGTGAAAATGTGAAAGGCTATAGCATGACATAGAGACAAGAGTTAAGGGGGACGGTATATGTCTGATGATAGAGGAATTGGTGAAAACTGCCAGAAGATCATGCAGGTAGAAACGGGCTAAACATACAGTTAGGAAGAATTTGCATTAGGAAAGATGCCTCAAAATGTTGAGATGGTTCGACAGACACATAGCAAACACTTTCATCTAGGCCATGAATCCATATATAGCTGGAAGTATCTCAAATCTGTGGGCACATGAGCTTGAGGGGCATGATCAAGAATGGAGATGAATAAAGAGAATGCAAAAGTGCACTATGGGGTTGATGCAGGACTGAATGAAGGAATGTCTTCAAAAGGATCTGGGTTCTGTTTTTACCATACAGAGGTAAGAGACAAACAACAAGTCAAAGAATAATGAGCAAAGACTCCATTGGGATGTGGAAGAATTTATGGATTGATTACTCTGAGATAAAATTTCAGGAAAGAGTGTTCACCAGCAAACGTTCACTTTAGAAGCAAGGGATAAACTAAAGTATATATGATCATACATTTTATTATTTCTTGCCTCAAACTGACCACAAGAGTTGTCAAAGTCAGTACCTAAGTAGCATAAAAGCAAGTTTGATCCAGTTGGTTGATACACTAGATGTCAGGGTAGAGTGCACATTGTCTTTTAAATTAGATTTTCCTGTATTTCACAGACCGGCCTTGACATCTTGGCTTCAAGAAAAATACAAGTCCTCATAATCTCAGGATTCTGGATTTCAATCCTGCTCCCCTGGACCTATTTTTGAAATTGGGGAGGGAAGAAAAATCAGCCTCACAATCCAAATGACAAGTGTCGTGACTCCGATTTGGAAAGTTTGATTGCAGAAACACCTATGATATTGGTTATTTTAAAACATCTTGTCCTCATAGATTTACAGAAATATTTTGAAATGTGCATACATCACCAACACAGACCTGATGGAGCAAATCCTCCCAACACACGGCACAAATGGATATATCAGGAGTGAAAAGTTTGCTATCATTTGCAAGGTTTAATCATAGGTGGTTTTATAGAAGTTGTACTGCAAAAGTTACCTGATTTCTGTTTTACTTCTCGCTTCCACCATTTTTGTTTTTTGAGAGGTGTATCTTTGCTTTTAATGGTAGGCTTGATGTGCTTGAAGACAAGATAATACGTGAATATTTTAAAGTGCATACAGCATGCATTTAAAAATATAACATAAATATAGAAGATGATTTACCTTGTATAAAGCATGTACGTCTTTAGATACTGAAAAGGAAATGAAATACATAATCAATAAAACCTGAATATAAAAAACCCCACACACTCGTATTCCTACTAAGTGAGTACAGAGCTCAGTTCAAGTGATAACTATTTTTGTTAGCATTGATAAAGATTACATTAGCTTTGGAATTTTAAGTTTGGGTATTTTTGTTGATCACAAGACTGAAATGTTCTAAATGAATATTGACAATATATCTATAGTAAATAAGTCTTGCAGTTAAGTTTCAAATGGTAAGATCACCATTGTGATCATTATGAATACTTCAGCAAGGGTACATATACAAATGTGAAGATGCAGCATGCTGGAGACCACAGAGATCTATATTCAGAGAAGGAAAGAGGAATCCAGAGAATTTCAATGTCAAAGCTGAAGTAGTCAGATGGCAGCATATAAGTCAAGTGACCTAAGAATTGTTTAATCCATTTTATTATACCTAAGTATCCTCTACCTCAAGATCCAGGACAAGGTGTATTTTATTTCTTATCAGGATTTTTTTTTTTTTGCCTGAACTAATTGGATCAGATATATGCATTTAGAATAACAGCTAATATGAACATGATTGTTTTTTCATACCCATCTGGGACCCTGGCACATCTTCTAATCCTGCTTCCTCTGTTTTAGTGGATATCATGTTACCCTTTTCACCCTTGTATGAAGATACAGGTCCTGCATCTTAAAAAATATGAGAAAGCATATAGAATTTAGATATGGTCATCCACAGCAATCTGTGATCCAAAAGCAGGCAGAATTGACAGGACTCAAGAGACTGTCATATAAACACATTAGTAACAGTCTTTGTATTAGAGGAATAAATTCCATAAAAAATTCTAGTTTAAAAATGAGTCTGCCATAACACATACAGTCATGATTTCACACATTTTTTTGAGTGTGCTGGCCGATCCGAAAATTAGTTATCAGAATTTAGCACAGGAGTGGAATGTATTCCTGTAGCACAAAGGGACATGGTTTCATTCCAGAGAACCAAAATCATCATCATCATCATCATCATCGTCATCATCATCATCGTCATCATCATCAACAATAAAACTATCTTTGAAAAAAACAAATTTTCAAAAACACTTGGTCACTGATTTAAATCACTCTTAGGATGCCACACACATGGTGGGGCCTGGTGGGTGTGCAGGACAGATTTGTACAGCAGGTTGCCCTGATTCTTCCAGTCCCTACTTGTTTCAATCATCTGGGGACCAGGAATCGTCCCACTTTTGGTTTGAAGGCAGGCACACTGAAAAATGCTGAATTGCATTTTCTCATTTTCCCCTCCAAAATTTCCTTGCTACCTTCTTTATTTTCTTCCTCATTTTGCCTCTCTCCAGCTTTGGACCTGGAAACTTAAAAATGCTTTTCATATTTTGAAAATGCTGCTCTTTCCCCCCCTCTTATGTAACTGAGAGTCCTTCCTTCCACTGAGTCCAACTGCTACCTCTTCCTTCATTGACTCCCTGTAATTAATGCCTGTCTCAGTGTTCATATCCTCTTCTTCTCTTTCATTTCTATTTTACTTTGATTGAAGTATGTCTCAAAATGCAACTCATAATTCAGATGTTTTTAGCAATATCCCCAGTTTAACCTGTCACAGAAACCTAATATAATATGACTCCTTATATTTCTTTTTGCTTACTAGATAATACATACACTCTTGGAACAATTACAATATTTTAGTGCTCTTGCTATAAAGCAATATGCTCACCAATGTCTTTTGCATTTTTTGTCATTCTTACCTTCTCCATGTTCATTTGTTCTATTCTTTGCTTGTGTATAGGACTCAACAGATATACTGGAAGCACAATCTGCTGTAGGTTGCTTACAGACACTCTGGGGAAAGTAATACCAATAATAAGTTGCATGAAGTTTTCATCATCACATATTACTTATCACCATATATATATTTGTGAAATCATCAGAATTAGAAATTACATGAGTGCATTTTGAACAAGAATATATTGTGCAAGTTTCACTGTCCTAGGCAGTTCAGGTTAACTGAGCTCATATATCATTCTAGCTACTGATTGGATAAAGCCAAGATGAGGGACATAGGAACTGTGTTCCCTCAGAATATACACACTGACAAGCATATACCCCAAACAACTAGCATCAGTATATAATCAGTCAACTTTGCACTGCCCAGCAGTTCTAAAAATGCTTTGAATGACTTTTCAGAATGGCACTTGGTGTTCCATAGCATTTTAAATTTGAGTGGCCAATTTTTTATTCTGAAAGAATGATACTTCGTAAGATGAGAGTTTCAATTCTGTCACCTTGTGTAAAAATGATAAACTGCTGTAATTGCTTCATTTATTCATCAGAGACTTCAAACACTTGATGCATTTCAGCAAAATATTTACCAAATCAAAACTTATTTTAAAAAAGTAAAATATAGTGAGGAAATGTGTCTGTATGTAACATGAACATAAGAGCACACACACTTGGGAAAAGTATGCAACACTTTCATTGGAGAAGAAACTAAGAGGTATTTCAAAAGAGCAAGGTAACTCCCATTTGTGAAATGCTGACGATTTGCAGAGGTGGGAGTCATTTGAACTGGTGCATTGCTGCTTGAAGTAAAAGACAGGCTGTGGGAAATCACAGGAGTGACACAATGGAGAGCCTGTGACCAGATGAAACCAGAAATATGAGATACTTAAAGAGGAAATGCATTCGTGGAAGAAATTGTATAAAGCCGGAGTAGGGAAAACTAGCTTGCTCTGAGAGAGGAATATGCTGACTGGTGAGCTGAGGAGAATCTCACCCATCCAATTAGGAAATGGAGAAAAGAAAGAGATAGATGTTCTCAGAACCACAAACACAAGTTCATTATCAATACATAAAATACATCTAGCATTCAGGGAAGTACCCTCCCAAACTCCATTGATATTTCAGCTCATGCCATCCAAAGAGACATTCTTCAAGACTTTAAGCAATAAGTGCTGGAGACGATGTGGGTAAAAATGTACAACCATACACTGTGGGACTGAAAATCAGGACTTCCCATCTGAAAAGCAGTATGGAGAGTCATCAGAAGATCAGGAATATGAACATCCTGTGCCCAGGGTTCCCAATCCTTGTTCTTATACCCAATTGACAATGATTCTGTGTACACATGAGACACTGGAACTTCAAGGTTTACAGTGGTTTCTATCACAATTAGAAAGATATGAATTGAGCCCAGATGCACCTTAAAACAAAAATGGATAAATAAACACCTAGAAACGTGGCACTGAATTTGAGCAAACTAGTTTTTCATGATGCACCATCATGTCAAAATGATTCCTCATATAGCATATAAAAGCACTGCCCTAAAAATTTCTAAAATATAAAACCTGAAACAACAAAATCCCTTAAGTTTCTACAAGGATGATATTTTAAAGCAAACAATTAGGAAACTTATTATTTTAAGGCAAAATTGAACTTTTTCAGCAAAGGAAAGACTTCATTTTTCCCGCAATGTCAAGGAATATTTGATGTAATCCAAACCTACCAGGCAGAATCTGAGCAGGTGTTTAGGAGCCTCTCCACTCCTTTTACTTTATCGCAACTTTGTTCCTGGGATATCCAAAAAATTTTACCCAGTTTTTTCCTAACATTTCAAAGACTGAACTCGGCATAAAAAATGTGGTTTGGAGGTACCCATAACCATATTCAAGGTGGGAGCAGGAGAGAAACCCAGACATAGAGCTGCCCAGAGAGCTGGCATCTGGAGTCTTTGTTAAGAATAGTAGTTCATGGCACTCTCATGCATCATGGTGCTTGCAGCTCTGTGACAGCAAGGGCCAAGGATAAATCTGATAGACAAAAGGGCAGCCTGCAGTACCATAAACATGAAATGAATGCTAGGCGTGGTCAACCCACTCTACTGAGAATAATTTAGAATATTTACACCCCTATTAACATTACACAGGCAGTCAAAGGCACCCTCTTAAGTATTACAATATTGCCCTGAGTACATGGGCTCTCAGTGGTGTCTCATCAGGAAACACTGCATCCCTTACACCTCCATGATTCAGTAGCCAGGTATCCTCCCACAATTTTAGTTGGTTACTCGTATGGGCTCAGAATTGTGAGTAACACGCATGTGCTGACAGCTCTCATCAGGAAGAGGTGTGTTGCTGCTGTGGACATTCTGTAGAGTAGAGGTTCACAGCGGTACTGTCTCTTTCAAACTGGTGCTTTGGGAATAATGAACGTGAGCAAGAACTGCTAGTTGAGAATTCAAGGGACAGAAGATCCCATGAGTCCTGGGGCAGAATCAGGTAGAATGGTATTTTCACTGAGTTCTCAGAAGAAGTCACAGATTCTGAAACCAGACCATGTCTCCCATGCTTCAAGAGATTATAGGAAAAGGCCTCAGTGACTTGGAATCATGCACAGTACAAGACCACTGAGTTGGGGTGGGGATGTGGCTCAAGCGGTGTGCACTCGTCTGGAATGCATGCGGTCCCGGTTCGATCCTAAGCACCACATACACACAAAGATGTTGTGTCCACTGAAAACTAACAAATAAATATTAAAAAATTCTCTCTCTCTCTCTCTCTCTCTCTCTCTCTCTCTCTCTCTGTGTGTGTCTCTCTCTCTCTCTCTCTCTCTCTCTCTCTCTCCCTTTCTCTCTCTCTCTCTCTCTCTTTTAAAAAAAGACCACTGAGAACGGAATTCCATAATTGGGGTCTGCATTACAGATTAGTCCCCAGCCTTCATGGATCACTGGGTTTATCAGGCAATTTCTACATCCATAGACCCATGTCTCTGAGTACAAAATCAAATACTGAGAGTAATTTGCTTTGTAACTTTCAAAGTTCCCTCAGCATTATCTGAGAGGTGTTGGGGAGCAAGGAGCAGAGGAGATCCACTTGATCACACCAATGTCAGGGAAGGCCTTTTTGAGCTAGAGCAGATAAAGAAACTGATGGACAATATTTGCATCCTCCAAACCATAAAAAGCTTTAGCTTTCCAAAATTAGGAATCCTGGACAGAAGTGTCTCCATTTCAGTTATATTAGTTTAAGGGAATTGTGAAGATTTTCATGATGTTGTTTGTGCCACTTTTTTCACAATATATATGATTTTCTAAGATTTTTTGTTCAGTTTTCATTTTGTTTCCTTTATTACATTTATATTCTTATTTTATATTCTTTTCTATTCTCATTAATATTGAATTTCATCCTCATTTCCTCTTCAATCTCTGCTTACTATCACCACTTTCATTATCTGCTCTTTTTAAAATTTATCATGATAATTTTATTGTCACTAATGACTTTTTTCTAGTCTTACGAGTATTATTATTTCCTATGAACTTCGATTAATTATTAAGTATTATAGAAACCACATTAAATATACAGTTTATTTATATGCATGTTTTGCTTTAAGCTATGATTGTTCCTAGAGGGTTATCTTTCTCCTTGATGAGATACTGGTGAGTAAATATTGTATGTTACATATGCTCATTTGGGAATTTGATTCTGAACATGATGGCCTGACCCAAACACATCCCAAAGACAAATCTGTACACTAAAAGGACACATACATAACAGTTGAACTGAAATGCTTGCAAATTCTGCTCCTAAACTATAGGGCATAAAGATACCACAAAACTTTTGCAAGTTCCCAGGAACTGCATCCAAGTTCTTTTGACTAATGTCCACTTCAGAGGTGGAATAAAAATGTTTAGTAATTTTCTTGATTTCTTGCATGAAAAGTAGAGGAACTAAAAGTTTTTGTTCGTACTCTAACAGGATTGACGGATACACCCTGAAAGGTCCTGATTCTATAACAGGCTGTTTGGTTTCTCCTTTAAGTCTATTTCCTGCCTCAGCCTACATACTGGAGTGTGTAGGGAGATTGGAGTCTTTAATACCAGCATGGATTACTGGTAATGGGAAACTAAAATTTTGAGCCTTTGGGAATGATGATCTTTAACATGAATGTGTTCACTGGCCATTTCAATTATATACTCTCCAACTTTCAACTGGATCTTTCCGAGTCTTAGATTTAATCCTCATTATGTGAGGAGTTCACACAGAAGAAAATTGAAACAATACTCAAAAAATCTCCTCACATTACTAGATGAAGGTTACTTTTAAGCTTCTGCTTACATGATTTCTAAAGCTATTTTCATGTTCATGTTGTGTTACATTTTTAGACTTAAATATTAAATTGTGATCTTGATATCTAAGTATGTATTGTGTGATGTCATTTTGTTTGGCATAATTTCCTTCCCATCAAAGAAGAGAAATAGACCATGAATTTAAATTGACAAATTTACTTACCTGTCCATGGCTTTTTTCCATGCCATCAACCCTCTCCTTCAATTCTTCTGATGACATATGGGAATGTGAATCTGGGGATAAATGCATAGATGTACTTAATTAAACTACTTAAAAAAGTTAGACTGAGTGAAAATCTAGCCAACTAAAAACATAATTGTAATAATCATACAATTTGATTTTCACAATGATACGTTTTAGTTAAGTTTAATTTTAGGTGAATGTTTATGGTTTTGGAAATTCCTGGATTCTTGTGTGAGCTTGTTGGCTGTACCCAGAGCCATGTGTATCCTTGGCAAGAACCCAAGTACTTACTTCGAATAAAAGGCCTTCATTTGTATTTATTTATTTATTTTTTTGAAGACAGAGTGAATATTCCCTGGCTCACTGGGAACCTGACATCAGCCTGCCTCAGTCTCTAACTAAGCTGAAATTACAGATGAATCCCAGGGTGTATTGAGAGATTTAGCAGGGGTTTTTACTAATCTAATGCTTCAACAAAACAAGAGTTCACCATATTCATTGCACATGATATCTCAAAGATTCAACCACTCAAAGAAAAATGATATTTTGCAGAAAAAATGCTAAAATTACAATGGGAAGAAGAAACTTCACACTGTTTACTATGTCTTTTTCCTAATACTAATTTTTAATGAACCACTGCATGTAACTTTGGTGTCAACAAAAAAGCATGTGTATATATGATCACTGTGATATTTTTGACAGTGAACCACATATTCCGTTCCTCTCCTTTTGCTGCATTTCATCTGTTAGGGTTCACTCTGTTTTTGGAAGCATTACTCATGGGGCCTATTATTCCTGACATAAACTGTTTTCGCTTCTCTGGTGTTAGCTACCTCAGACCATGACCCACTATTATACTGAGTAATAATCAGTTGGCCTGTAAGTTATTCGTTCTCTGTCTACTTCACTAGTTCCTGGACTTCAGGAGATACTTTTACAACACACAGGTTTGAAGACCCCATAATTGAGTGTCAGGTAAGTGCCTGAGGCAATAACACTTGGCGTGGATGCTTTCTTTTCTAGAGGTAGGGATGAACAGAGACTTGAGGAGTGAGGCCATCAGCCAGAGGCAGAGAATGGTGAAAATGTGAAAGGCTATAGCATGACATAGAGACAAGAGTTAAGGGGGACGGTATATGTCTGATGATAGAGGAATTGGTGAAAACTGCCAGAAGATCATGCAGGTAGAAACGGGCTAAACATACAGTTAGGAAGAATTTGCATTAGGAAAGATGCCTCAAAATGTTGAGATGGTTCGACAGACACATAGCAAACACTTTCATCTAGGCCATGAATCCATATATAGCTGGAAGTATCTCAAATCTGTGGGCACATGAGCTTGAGGGGCATGATCAAGAATGGAGATGAATAAAGAGAATGCAAAAGTGCACTATGGGGTTGATGCAGGACTGAATGAAGGAATGTCTTCAAAAGGATCTGGGTTCTGTTTTTACCATACAGAGGTAAGAGACAAACAACAAGTCAAAGAATAATGAGCAAAGACTCCATTGGGATGTGGAAGAATTTATGGATTGATTACTCTGAGATAAAATTTCAGGAAAGAGTGTTCACCAGCAAACGTTCACTTTAGAAGCAAGGGATAAACTAAAGTATATATGATCATACATTTTATTATTTCTTGCCTCAAACTGACCACAAGAGTTGTCAAAGTCAGTACCTAAGTAGCATAAAAGCAAGTTTGATCCAGTTGGTTGATACACTAGATGTCAGGGTAGAGTGCACATTGTCTTTTAAATTAGATTTTCCTGTATTTCACAGACCGGCCTTGACATCTTGGCTTCAAGAAAAATACAAGTCCTCATAATCTCAGGATTCTGGATTTCAATCCTGCTCCCCTGGACCTATTTTTGAAATTGGGGAGGGAAGAAAAATCAGCCTCACAATCCAAATGACAAGTGTCGTGACTCCGATTTGGAAAGTTTGATTGCAGAAACACCTATGATATTGGTTATTTTAAAACATCTTGTCCTCATAGATTTACAGAAATATTTTGAAATGTGCATGCATCACCAACACAGACCTGATGGAGCAAATCCTCCCAACACACGGCACAAATGGATATATCAGGAGTGAAAAGTTTGCTATCATTTGCAAGGTTTAATCATAGGTGGTTTTATAGAAGTTGTACTGCAAAAGTTACCTGATTTCTGTTTTACTTCTCGCTTCCACCATTTTTGTTTTTTGAGAGGTGTATCTTTGCTTTTAATGGTAGGCTTGATGTGCTTGAAGACAAGATAATACGTGAATATTTTAAAGTGCATACAGCATGCATTTAAAAATATAACATAAATATAGAAGATGATTTACCTTGTATAAAGCATGTACGTCTTTAGATACTGAAAAGGAAATGAAATACATAATCAATAAAACCTGAATATAAAAAACCCCACACACTCGTATTCCTACTAAGTGAGTACAGAGCTCAGTTCAAGTGATAACTATTTTTGTTAGCATTGATAAAGATTACATTAGCTTTGGAATTTTAAGTTTGGGTATTTTTGTTGATCACAAGACTGAAATGTTCTAAATGAATATTGACAATATATCTTTAGTAAATAAGTCTTGCAGTTAAGTTTCAAATGGTAAGATCACCATTGTGATCATTATGAATACTTCAGCAAGGGAACATATACAAATGTGAAGATGCAGCATGCTGGAGACCACAGAGATCTGTATTCAGAGAAGGAAAGAGGAATCCAGAGAATTTCAATGTCAAAACTGAAGTAGTCAGATTGCAGCATTAAGTCAAGTGACCTAAGAATTGTTTAATCCATTTTATTATACCTAAGTATCCTCTACCTCAAGATCCAGGACAAGGTGGATTTTATTTCTTATCAGGTTTTTTTTTTTGCCTGAACTAATTGGATCAGATATATGCATTTAGAATAACAGCTAATATGAACATGATTGTTTTTTCATACCCATCTGGGACCGTGGCACATCTTCTAATCCTGCTTCCTCTGTTTTAGTGGATATCATGTTACCCTTTTCACCCTTGTATGAAGATACAGGTCCTGCATCTTAAAAAATATGAGAAAGCATAAAGAATTTAGATATGGTCATCCACAGCAATCTGTGATCCAAAAGCAGGCAGAATTGACAGGACTCAAGAGACTGTCATATAAACACATTATTAACAGTCTTAGTATTAGAGGAATAAATTCCATAAGGAATTCTAGTTTAAAAATGAGTCTGCCATAACACATACAGTCATGATTTCACACATTTTTTTGAGTGTGCTAGCTGATTTGAAAATTAGTTATCAGAATTTAGCACAGGAGTGGAATGTATTCCTGTAGCACAAAGGGACATGGTTTCATTCCAGAGAACCAAAGTCATCATTATCATCATCATCATCATCATCACCATCATCATCATCATCAACAACAATAAAACTATCTTTGAAAAAAACAAATTTTCAAAAACACTTGATCACTGACCTAAATCACTCTTAGGATGCCACACACATGATGGGGCTGGTGGGAGTGCAGGACAGATTTGTACAGCAGGTTGCCCTGATTCTTCCAGTCCCTACTTGTTTCAATCATCTGGGGACCAGGAATCATCCCACTTTTGGTTTGAAGGCAGGCACACTGAAAAATGCTGAATTGCATTTTCTCATTTTCCCCTCCAAAATTTCCTTGCTACCTTCTTTATTTTCTTCCTCATTTTGCCTCTCTCCTAGTTTTTCATAAAACCCTCTAGAGCAGGAGACTTTTTTCTTTCCATTTTGTGTTTTTTTGTATGGGTTATTTGAACTCCTTCCTGCCTGGCAATGTAGCAATTTTATCTTCAAAATGTAATTTTTAAATTTTTGTCTTTTTGTTATCCACACTACCTAAGAAATACACACATAATTATTGCAATATTTATGCTGGCACTTGATCTACTTCTATCTTGGTTTGTAGGTTCTACTAGTGTTTTTTTGTTGTTGTTGTTTTGTTGTTTTTTTTTTTTTTGTCCCAAAGGGACATTCTTTGCCTGGCTACAAAAAAATGCTGTGGGCATACCAGGATCATTGGTATCACCACAGAATCTAAAGGAAATTTAGAAGGAAAGATCTTCTGAGTCACAATGAGCTTCTGATCATGGCCCCAACAGATGATTCATTATAGTTTGAGAGATCTACCATAAATTTTGCTGGAATCCATTGCCTCTACCTTAACTTGAATGTACCTCTGGGTTTCTCCCTAGGATGTTACCCTCACATGAAAGTTTGATCAAGCTATGATCTTTCCAAATTTAGTTTTAGAAATCTGTGAATTTGGGGACAACACTCTAACAATTTCTATTTCTTTCCACTTTCCTAATTGGTGTTTCTACCCTATACATTTTTTGTACAGAGTAGCAACACATTTGGTGTCATTAGATTTTATACATGAAGAATCTTTTGTGATAAACAAACATAACAATGTGGGAATTTCTTCTTCACTCCTCAATTTTATTCCATTCCAACTGTGACTAAGTGAGGAATGTTGGAAAATTTTTACTTTACACTTCATTAAGCTTTGGACCTGGAATCTCAAAAATGCTTTTCATATTTTGAAAATGCTGCTCTTTCCCCCCCTCTTATGTAACTGAGAGTCCTTCCTTCCACTGAGTCCAACTGCTACCTCTTCCTTCATTGACTCCCTGTAATTAATGCCTGTCTCAGTGTTCATATCCTCTTCTTCTCTTTCATTTCTATTTTACTTTGATTGAAGTATGTCTCAAAATGCAACTCATAATTCAGATGTTTTTAGCAATATCCCCAGTTAAACCTGTGACAGAAAGCTAATACAATATGACTCCTTATATTTCTTTTTCCTCACTAGATAATACATACACTCTTGTAACAATTACAATATTTTAGTGCTCTTCCTTTAAAGCAATATGCTCACCAGTGTCTTTTGCATTTTTTGTCATTCTTACCTTCTCCATGTTCATTTGTTCTATTCTTTGCTTGTGTATAGGACTCAACAGATATACTGGAAGCACAAACTTCTGTAGGTTGCTTACAGACACTCTGGGGAAATTAATACCAATAATAAGTTGCATGAAGTTTTCATCATCATATATTACTTATCACCATATATATATTTGTGATATCATCAGAATTAGAAATTAGAAGAGTGCATTTCGAACAAGAATGTATTGTACAAGTTTCACTGTCCTAGGCAGTTCAGGTTAACTGAGCTCATATGTCATTCTGGCTACTGATTGGATAAAGTCAAGATAAGGGACATAGGAACTGTGTTCCCTCAGAATATACACACTCACAAGCATATACCCAAAACATCTAGCATCAGTATATAATCAGCCAACTTTGCACTTCCCAGCAGTTCTAAAAATGCTTTGAAATTAAGAATGACACTTAGTGTTCCATAGCATTTTAAATTTGAATTGCCAATTTTTTTATTCTGAAAGAATGATACTTCGTAAGATGAGAGTTTCAATTCTGTCACCTTGTGTAGGAATGATAAACTGTTGTACTTGCTTCATTTATTTTTCAGAGACTTTGAAAACTTGATGCATTTCAGCAAAATATTTACCAAGTCAAAACTTATTTTAAAACAGTAAAAAATAGTGAGGAAATGTGTCTGTATGTATCATGAACATAACAGCACACACACTTGGGTAAAGTATGCAACACTTTTTTTCTGAGAAGAAACTAAGAGGTATTTCATTAGAGAAAGGTGACTCCCATCTCTGAAATGCTGACTATTTGCAGAGGTAGGAGTCATTTGAACTGGTGCATTGCTGCTTGAAGAAAAGGATAGGCTGTGGGAAATCACAGGAGTGACACAATGGAGACCCTGTGACCAGATGAAACCAGAAATATGAGGTACTCAAAGAGAAAATGCTTTTGTGGAAGAAATAGTGTAAAGCTGGGGTAGGGAAAACTAGCTTGCTGTGAGAGAGTATTTTTTTGACTGGTGACCTGAAGAGAAACTCACCTCCTTAATTAAGAAATTAAGAAATCAGGAGACAGACAGTTCTCAAAACAACAAATACAATTTGCCTATGAATACATAAAAAAATTAAACAGATTTAGCATTCAGGGAAATACCATCCAACACTCTATCCTTTAAGATGGTCATAACTAAGTCATGAGAATATGTTTTGCTCTGAGGAAGGATCCTAGTGTCTTTGACTTTCACTTTTCTTCTGATAGAAGAGCTGAATACTTACCTCACCAATATTTGTGAAAAAAAATTAAACATATCTAGCAATCAAGGAAATACCATCCAAAACTCCATTGATATTTCAGCTCATGCCAGTCAGATAGGCATTCTAAAAGTCTTCAAATAATCCTTGCTGGAGAGGACATGGTTAAAAATATACAACCATACTCTGTGATACTGAAAATTAGCACTTTCCATTTGGAATGTAGTATGGAGAGTTTCAGAGTACTAGAGATACGAACATCATATGACCTAGGTTTCCCAATTTTTGTTCTTATTTCCAGAGTATAATAATTTCTGTATACACATGAGACACATTTACTTAAATGTTTACAGTGGTTTCTGTCACAATTAGACCGAAATTGGTGGTGGAACTGAAAATTAGTTCAGCCAATCTGAAATGCAGTATGGAGATACCTTGGAAAATTTGGAATGAAATCACGATTGACTCAACTATCTCACTTCTTGGCTAATACCCAAAGGACTTAAAAACAGCATACTATAGGGATTCGGCCTTATCAATGTTTATAGCATCACAATTCGAAATAGTTTAATTGTGGAACCAACCCATATGCCCTTTAGTAGATGAATGGCATGGGAAACCTGGGTATATATACACAATGGAGCCCTACTCAGCATTAAAGAGAATAAAATCATGGTATTTGTAGGTAAATGGATGGAATTGTAGAGTATAATGCTATGTGAAGTAAGCTAATTCCAGAAAAATAAATGCTGAATGTTTTCTTTGATATGAGGATGCTGACTCATAATGGTGATGGGTGGGGAGCATGGGAGGAATGAAAGATCTTTAGATAGGGCAGAGGGGAGGGAGGGGAAGGGAGGGTCAAGGGGGTAGAAATGATGGTGGAATGAGTTAGGCATCATTACTATAAGTACATATATGAAGACACGAATGGTGTAATAATACATCGTGTACAATCAGTGAAAAATTGTGCTCTATATGTGTAATATGAAATGAATTGCATTTTGCCATTGTGTGTAACAAATTAGAGTGGATAAATAATTTAATTAAAAAAGAATAGAAGCTCATGAAACTGTCATGGAATCATTTTGTTTCCAGCAAGTGCCAAGGTTAAATCTGGTAGAGAAAGGCTGCATGCAGTACATAAACATGAAAATGAATACTAGAATAATTGGAATAGTTACCCCCATTAACATCACACAGGCAGTTGGAGGCACCCTCTTAAGAATTACAATATTTTCTGAGGACAAAGGCTCTCAGTGGGGTCTAATTTTAGCCACTCTGTGTTAAAGATCTGGTACCCTTGCATACCTTATATTTCCATAATGCTGTAGCCACCTATCTTCAGAAAACTTTGAATTGTTACTGAACTTATGGGCTCAGGTTACTGAATGACAGGCATGTGCTGAAAGATCTCATCAGGAAGATGTGTGTTGCTGCTGTGGACGTTCTAGAGTAGAGGTCCACAGAGGTATCGCCTCTTTCAAACTGGTGCTTTGGGAATAATAATAGTAAGCAAGAACTCGTAGTTGAGAATTCAAGGGACAGAAGGTTACAGAAGTGCTTGGGCAGGATCAGTAGAATGATATTTTCACTAAGTTCTCAGAAGAAGTCACAGATTCTGAAACCAGGCCATGTCTCTCATGCTCCAAGAGGTTGTAGGAAAAGGCCTCAGTAACTTGGAATCATGCACAGTATAAGACCACTGAGTAAGGAATTCCATAATTGGGGTCTGCATTACAGATTAGTCCCCAGCCTCCAAGGACCACAGGGTTTATCAGGCAATTTCTACATTTTATAGACCCACGTCTCTGAGTACATAAACTAATACTAAGAGTGCATTGCCTCTGCAACTTCCAATGTTCCCTCAGCATTCTCTGGGATGTGTGGGAGAGAAAGGAGCAAAGAAGATCAGCTTGTACCCTCCACTATCATGGTAGGCTGTTTGAAGCTAGTGCAAAAACAATAACAACAACAACAACAACAAAAACCTGATAAACCATTTTTGCATCTCAAAAACCCCTGCTATATGCTTCCAAAATTAGAAATACACCCCCCAAAATTGTCTCCATATCATTTGCTTTAGTAAAAGTGAAATCTAAAGAAGTTGTTCTTGCTCTTTTCAGTTTTTTCTTTGTTTTTGTATGGGATTTCCATGTCATTTGTTTTTTTCATGTTCTGATTTTCTAATATATTTTCATTCATTTCATATTTTGGTTGCTGGATCCCTTTTTTATTCCATTTGAAATCTCCTTCTATTATCATTTCTTTGAATTTGATCCTCATCTCCTTTTCAGTCTCTGTTTACTCTCACCACTTTCATTCTCTGTTCTTTTTAAAATTATTATGATAATCTTATTATCCATGAGGCTTTTTTTTGTTTTGCAAGATGAACATGATTATTACCTACTCCTTCTTTTAATTTTGTGCTGTTTTCGATATCATTTAAAAGCTAAATTTTATTTGCATGTGATATATGTTTTGTTTAAAGGTATGTTTATTTCCAGAACTTATTCTTTCCCAAAGATGAGATGCTGGTGAGTGCATATAGCTTGTTAAATGTTCATTTATGGGTTTGATGCCAAAATATATGCCATGCTCCAAACACATCACATAGATTAACCTGCACTCTTAAAGGACACATACATAACATGGAAGAGAAATCCATTCAAATGCATGAAAAATAACAAAAGCAACAGGAGAAAGAGAGGCATTAAGACACCTCCAAAATTCCACAAACTGTCAAAAACTTCATCCAAGGTCTTCTTCCTAACATCCACTAAAGAGGTCTAATAAAAACATTTAGTAATTTTATTGATCTTGCATGAAAAGAAAAAGAAAATGAACTAGAAAGTTGTTTGTACCTTAATAGATGGATACCTCCTTAAAAATTCTGATTTCATTAACATACTGTTTGGTTTCTAATTAAGCCTATTTTCTGCCTTGTCCTAGAGTAGACATTGGAGTTGAGAGAGAATGGAATCTTTAACCCATGCATGAATTACTGGTAATGGGAAACTAAAATTTTGAGCCTTTGGGAATGATGATCTTTTAATAAGAATGTGTTCACTGGCCATTTTATTTATATATTTTCCTTTTTTTTACTGATTTTTTTAAGTCTCACTTTCTCATCATGTAGGGAGATCACATAGAAAAAAAACTGAAAGAATATTCAAATAATTGCCTCAATTGCTAGAAAACAGTTTGCCATTAAGCTTCCTTGATTTCTAATACTATTTTCATGTTCATGTCCAGTTAAATCCTTTTAGATGTGAGTGGAAACTATGATGTTTGATTCCCAAAATCCTATGCTAAGAGGTCATTTCATTTGGCCTAATTTACCTTCTGGAATCAAAGCAAAGAGAAATGCACCAGGAATTTAAACTGACCCATTTACATACCGGTTCCTGGCTTTTTTCAGTGCCCATAAGCCTCTCCTTCTTTTCTGCTGATGACATGTCCGAATGTGACTCTGTTGACAAATGTATAGTTTTACTTAGAACTGTTAGAATGAGTGAAAACCTCCCCAATTAAAAAGGGAAAATTTTAATGATCATATAATTTAATCCTCACAATTATAATTTTTAAGTTAAGCTTAACTTTAGGTGAATGTTTATGTTGTTTGAAACTTTTTGATTGTTGTTTGTGTTGGGGCCTAGTGATTGTACCCAGGGACCTGTGAATCCATGGCAAGAACTGTAGCACTCACTTCAAATCCAGGCCTTTTATATTTGGAGACAGGAGGTCTGTAAATTCCCTGGCTGAATGAAAACCTGACATCGGCCTGCCCTAGCATCTGAAGTCATAGATGTTCCCCTCTTTATCCTAGGCACATTGAGTTATTTACAGAGTAATTATACTTCAGGCCCTAGAGGTCACCATGTTCAATGCATATGATAACTCAAAGTTTTACTCATTCAAAGAAAAAGGATATTTTGCAAAAAAAATGTGAAAATTACAATGAAAAGAATTAACTTCACACTGTTTATTTTTTTCCTCATAATAACTTTTAAAGAACATATAATGTTTGGTGTCTGTAAAACAAAACAAAACAAAATAAAGTTGTTCACAGTTACACATTTACCAGTGAACTCCTTGCTTCTTTCTTTTCCTTTTTTTTTTTTTTTTTTTTTTTTTTGCATTTCTTCTATTAGGATTCACTCTGGTTTTGGAAGCACTCCTCATAGTGCCTGTTATTCCTCAAATAAACTGATATTGTCCCCCTGGTGCTACCTCATATGTTGACCTGCTTTTGTACTAGGTGATAACCACTTGACCTGGAATTTATTCCTTTTTCTATGTAGTCCATCAGGTCTGATTTGATGCTCAAAGGATGTTGAATGCTAACACAGAGTGTATGGGCTTCAGAAAGTGACTAACAGGAATGTGCTGAAAACTTCGATAAGGAAAAGGTGTGTAGTGCCTGTTGAACAGTTTGTAGAGTACAGGTGAACAGATTCACTGCCTCTTTCAAAGGGGTCCTTTGAGAATAATTATAGTGTGGGATATTGGATTCTATACTTAGGGACAAAACCACATAAAGTGCAAATTTTTCTTCAATATTTCCTAATTTATGAAGTATGGGGAAATTTTACTTTATGCCTCATTTAACTTTGGAACTCATGTTTTTTGCCATATTTTGAAAGCTCTGCTCTTTTTCCTTCTCATAGGAGACCTGAATTTTCTTTCCTTCACTGACTATACCTTCTTCCTTTTCCTTCATTGAGTCCCTCTATAATCACTTCCTTTCTCAATTTTTATTCCCTCTTCTTTGCTCCTTTTTGTTATTTATAAATTTTCTGTGATTGAAGCATGTATCAAAAATGCAACTCACATTTCAGTTTCTTTGCAATACCTGTGGGATGAAACCTAATAAGATATGTCACTTATTAACTTTTTTTCTTATTAGATATTTAACAGTTGCACTGTGTGAACAATTAGAATATACTGTTGCTCATGTTTTAATGCAATTTTCTCACCAATGTATTTTGTATCCTATAAGGTTCTTACCTTGTACTGGTCCATTTACTATCTTCTTTGCTCTTTGATAGGACTCATCAGATATACCAGAAGTACACACCTGTGGATGTTGCTCAGTTTCATTCTGAAAAAATTTATATCAAAAATGAGTTGAATACAGGTTTTATCATTTCATTTAGACATCATCATATTTCTAGTTGTTAAATCATGGGAATTAGAATTTAGACCAGTACATTTTGAGAAACAAAAATTTCCATAAGAGACACTCTCCCATGCACTCCAAATGAAACTAAATTTTTCTCTTCATCTGTCTGTTTATGGGTTAAAACTCAGATGGAGGACATAAGAAATGTGTTTCCTGGAAAAAAAAAATCTGAGGTCCCTACATCCAAATCACTAGCATCAGCTTAATTAGTCAAATTTCCATTCCATAGCAAATCCACAAATGCAGTAGAATACTTATTTAAAACTCTTTTGAGAAATGTACTTCATGTTATATAGCTTTCATCTTTTTAAATAATGGATGGCCAAATTTTTAGTGATAAATTGATACTTGATGTGATAATAGAGTTTCAATTCTATCACCAGAATTAGTAATGAAACATTGTTCACTTTGTTCATTTCAGTTGTCAGACACTTCCAAAATTTAATATCTTTCAGCAAAATATTTACTGAGTCAAATCTCATTATTTTAACAAAGGAGAAAATGTAGAAATAAATGTGCATATATTTTACTTGGACATAACAGCACACACAATTTGGGTAGAGTATGCAACATTTTCCATTGAAGAAAGAATAAAAGGTGTTCTAGTGGAGAAACATGGCAGAACAGAATCATACAGTGCTTACTCACTGATTATTTTCATAGTTGGGAGTAAAATGTGTGTGACTGCATAACAAAAAATGGGCTGTGGAAAGCCACTACAGAGAGCCAGTGATTAGATAAACCCCAGAAATATTGGCTTTTAAAAGCAGAATGCATTCATAAATGAAATAAGATGCAACAGTTCCAGGGGAAACCTAGCTGGGCAGAAGAGAAGAATCTCCCCTTTGGTGGGTTTAAGAGAATCTCAGCAATTCAATTAGTAAATGGAGGAAAGCAATAAATAAACAGGTCTCAAAATAAAAAAAGAAACAAATTTCCTAAACACATATGAAAATAATTTCAACATCTCTAGCATTCACGAAAATATCATTCACAACTCCATTGACACTTCAGCTCACCCCTATCAGAATCGCAATTGTCAAGTATTCAAATAATAAGTGCTGAGGAGGATGTGGGGAAAAACAATCATATACTGTGAGACTGAAAATTAGGACTTCCACTCTGGAACAGAATATGGAAAGTCCTCAGAATACTAGGAATATAATCACCATATGACCTAGGTTTTTCACCCCTTGTTATTTATCCCTGTGTACTAAAATTAGTATACACACATGACATATAAACTTCAATATTACAGTGGAAATCATAATTAGAAAGTTTGGGAAATGGACCAGATGTTCATAAAAAGAATTGAAAAAGTTTGTGTGAAGATACTTGGCACAGAATTTGAGCATATTAGTTTTTCATAGTACACTATTATGTCAAAATGAAACCTGCATAATATATAAAAACAATGCTCTAAAAATTTCTAAAATATAAATATTATATCATCAAAATCTCCCTTATTTTATACACATGATATTTTATACAAAAAAATAGAAACATAATTTGGATTACTCTAAATTTAAATATAACTTTCTTACCCATTGAGAGACTTGGATTCTAACGAGTTTGTAAAAAAAAAATGGGTGCACTGCAGAAACTTCAAGGCAGAATTTGAGTGCATGCACACTAGTGACTGCCTCTTTCAAACAGGTACTTTGAGAAAAATGATAGGAGCCTCTTCTCTCTTTTATCTAAGCATGCTTACTGGGATATCAGAAAACAAAGCCTTTCTTTTTTTAACTTTTCTAACACTGAACTATTGCATAAAAACAGTGAGTTGGAGGAACCCACAACAACAATCAAGGTGGGTGTATGAGAGAACTCAGATATAGATTTGCTGAGACATCTGGGCAGCTAGAGCATGGTCTTGTGGTCTACCTAATCTAAAGTATCTCATGGCACTTTCATTGAAATGCAGTATTTGCAGCTTATGATACAAATGTGTCTGTAGAAAACTGTCATGACAGCACATGGCATATGTGAGTCTGGTAGAAAGTTGACTGCATGCAAAATCACACACATGAGCAGACATTCAAGATATTCAACCTACTCTGCTGAGAGGCATTGGGAGTAGTTGCCCCCATTTCCACCACACAGTGGTTGGAGTCACTCACCTAGTGATCCAATAGATTCCTCACTACAAAACCCTTTTAGAAGGGTCCAATTGTAGGGACTCTGTGTGAAAAGATCAGAAACCACTACATGTCTTGTAGCTACAAGAAGCTACCCCATCTATCCTCACAGGATGGACTCAGAGTAGTGACTGTCAGAAATGGGCTGAAAACTTTTATAAGAAAGAGATGGGTTGTGCCTGTTGGGAAGTTTGTAGAACAGAGATCCACAGGGGTACTGCCTCTTTCAAATGGGTGCTTTGAGAAAAATGACAGTGAGCAAGAGTTTTCAGTGGCAACTAAGTTATATATGTTCATAATTTCAACAGGCTATTTATAAGTTGCAAAATTATTCTTCATCATTAAATGAGGTTACAGAGATAAAAGCATTCATTATTCAAAAAATTGTTCAATTGCTCTTACAAAACTTACCCTTAGTCCACTATGTTTCCTAAACTATTTGCATGTTGACCACAAGTAATTTTCTTTAGACTTAAATATTAAATCATGTTTGGATTACAAAAGGGTATTCTATGAGGTCATTTCATTTGGCATAATTTACATTCTGAGCGCAAAAAAAAAGAGGGGGGTGGGTGAGTGGGAATAAACCAGGAATTTAAATTGACATATTCACATACCAGTTGTCGGTTATTTTCAGTGTCCTTGAGACTCTCCTGCTCTTCTGCTGATGGCATGCCAAAATGTGACTCTGTTGATTAATGAATAGATTTACTTAAACTATTTAAACAATTAGAATTGTGAAAATCTATACAAATAAAAGGAATAATTGTAACAATAGTATATGTTAAGTTTTCCAACTATAATTTTAATTTAAGCTTACTCTTAGGTGAATATTTATTTTTTGAAACCTTTAAATTTATGTTTGTGTGTGGTCTGAATATTATATTCAGGGATTTGTGTATTGTTGGCAAAAACTGTAGCACTTATTTCAAATCCCAGCCTTTTTAAAAAAAAAATTGCAGACAGGTTTTCTGTAAGATTCTCTGGCAGAAAGCATGCCATTGGGCTGCCTCAACTTATAAAATATCAGAATTTGCAGATATTCCCCCTCTGTACCAGTATATATTGAGATCTTTAAAAAGTAATTTTACTGATTCAATACTTCAAAATACCACTTGGAGACAAATGGGGTGTCACCAAGTTGAATGCATATAATTCACATGTTCATTCACTCAAGGTAAAATCACAAAAAAATTACTATGGAAACAAGAAATATCACAATGTTTTCTTTTTCTTCATCCAAAGGGTAAGTTATAAAAAATTGCTATACATCATTTTGGCAGCCCAAATGATTGATCACATTTATACTTCATCATAAAAATTCCAATTTATACCTTCATCAAGAGAACTCATGTTTCTTTTCTTTTTCTTTCTTGAGATATATATTCACAGAAAGTTTTATATATACATATAAGTTTTTATTATGTCTGTTATTCCTGACACAAACTGGTTTTGCTTCTCCTGGGGCTACCTCAGATACTTGACCAGCTTTTGTACTGTATTACAACTACTTAGACCTGAAAATTATTCCTTTGATGTGTATCAAAGTTCTTTGCAGAAAATTGTACTGTAAAAATTACCTGATAGTTGCTTTTGATATTTTTTAGTTTTAGGTGGAAACAATATCTTTATTTTATTTTTATGTGGTGCTAAATTACAGGGGCCACTTGTACATCATATTAGTGTCAAAAGTTTTATATATTTTCATCCATGATTGAGTATGTGGTAAGAGCTAGAAGAGCTAGAAGAGATAACCAGGGTTTGTGTCTTTTCTGGAAAAAAGCAGAGGCCTAAGTAGTGAGGACATCATCAAGACACAGGAAATAGTAAGAGCATAAAAATCTATAGCGTGATATAGAGACAAGTGTTTAGTGGGACAGTATTTGTCTGAACACAAAGGGATTGGTGATGATAATTTCCAGAGGAGAGTTCAGACATGAAAAGGGCTAAAGATACAGAGGTAGAAAGAATTTGTATCATGAGTTATTTCTAAAAAATTTGAGATTGCTTGACATCCTCAATCTAAAGAGGGCCAATGATCATATATGCAGACTAGCAAGACCATTCTCAATGCTGTGGGCTGGTGAATGTGAGGAGCATGTGAATAAATAGAGATGAATAAAGAGAGAGAGCATTTCAGGCCTGAATGCTGTAATGGAGGGACTGTTTCCAGATATACAGAAAATGGAAGAATTTCAGTGGCCCATGTATAACAAAGTTCAATGAAGTGAACAAATTAAAAGCTGGGCTCTTGGGTGGGGAGATTCTGCTCCTGACTGTTACTCAAGGTTTAAAATGAGATGTGTAATAAAACACAGAAACTGTGAATTTTGCTTTTATTTACCATGTGGTTTCTTCTATGGCAATATCTTCCTATGTTGAGGGAACTCATTTAGGTCCTTGGTGGGCAATTTCCTTGAGCCTGGATTTACCAAGCCCACCAGGGAATCAGTGAAGTCAGTAGGTGAAGCTCAGTGGAAAATAAACTGCTTAACATGTAAAAAGATTTGGATTAAGGTCCCTAACAATGTAGGGAAAGCCTATAACAAAACACACCAATAAAATGTGACCAAACAAAAGTATTTTAGGGTTTATTTCTCTTCGTCTAAATTCCAAGAAAGTATTTTCTCCCATAAACAGTATTCATTTTATAGGAAAGGGATTAAAAGGAAGAATGTATGATTATACATTGAATAATTTCTTACTTAGTATCTGACCCATGAGTTGTGGAGAGCATGGAATGATGATAAACAGAACAAATGTTTGATGGATCTGGTGATTTACTGAGTGTTATAATAGAGTCAGTATTTTTTTTTTGAGGACAGCAGTAAATTTATTGTTGGTTGTTCAAAACATTACATAGTTCTTGATAAATCATATTTCACACTTTGATTCAAGTGGGATATGAACTCCCATTTTTACCCTGTATACAGATTGCAGAATCACATCAGTTACACATCCATTGATTTACATTTTGCCATACTAGTGACTGTTGTATTCTGCTGCCTTTCCTATCCTCTACTATCCCCCCTCCCCCCATCCCCTCCCCTCTTCTCTGAGAAGAATATTAACATTAAACAGGGATAAGAGGTGGGAGGGAAAAAAAAGAGAGAAGGGGAATTGTATGGAAATGGAAGGAGACCCTCAGGGGTATACAAAAGTACATACAAGAGGAAGTGAGGGGAAAGGGAAAAAAAATACAAGGGGGAGAAATGAATTACAGTAGAGGGGTTAGTGAGAGAAGAGTCAATATTGTTTTTAGATGTGTTTTTCTTGTGTTTCACAGAATAGCCTTGACCTACTGAGTTCAAGCAATATCTGTTTTTTCAGTCTCACAATTACCTGAAACTACACCCTAGCTCTCCAGTAAGCTTTTTACAACATTGTGGGGAAGGAAAAACCACCTCATAATCCCACAAACAGGGTTAATGTCTCCAGTTTGAGAACTTCACGTAGAAACATCTGAGTTACTGATTACTTTATAAAATCTTTTTTTACACTTTTTATAAAAAGTTTCAATACATCTATGCAAACATAGACACTGGTCTATTGTGCCAAATTTTATCAAAATATTGTATTAAAAACAATATGAGTGGAAAGTGTGCTAGCATTATAGATGTTTACCATAGCTCTTTGCAGAAAATTGTACTGTAAAAATTACCTGATATATATTTTTTAATATTTATTTTTTAGTTTTAGGTGGAAACTATATCTTTATTTTATTTTTATGTGGTTCTGAGGATCAAACCCAGTGCCTCAGGCATGCTAGGCAAGCACTCTACCATTGAGCCATGATTCCAGCCCATATCTGAGAGTTTTTGTCCATTCTTCCATCCTTACGTTTTATTCCAGGCTAAATAAACACTATTTCTTTTCAAAGAAATTAATGTGAAGTAATTTGTTTAGATAAATGCTTTTAGAATACCAGCTAATATATGAAGAAGCTATTTTGTTTGTTTTGGGGTGTTTTGTTTGTTTGTTTCTTTAATCATACACATGTGGGACACTGATGAAATTTCTTTTCTTTTATCCTTTGGTTTAACCAATATCAAGTTTCTTGACCCCACTCTCATGAGAAGATACAGGTCCCACATCTAAGAAACAATTTACGATAAACATAAAGAATTAAGATATGGGGACTGGGTTTGTGGCTCAGTGGTGCAGGGGACTGGATTCAATCCTCAGCACCACAGAAAAGTAAATAAATAAAAATAAAGGTATTTTTATTGTATATCAACTACAACTAAAAAATACGATATTTTAAACTACAACTAAAAAAATATTTTAAAAAAGAATTAAGATATGGTATTCCAAAGGAAAAATGATCTGAAAGCTCACAGAATACCATAAATCAGTAAACATTTCTATTTCAAAGTTAATGTCATATATACAAGGAATAACAATCTTTGTTTTCAAGGTATAAACTCAATAAAGACTTTGTTTACAAAATGAATCTGGTTTAGTAGATTTTTGTCAGCTTTTCAAGTATTCATGGCAATGCTGCATTATCAGAAAATTAGTAGTCTAGGGATGAGTATGGAGCTCAGTAATGCGAGTGCATTCCTAGAATGCTCAGGGCCAAGTTTTCATTTTGAGGGAACATAACCAATAAGTAAACAACTAGGTGTCTTTACAATAAATACATAAAAAACAGTATGAACTCATCTGTCTATCTCATAAGGATTCCACACACATTGTGGTCCCTGATACTTATGAAGATGAGAAGTTTGTAGCTACAGGCTGCATAATGAAGTGATCGACAATAAACAATACAAAACAAAACAAACAAACAAACCACCACCATAATCTGAAAACTTGCAGAATGATCATATATAAATAAACTCCCTTACTTCAATGTTATTGATATACAAAGAATAACCACCGACTTGGTGTGAAAGGGAAAACTCACTAAAGATTTTAGAAGAAAAAATGAAACTGGCATGGCATATCTTGATAGTTATTCAAGTATTCTCATACAATGTCTGGATGAACAGAAAATTAGCTATCTGGAGATGAGAATTTATCTCAATAATAAAGTACATTAGTGGCAGGTCCAGGGACAGGATTTTATTTCAAAGCACCAATTCAGTAATAATATTAATAATAGAAAATTTAGTAGCATCAAAAACACTAGGCTTCTCAGCTGAATGAATCACATGGATGGCACATATATCATGGTACCTGGTAGGTATGAAGGGGAGAAGTTGTTCGCTCCAAGTTGCCCTAATTCTTCCAGTCCATACTGGATCCAATCATCTCTGGACAAGGAATAGTCTCACCTTTGGTGTGAAGGCAGATAAACTGAAAGAAGTTGGGCTGCCTTCTCTCAGTTTCAACATGATTCCCTCCAAAATTACATAGAAAACTCTTTGGTTCCTTCTTCATTTTTCCCTTCCTTTAAACATTTCCAAAGCAACTTCTAGAGGCTTGTGTTTGAAACTGTAAATTTTACATTCTTTGGTTCAATTATTCCCACTCCTGCTTGCCTCCCTATATAGGAAATGTATCATGGAAGTATAATTTGTATGTCTTTGTCTTTTGAGACCTTCCCTCTTTCCAAGATATATCCTCACAGGAAAGCAAGATGTATGCTTACACTTCATCTGCTTATCTCCTGAAGTATAGGAACAAATAGGGTTCATTTACATTTCCCAAAGGACATCAGTTCCCTAGCTGTGAATAATGTCTGTGGATGAGGCTAATTGAAATGACCTTAGCAAATAATGTTTATCAGAGTTTAAAAATATAATGTTTTTTATAATGGAAATGTGGAAGGAAAGATCTGCTGCCTCAGAATGAGCTTCTGAACATGGTCCCCAACAGTGAATGCATAGCAGTTTGAGATTCCCAGTGTGAACTTGGTCTTCTTCCACTTCTCAGACTTTAACATGAATTTATCTCTCAGTTCCTCCCTATGAAGTCCCTCTAAATGAAAGTCTAAATGGAGCCATAATATTTCCAATGGGAATTTTAGATATCTGTGGTTTGGACATCACTCTATAACCATTCATATTTCTTTATATTCCCATTTTTGTTTCTGCCCTATATAATTTTGTTGTTATAGGTAGTAACAACATCTTGCATTCATTAAAATCTGTACATACATAACATTTTTTGCTAAAAGAGCTTAGGCATGAGTGATTAGTTCTTCACTCTTCATTTTTTTTCAAAACATACTAAGAAAGATTGAAATAATTTTACTTATGTATTAATCAATATTTGAAATGGAAACTTATATTTCTTCCCCATTTTGAAAACCCTGTTTTTATTTTCCTTCTCATAGGTGATTTGAATTTTCTTTCCTCCACTGAGTACAACTACTTCTTTTTTCTTCATTGACTCATTGTACTAACTATATTTCTCAGTTCTTCTTTCCTCTTCTCAATTTTTTGATTCTCTTGTGATCATAACATGTAACAAAATGCAATTCATAATTCAGTTTTTTTAGCAATACCCCTAATTTATTCTGTGAATGAAATAAAATAGGATATGCCACATATTGCCTTACTTTTTTCTTTCTAGCTATTTAAAAGGAACATTATTAAAACAATAAGAATAGACTACTGCTCATGAATGAAGGCAATATTCTCTCCAAACTATTTTGTATTGTATAAATACATACATACATACATACATACATTCATATATATATACTTACTTTTTATATATTTATTTTCTCTCTTCTTTGCACTTTGATGGGACATACCAGATATACTAGAAGCATAATCCTTTGACTGTTTATCAGAGACACTCTGGAAAAATTAATGTTAATAATGAATTTTATAAAGATTTCATCATCATATTTGGACATCACCATATTTCTAAATGTGAAATCATGGGAATTAAAAATTATACAAGTACATTTGGAGCAACAAATATTTCCATAAAAGACTCTATCCTACGCATTACAGGTTAAGCTGAGCTCTTCTCTTCATCTGGCTGCTGATGAGGTAAAACCCTAATGAGGGCATGGGAAATGTTTTTCTCTGACAACAATGTCAATGGCATGTCTACATCTAAAACAACTAACTTAAGTATTTAATAGCAATCATTGCATTACCCACCAAATCTATGCACGCAAGAAGAGAAAATATATTTAAAACTGTTTATATAAATGCACTTGATGTAAATCAGAATGCAACATTTTTAGCACCATATGGCCTTTTTTAGTGTTAAATTATGGTACTTGATGTGATAAGAGAGTTCAAATTCTGTCACCTTGTGTAGAAATGAAACACTACTGTATACTTGCTTCATTTGAGTCATCAGAACCTTCCAAAATTTCATGTATTTCAATTAAATATGTATGGAGTTAAAAATTTCATTTAGAAAATGTAGAAGGAAGTAAGAAATACATGTCTACATTTTACTTGCATGTAACAGCACATGCAATTTGGATAGAATATGCAACAATTCCCCTCAAAGAAAGAACTAACAAGTGTTCTGGTAGAGAAAGGTGGCAGCACAGGATCATAGAGTGTGATAACTATTTCCAGAGATGAAGTCAGCAAGGTTAACCAATGTTTTGCTACATATTAAAAACACACGCTGAAGGAAAACACTGGAGAGCCACTACAGAGAGCCCGTGATTAGATGAAATATAATATGCAATCATAGAGGAAATAGACTGTAGCAGTGCCAGGGGAAATTAGCTGGGTAAAAGTGACGAATCTCCCCTCTGTGGGCTAAAGAGAATGTCACCAACCAAATTAGAAAATAGAGAAAAGCAATAGATAGGCATGTCTGTGAACAAGATATACAAATTGCATAGCAAATTATGAAAAATTTTTTATCTTCAAAATATTGAGGGTAAAATATATAAAACTCCATTGATATTTCAGCTCACCCATTCAGAATAGCACTTATCAAGTACTCAAATTATAAGTGCTGGTGAGGATGTGGATAATAATAATCATAATCATAATTATAATCATAATCATACACTGTGAGACTAAACTTAGGACTTCCACTATGGAAAGCAGTATGAAGATTCCTCAGGATACTAGGAATATGACCACAATATGACCCACCTTTCCAACTTGTTGCCCTGCATCCTAACTTTATAAAACTAGCATACTTGCTTAACACAAGAACTTCAATGTTTGGTGCTAGTCTCAATGAAAATATCACAGAAATAGCCATGTACCCCCCCCCCCCATCAACAGAAGGATGTATAAAGAACATGTGCAGACACTGGACACTGAATTTGAGCAAATTAGTTTTTCATGATATATCATTATATCCAAATTAATCCCCATATAATATATACAATGGCCCTGCAATTTCTAAGTATAAAAATTATAACATCAATATTTTCCTCATTTTACTAAAGGATAACAGTTTATAGAAAAAAATTGCAATGTTATACAGATTTTCCCAATTCCAATACAACATTTTCAGAAAAGAACAGTATTAGATTCTGCCTAATGTGTCAAGTAGAGTTGGATTCACTGCGCAATCTTCTAAAGAGAATTGGATTATGTATGCAGGTGCCTCTTCACTCAGGTTCATTTATCTAGGCTTTCTTGTAGAGATAACAGAACAAAAAGGTCTTTCTTTTTTTAGACTTTCTAAGACTGATCTTTGTCTTTTAAAGCAATGAGTTAAAGGCACCCACAACAAAAATCCTGGAAGATTTAGGTGAGGAAATGAGACATACATCTGCTGAGTGCTCTGTGCAGGTAGAGCATAGCCCTGTGGTCTATCTAAACTGCATGAGATCAATTCAAATGGTAGTGGGGAGGCTGTAGCTCTGTAAAAAAAAGTGCCAGGGATGTGTCTTCTTGAAAACTGGCTGCATGCAGAACCAAAACATGAGCAGATATATCAGGTACAGTCAATCAACTCTGCTGAGAGCATTTGGAATTGTTGCCTCATTGTTGACCAAAAAATATTTGGAGAGTCTCCTTAGCAATTTCAATAGAATCCTGAGGTCAAAACAACTTCAGAAGGGCCTTATTGTATGGACTCTCTGTATGAGAGATCAGGAACCACTGCATGTTTATACCTGTAAGATGCAGTAGACCGCTTACCTCCAAGAACATTGGATGTTAAACTGTATGGGCCTTGGGAATGGACTAGCAGGAATGTGATAAAAACTCTGATCAAAAAATGTGTGTATGCCTGCTGAAGAGATTCAAGAGCACAGGTCCACAGGGGTACTGCCTCTTTCAAAGGAATCCTTTGAGAATAATGATAGTGTGAGCAAAGGGGTGTTTGAGAATTCAATTGATAGAAGAGTCCAGGAAAACTAGGGTAGAATTGGTTCCAGTGATAATTTCTAACATTCACCAGAAGAAGTCACAGATTCTGCAAACATGCTATATCTGCCATGCTCCCAGAGCATGCAATGAAAACCCTTACAGACTTGGAGTATTGCACACTCCAAGGTCTCTGACTGCAGAAATCCAGAAGATATCTTTGAATTAGAGGCTTGTCTCCAGCCTCCATGGACCAAAGGACATGCCAGGCAGTTTCTACATTTGATAGACCTACATATCAAAGTACAAAACAAGTACTGAGAGTGAGTTTTGCTGTGCAACTTGAAAAGTTCTCTCAGCTTTTATGGGTGTGGCCAAAGTGCAATGAACAAAAGAGTTCAGCATGTACATTTAGAGTAGTTTTGATTTGCTAGAGATATTGTTATCATCGATGCATGTATTTTTAGTCAAGTGCACATTGTTATTTATAAACCTTGTTTTCAGTTTGTAGTGTTTTAGAGATAATTAATTATATTTATTTAATTAATAGTTGATACATGTTTTCTTTAAGCTTAGACTGTTGCCAATGGCTGTTCTCTTCCCTTAAAGAGATACTGGTGAGTGAAACTAGAACATAGGATATGCTCAGTGGCAGACTTTATGTTGAGATATGAACCTGCATAAGACATACTCCAAAGATAAATCTGCATAGTAGAAGGACATATGTAAAAGTGGACAAAAGGTCCACCAAAATGCATGCAAAATTTTAGCCTACTAACACACACAAGGAGACAAGATGACACTTTCAAAATTTTCATAATTTCCCAATAACTGCATCCATGTTCCTTTTCTATTATCCACTAACATACTAGGATTAAAAATATTTATTTATTCTATTGATTTCTTACATCAAGGTAATTGAACTAGGACATTACCATTTGTATCCTAATAGCAAAGGACTCATCCTTTTGATTTTGATTCTATTAACTGGCAGTTTTGTGTCTGATTTGGGCTGATTATCTGCCTCAACACAGACACTGGAGTCAAGAGAAAATGAAAGTTTTAACCTCTGCATGAATGAGAGACAATGTAAAACTAAAATTTTAAGCCATTGGAAATGATGATGACTTAACTTGAATGTGTACAATGACCACTTCATACTTTCAACTGGTTAGTCCTAAGTCTGCAATTTATTCTGCATCATTTAAAAATGCTACACAGATAAAAGCAAACAATATTTTTAAATATTGCTGATTTGCTATGCTAAAGTTTACTTTTAGGCTGCCATGATTTCTAAAGCTATTTTCACTCATGGTAATTTAAATACTTTTAGACTTAATATTAAATTTTATTTTTATACCCAAATGAGTATTCTTTAAAGTAAATTCACTTGGAGTAATTTATCTTCCAAAGCAAGAAAAAGATGAATAAACCAGAATTTTAACTTGACATATTTACATACCAACTTCTGGTTATGTCCAGTTCCATCAGGTGTCTCAGAGGTTTTAGACAATAATATGTCAGAATGTGACTTTTCTAAAAAAAAATGTATAGATTTATTAAACAGTTATAATGTGTAAAAATCTGTGCAAATAAAAAGTAATAACATTTTTATCTTCTAAATTTTATTTATATTGAAGCTTACTTTTTGGTGAATAATTATTTTTTTAAAACTTTTAAAATTGTTATTTGTATATGGATCTGAGGATAGGACCCAGGAACTTGTGTATCTTTGGCAGGAATAGTAGCACTTACTTTAAGTCCTTATTCCAGGCCTTTTTATTTGAAGACAGGTTTGCTACAAAGTGCCCTAACTGGCTGAAAAACTTCCCGTGGACTGAATCAGTCTACAAAAATTTGCAATTAAACATGTGTCCCTTTGTGCCCAGTATATATTGAGATCATTGAGGAGTAATTCTATTGAACTAGTACTTCATATCACCACTTGGGGAGACACTAGGGGTTCAATGCATATAATAAGTCAGAAGTTCTTCTACTCAAAGTAAAAGAAAATGTCATGAAAAAAAAATTAAATTGCCAAGAAACAAGAAACATCACACTGCCTAATATCTTTTCACCCAAATAATAAGGTTTCAACAATCATTGGACATCAATTTTGTTGTCCCAAGTCATCGATCCCATTACAAGTTCATCAAAAGAATGCAGTTTTCCTTTCTGTTATTTTCCTTTCCTGACATTTATCTTTTTGTTTTTATCTTTTCTTTTTTCTATTAGGACACACACTGTTTGGTGAATGTTCTCTGACTGTCCTTAACATTCCAGACATAAATTGATTTTCTCTTCCTAGGATTACCTCCGACAGTGAATCAGCTTTGACACTGGAGAATAACCTCTTGACCTGAAAATTATTCCTTTCCCTTTCTAGTCCCTTGGCTCCTACACTTGAAGGGGCTGCTTTCACATCATATTGTCTCAACAGTTTATTTATTTCCACACGTAACTGAGTTTGTGGTAAAGCTGGAGGAGATAACAGGTGTCAGTGTTGGTGCCTTTTCTAAAGATAGATATGAACACTGACATAGGAGGGCAGTTTTGAGACAGAGGGCAGGAAATAGAGAGAGAATGGAAGGCTCTAGCATGATATAGAAGAAAGTGTTAAAGGGGACAATATTTAGTAATTATGGGGATTGGTGAGGAGAACATCCAGAGAACAGTGTCAGTAGGGAAATGCTAAAGATGCAGAGGTAGGAAGAATTAGTATTCTGAATGTTTTCTACAAATTTAAGAGGCTTTGATAGTCTCAATGTAAAGAGGGTTGATGGTCATATATGCAGTGTAGTTAGACCACACTTAATGCTGTGGGTAGGGGAATGTGAGGGCATGCACATAAAAGCAGTTGAATAATGAGAAGGCCACAGAGCAGTGTGAAGTTCAAGCAAGCCTGAGTTGAGGGAATGTTTCCAGAAATATAGAGGACAGAAAATTCCAATGATGTGTGTAGGATGATTCTAATTAATTGAACAATGTAAGAATCTGGGCTCCTTGGATATGAGATTCTGGTCATGATTGTTACTTGAGATTTCCATTGAGATGCATAATAGAACAGAAGAAATATAAATGTTGCTCTCATTTGCCATGTAGATTCTCCCATGACAATATCTTCCTAAGTTGAGGGAATTCATTTACATCCTTGGTGGGCAATTTTCCTTGAACCTGGATATATCAAGCTGACCAGTAATTCCATGAAGTCATTGGGTGAAACTCAGTGGGAAAGTAACTGCTTAAAACATTTGGATTCAGTCTCCAAAAATGTAAGAAAAAAAAGTATTTTTGGATTTATATCTCTTAGTCTAAATTGTAGGAAAGAGTGTTCTCCCACAAACAATGTTTATTTTATAGGAAATGAATAAATTAAAATTTGTGATACTCTATTGTGTGAATACTTCCTTTAGATATGACCATATGTGGGTGAAGGGCATGGAATATAGTTTGCATATAGCCCAACAAATGTCCATGAAATTAGTAGATTTACTCAGTGTCATGATAGAGTTTTTACTGTTCTAGATGTGCTTTTCCTGTGTTTCCCATACTGGCCTTGACCTACTGACTTCAAGAAAAATCTCTTTCCTTGGTCTCACAATCATCTGAGATGATAGTCCAGCTCTACCACAAGCTTTTTAAAACATGGGAGAGAAAGAGAAACCACCTCATAATCCTACAAACAGATATAATGTTGGAAATTTTGATTGTAGAAACAGCTGACATAGTTCTTTTTAACAATATTTTTATGCTTTTTCTGAAAAAATTTAATAGGTTGATAGACACATAGGCACTGATGTGATTAGGCCAAATTCCCTCAAAATATTTCATTAAAAAAGAAACGAGTGTAAAGTCCACTAGCATCTTAGATGTTTATTATAGTTCTCTGCAGAAAATTGTACTGCAAAAATTACCTGATTGTTTTGTCCAGGCTTCCCTCCTTGTTTTAAATGGAAGAAAATCTTTGCGTTTCATGGCATTCTCATTCTCCTTGCAGACAAAATAATTAGTAAATACTGTGTACTGAATCCAGTTTTCAGTGAATAATTTAACATAAATAATATACTATATTTAACGTAAATGATATATCATGTTATTATATATTATCATATACAATATATAACTTATTATTATATACATATATAATATTTTAATTTAACATAGAAAATGCAATATAAAATAACATAATTTAACTTAAATAAAATAACTTAACACAAACATAGAAGATGATTTACCTTCCAGGCATCACTCGAATCCCGAGATACTGAAAAGCAAGCAACAATATTTGAATGTGACAAAACCACCATAATGTTCCTGTTGAATTACTATGAAGCTGATTCTGGTAAAATTTACTTGATAAAATTTAGTTTGGCTTTGGGTGTTCTATGTTTCTTCTTTTCACTTTTAGGACAGTCATATGACAGAGATGAAGACAAATAAGCAATGTAAGTATAACAAAACATGCAGTTCAATTTCCAAAGTCAGATTATGTTTCTGATGAAAGTGAATAATAAATAGCAGGATCCATATACCCCAGTCAAGATGCAGAATTGTGGAGAGCACAGCGATTTCCAGTGAGACAAATAAAGGAGGACCATGAGAGTTTCAATGTCAAAAGTGAATTAATAGTGTAATAGCAAATATCTTGAGTGAACCCTATTAGAATTATTCATTTTATTATAACCATATTTCATGTCCCTTCATTTGACCTACAATTTAGTAAGCCCAAAGAAAGGATATGATTCCAGGCTAGAATAACATCATTTCAGCAACTGTATCTTAAAATATATGTATCGAGATATAACCGAGCAGTGCTATATGACTAAGCCTCATCCTTAGCACTATTTATTTATTTAATTTTGAGACATGTTCTTGCTAACTTGCTATGGCTTCACTAATTTGCTGAGGCTGGCCTTCAACTTACAATCCTCCTGCATCAGCTTCTGGATTCATTGGGATTATAGGTGTGTCACCATACATGGATGGAAATATAATTGTTATACCTTCCTCTTTTTTTCCTTTTCCTTTGCCCAGAGACATGCTGGGAATTATAACTACATTTATGCTTTCACTGTATCTTGTTATATCTGAACTAACATGCAATGGCTCTTCATTTTATACTTCTTAAAGTGTAGGTCATTCCCTTGCAACTCAGAATGTAGTGTGTGGGTATAGAACATTGGAACCAAATTTAAATGTTTTAGAAATGTAAGCAAAGACCTGTTGAGTGAGAATGTGCATTTTGAATATGATCCCCAACATATGATTTGCTAGAATTTGAGCATTCTTTGGTGTAATTAATCTTCTACCAATTCCTCCAACTTGACTTGCCTCTTTGAAATCCTCCTATTGTGTTCCCCAAATTGTAGGTGTATCAGCATTCATAATCTTTCCAGTGAACATCTTATCAGGTTATACTTTGCTGGTCATTTCATGATATATCCTACCCTTTTTATTTCCAGATTATATTATTCTTTACCATAATTACATTCCTAGGAAGTAATTATGGCATACATTTACTTATGGCAAACCAAATGTAGCTCTTAATGATCTGGCATTCATTCCTTCATTACTTTTCAATATTGATTAAGAAAACAGCTGTTGGAAAATTTTACTGTGTCTCTCAAAACAGTTTTGGTACTAAAAACTCACAATTTTTTTCTAATGCTCTCCTCTTCTCCTTTCTAATGTTTAATCTGAATTTACCTCCCTTCACAATGTGCACTTATTTCTTTTTCTTTTTCTTTTTTTTGTCTGTGATCTTTAACTTTGTATTCTTCATTCTCTCTTCTCCCCACCCCTTCTTTATTTCCAAACTTTCCTCTGATCTAAACAGGTCTTGAAATGGAATTCACTCCACTACAGACACTTAATATTTAATCTGTTGCTAACTTAATAAGATATACTATGTATTACCATTTCTCTTTTTTTATTACTACATACTTATTAAGTTCATTTTTTCAAATAATTGAATCTATTAGTGTCCATGTTTTAAATGAAGATCATAGCCAATGTTATTTTACAGTACATGGTCTTACCTTCTATAGGTCTAGTTATACCCCATTCCACTCTTTGATATGCATCACCAGATAAAAGACCAGTGTATTTCTGAGGAGGACTCAGAGACATATCCTGGCAAAAAGAATATCAATAATGAGTTGCATAAAGATTTCTTAATCACTAAGGTGACACCCAATTTTCCAGGTTGAAAAACATTAGATTTAAAAAATAGAGAATTACACATTGAAAACTGACATATTTTATACCATAAGCTCATATATCCTCTGCAAATAGGGAAAATTTTACCTTCCTTTGGCTACTGAGCTTATAAACCAGTATAGAAGGACCACAGGGAAAATATATTGTTAAGAAAAGAAATCTATATTTCTTTTGGAAACTTTTATTGAATGGAAAACTAGTTTTATAATGTAATGAAGTTGTAAGAAAAAAGTTTCTTTATTTTACCTAAATATGAGAGCACACAATAAATAGAGTCTCCATTTAAGACTACAAAAAGGTATACCATGGAAGAAAAATGGTGGTGTAAAATCATAGTGTGCTTAGTGAATACACCCTGAATTTGAGTGAAATCAACTAGTGTATGTCTTTGCAATGAGATAGAGGGCTGAAAGAAAAAAAAACTGGAGTGCAAATGCAGGACCAATGAAGTACATAAATATTATATTTTTAAAATAAGAAATTATATAATAATAATAATAATAATAATAATAATAATAATAGAATAATAAAATAAAAAAGTAGATTGCAGCACTGTTAGGTGAAAACTGGCTAGTTCTAAGAGGGGAAGCTCCCCTCATGTGAGCCAAGACTCTCTGCAATTTCAAGAAAATCATGTTCATCTAAATTCCAATAAACAGTTTTCACACAGGAGGAAGTTTGTTTCTTCCTGAGATGTCAAGGGAGGATACGTGTACTACAGATTTTCCCCAGAAATATCAAAGAGCTTGTCCAGGAATCTTTTCCACTCAGTGTCTTTTTCCTAGGCTTTCTCCACAGGAGATCAGAAATCCCAGTCTTTACTTTCTTTTATTTATAATACCCCACTATGATAAGATTTCACTAGTTCAGGAGGCACCCACAACAAGAATCAGACTATGTCTAAAACAGAAACTGAGACAAAGATCTTTTGGAACTTCTGGGATGCTATAGTCATTCATAGTCACATGATCTATACAAGGTTTAGAAGCTGAGGAGAGTTTCATTTAAATGTTACTGTAGGAAATCTGATAGATTGGTTCTCGTAGAAAAGTTGCTGCTAGACTCTCCACAGAATTGAGCTAATCTTTCATGTCTGACCACCTTACTGTGCTCAGAGGCATTTGAAGGAATAAATCTTACTTCCTCCCCTGAAACAATATTGGTCACTTCCTATGTAATTCAAGGATAGCACTGAGGGGGCTCCCCCTTTAGAAAGATTCCATTGTTGTGACTCGCTGTAAGAGAATCATCTTCATGGTTTATACCTCTAAGACATAGTGACCACCTCTCTATACTGGAATTGTGGATTTCCACCCTACTTGCCCAGGATCAGAGCATAGATTGACAGGGATGTGCTGAAAACTCTGGTCAACAGGGGATGTGGTCTGCTGCTTGGTAAGTCTGTAAAATCATGAAAAGTGGGGATAATTCCATTTTTAAATTGGTGTTGTGAGATTAGGGACAGGAACAGAGATATGTTGTAGATGGTTTTGTGAGGTAGAAGATTCAGGGAGAGCTAGGAAGAGTTTCATGGAGAACTTGCTGTCTTGATTTTCACAAACCAAACATGGATCCTGAAATCAGTCCACCTCTACAATGCTTAGAGATGGAGCAAGCCCCACAGGGTTCTAGAATCTTGCATATCCCTGAACTCACTGACAGTCAAACTCTGGAATTGGGAGTCTTCAGTGCAAACTGGCCCATAGGCTCCTTGTGTTATAGTTTTATTGACAGTTTCTATTATGACCACACTCCTATGATTATATATATATTATTTATATTTGGAATAACTGTTCTTTAATATTAATTATATCAGTGGCAATCACAGTTACATATGTTCATAATTTCAAGTAGTTATTCATAAGTCTCATAGTTAATGTTTTCATCATGTAATAAGGTTATACAAATGAAAACACAAACAATATTCAGAAAAAGTTGACTCAATTACTAGGATAAAATTTATTTATAGGTTGCCATGATTTCCAATGTTGTTTTCAGATTCATGACCAATTAGATTGTACTAGACTTAAATATTCATTTATGATGTTTAGATTTCCAAAGAGTTTTCCAAAAGGTCATTTCATTTGACCTAATTTACATTCTGAATGTAAGAAAAACAGGATGAAATCAAGAATTCAAATTCACATGTTTACATACCTGTGGCTGATTATTTTCAGTGCCAAGAAAGCTCTCTTCCTCTTCCTCTGATGTTACATCTAATAGTTTATCTACTGAAAAATGGACAGGTTTACTTAAGTTACTAAGGACTCCTAGAAAGTCTGACAGTCTATCAAATTAAAAATTAATAATAAGTTTTATTTTAGATGATCATTTATTTTTTAAACTACTTTGTTTTCTGTGTGTGTGTGTGTGTGTGTGTGTGTGTGTGTGTGTGTGTGTGTATCTTGTAGTTTTATTCAGGGAGTTTTACCACCTTGGCAATCACTCTATCAATGAGTGGTATAGCCAAACCTAGTGTACTTGGAGATAGGGTCACTCTAAAGTGTTCAGGGTGTCCTGATTCATGCCATTCACCCAACTCAGCCTCCTAAGAAGCTGTATTTAGGTGGAACCAACTATATCCAGCAAATATTTACCACTTTTTGTAATGTTTTACTAAACTAAATCTTCAAAACTCATCCGGGAAAAACTAGATGTCAACAGGTTTAATGCATAAAAATAACTCAAAGAATTATCAACTCCAGATAAATTAAAAGTTCCCAGAAATACTTAAAAAAACAGCAAAATATCAAAATTCAGTGTTTGCTATTTTCTCCTCATAATAATAACTTTTCAACAACCACTCTTCATCAATATTGTTTTCTTAATGACTGATACTTTCCACACCTTTGTCAATGAATAGCTTTATATCTAAAATGTTTTTTCCACTATTCTGACAACTTGGATTTTCTTCTTTTAGAAGTTAATCTATTTGTTCAGTCCTTTAGGACTATGGCTATTCTTCCTGGTACAAAGTGTTTTCCCCTGCCTTGGAGCTACCTTAGCAATCCAACAACTATTCTACTTAGGACATACAAATTGACCTGTGAAATTACCTATATAAATCTAATTCATTTGCTCCTAGATTATTGGGGATGTTTTTATATCACCTTGGTGTCAACAGTCTTATCTATTTGAACTCATAACTAATAAGTTCTTGGGAAGAGGTAGTGGGAGAAAAAGGTGGCTTTTCTGGAGGTTGGGTTGAAGAGAGACTTAAGGAGTGAGATTATCAACCAGAGGCAGGAAATGGTAAAAATATGGAAGGTTTAAATAGGTCAGTATTTTTATGACCACATAGGGATGAGTGAGGAGTAATGACAGAGGACAGCACAGGCAGGGGAAGGGATAAAGAAACACAGTTGGGCAGAATTTTTATCATAGTAGATTCCAAAGAAATTTAGGATGGTTGGACATCCACATTCTAAAGAAGGCCGATGGTCATATATATAACTAGACCAATCTCAATGCTGTGGGCAGGTAGACATGAAGGGCCTGTGCATGAATATAGATGATTTCAAGGGATAATGGAAGCTTTAACCTTAGCATTAATGACTGGTAATGTGAAATTAAATTAATGAGAAGGCAACAGTGTAGTGTGAAGTTCATGCAGGCAAGAATGGAGGGAATGTTTCCAAAAATACAGAGAATAGAAAAGTTTCAGTATCCTGTGTAGAAAGAAGTTTAATAAAATGAACAAAATTTAAAAAGCTGGGGCAGCTGAAATGCATCCTCTCAGTTTCCTTTTCATTACAGTCAAAGTTACCTAGCTTATTTCCCCTTCCCTTTAGATTTTCAAAAAGAATTTTCTAGAGTTTGGTCTTGAGTCATTTCCTTTTACATTCTTGGTTTGGGTTATTCCTACTACTATTTCTTTCCCATTCAGCAACTGTATCTTAAAATATACATATCGAGATATAACCCAGCAGTGCTATATGACTAAGCCTCATCCTTAGCACTATTTATTTATTTATTTTTGAGACAAGTTCTTGCTAATTTGCTATGGCTTCACTAATTTTCTGAGGCTGGCCTTCAACTTACAATCCTCCTGCATCAGCTTCTGGATTCATTGGGATTATAGGTGTGTCACCATACATGGATGGAAATATAATTGTTATACCTTCCTCTTTTTTTTCCTTTTCCTTTGCCCAGAGACATGCTGGGAATTATAACTACATTTATGTTTTCACTGTATCTTGTTATATCTGAACTAACATGCAATGGCTCTTCCTTTTAGACTTCTTAAATTGTAGGTCATTCCCTTGCAACTCAGAATGTAGTGTGTGGGAATAGAACATTGGAACCAAATTTAAATGTTTTAGAAATGTAAGCAAAGACCTGTTGAGTGAGAATGTGCATTTTGAATATGGTCCCCAACATATGATTTGCTAGAATTTGAGCATTCTTTGGTGTAATTAATCTTCTACCAATTCCTCTAACTTGACTTGCCTCTTTGAAATCCTCCTATTGTGTTCCCAAATTGTAGATGTATTAGCATTCATAATGTTTCCAGTGAACATCTTATCAGGTTATACTTTGCTGGTCATTTCATGATATATCCTACCCTTTTTATTTCCAGATTATATTATTCTTTACCATAATTACTTTCCTAGGAAGTAATTACGGCATAACTTTACTTATGGTAAACCAAATGAAGCTCTTAATGATCTGGCATTTATTCCTTCATTACTTTCCAATATTGATTAAGAAAACAGCTGTTGGAAAATTTTACTGTATCTCTCAAAACTGTTTTGATACTAAAAACTCACAAATTTTTCTAATGCTCTGCTCTTCTCCTTTCTAATGTTTAATCTGAATTTACCTCCCTTCACAATGTGCACTTATTTCTTTTTCTTTTTCTTTTTTTTTCTTTCTGTGATCTTTAACTTTTGTATTCTTCATTCTCTCTTCTCCCCACCCCTTCTTTATTTCCAAACTTTCCTGTGATCTAAACATGTCTTGATATGGAATTCAACTCCACTAGAGACACTTAATATTTAATCTGTTGCTAAAACTTAATAAGATATACTACGTATTACCATTTCACTTTTTTTTTCTTACTACATACTTATTAAGTTCATTTTTTCAACTGATTGAATCTATTAGTGTCCATGTTTTAAATTAAGATCATAGCCAATGTTATTTTACAGTACATGGTCTTACCTTCTATATGTCTAGTTGTACCCCATTTCACTCTTTGATATGCATCACCAGATAAAAGACCAGTGTATTTCTGAGGAGGACTCAGAGACATGTCCTGGCAAAAAGAATATCAATAATGAGTTGCATAAAGATTTCTTAATCACTAAGGTGACACCCAATTTTCCAGGTTGAAAAACATTAGATTTTAAAAATAGAGAATTACACATTAAAAACTGATATATTTTATACCATAAGCTCATACATCCTCTGCAAATAGGGAAAATTTTACCTTCCTTTGGCTACTCAGCTTATCGACCAGTATAGAAGGACCACAGGGAAAATAAATCATATAGAAAAGAGATCTATATTTCTTTTGGAAACTTTTAATGAATGGAAAACTAGTTTTATAATGTAATAAAGTTGTAAGAAAAAAGTTTCTTTATTTTACCTTAATATGAGAGCACAAAATAAATAGAGTCTCCATTTAAGAAAAAAATACAAAAAGGTATACCATGGAAGAAAAATGGTGGTGTAAAATCATAGTGTGCTTAGTGAATACACCATGAAATTGAGTCAAATAAACTCATGTATGTCTTTGCAATGAGATAGAGGGCTGAAGGAAAAAAAACTGGAGTGCAAAAGCAGGGCAAATGAAGTACACAATTTTATATTTTTAAAATAAGTAATAAAATAATAATAATAATAATAATAATAATAATAATAATAATAGAATAATAAAATAAGAAATAGACTGCAGCAGTGTTAGGTGAAAACTGGCTGGTTCTAAGAGGGGAAGCACCCCTCATGTGAGCCAAGACTCTCTGCAATTTCAAGAAAATCATGTTCATCTAAATTCCAATAAACAGTTTTCACACAGGAGGAAGTTTGTTTCTTCCTGAGATGTCAAGGGAGGATACGTGTACTACAGATTTTCCCCAGAAATTTCAAAGTGCTTGTCCAGGAATCTTCTCCACTCAGTGTCTTTTTCCTAGGCTTTCTCCACAGGAGATCAGAAATCCCAGTCTTTACTTTGTTTACTTTATAATACCCCACTATGATATGATTTCACTAGTTCAGGAGGCACCCACAACAAGAATCAGACTATGTCTAAAAGAGAAACTCAGACAAAGATCTGTTGGAACCTCTGGAATGCTGTAGTCATTCATAGTCACATGGTCTATACAAGATTTAGAAGCTGAGGTGAGTTTCATTTAAATGTTGCTGTAGAAAATCTGATAGATTGGTTCTCATAGAAAAGTTGCTGCTAGACTCTCCACAGAGTTGAGCTGATCTTTCATGTCTGACCACCTTACTGTGCTCAGAGGCATTTGAAGGAATAAATCTTACTTCTTCCACTGAAACAATATTAGTCACTTCCATATAATTAAAGTATAGCACTGAGGGGGTTCCCCTTTAGAAAGATTCCATTATTGTGACTCTCTGTAAGAGAATCATCTTCATATTTTATTCCTCTAAGACATAGTGACCACCTCTCTATACTGGAATTGTGGATTTCCACCCTACTTGCCCAGGATCAGAGCATAGATTGACAGGGATGTGCTGAAAACTCTGGTCAACAGGGAATGTGGTCTGCTGCTTGGCAAGTCTGTAAAAAAAATGGACAGTGGGGATAATTTTATTTTGAAATTGGTGTTTTGAGATTAGGGACAGGAACAGAGATATGTTGTAGATGGTTTTGTGAGGTAGAAGATTCAGGGCGAGCTGGGAAGAGTTTCATGGAGAACTTGCTGTCTTGATTTTCACAAAGCAAACAAGGATCCTGAAATCAGTCCACCTCTACAATGCTTAGAGATGGAGCAAGCCCCACAGGGGCCTAGAATCTTGCATATCCCTGAACTCACTGACAGTCAATCTCTGGAATTGGGAGTCTTCAGTGCAAACTGGCCCATAGGCTCCTTGTGTTATAGTTTTATTGACAGTTTCTATTATGACCACACTCCTATGATTATATATATATATTACTTATATTTGGAATAACTGTTCTTTAATATTAATTATATCAGTGGCAATCACAGTTACATATGTTCATAATTTCAACTAGTTTCATAAGTCTCATAGTTAATGTTTTCATCATGTAATAAGGTTATACAAATGAAAACACAAACAATATTCAGAAAAAGTTGACTCAATTACTAGGATAAAATTTATTTATAGGTTGCCATGATTTCCAATGTTGTTTTCAGATTCATGACCAATTAGATTGTACTAGACCTAAATATTAATTTATGATGTTTAGATTTCCAAAGAGTTTTCCAAAAGGTCATTTCATTTGACCTAATTTACATTCTGAATGTAAGAAAAACAGGATGAAATCAAGAATTCAAATTCACATGTTTACATACCTGTGGCTGATTATTTTCAGTGCCATGAAGGCTCTCTTCCTCTTCATCTGATGTTACATCTAATAGTTTATCTACTGAAAAATGGACAGGTTTACTTAAGTTACTAAGGACTCCTAGAAAGTCTGACAGTCTATCAAATTAACAATTAATAATAAGTTTTATTTTAGATGATCATTTATTTTTTAAACTACTTTGTTGTGTGTGTGTGTGTGTGTGTGTGTGTGTGTGTGTGTATCTTGTAGTTTTATTCAGGGAGTTTTACCACCTTGGCAATCACTCTATCAATGAGTGGTATAGCCAAACCTAGTGTACTTGGAGATAGGGTCACTCTAAAGTGTTCAGGGTGTCCTGAATCATGCCATTCACCCAACTCAGCCTCCTAAGAAGCTGTATTTAGGTGGAACCAACTATATCCAGCAAATATTTACCACTTTTTGGAATGTTTTACTAAACTAAAACTTCAAAACTCAACTGGGAAAAACTAGATGTCAACAGGTTTAATGCATAAAAATAACTCAATGAATTATCAACTCCAGATAAATTAAAAGTTCCCAGAAATACTAAAAAAAAACAGCAAAATATCAAAATTCAGTGTTTGCTATTTTCTCCTCATAATAATAACTTTTCAACAACCACTCTTCATCAATATTGTTTTCTTAATGACTGATACTTTCCACACCTTTGTCAATGAATAGCTTTATATCTAAAATGTTTTTTCCACTATTCTGACAACTTGGATTTTCTTCTTTTAGAAGTTAATCTATTTGTTCAGTCCTTTAGGACTATGGCTATTCTTCCTGGTACAAAGTGTTTTCCCCTGCCTTGGAGCTACCTTAGCAATCCAACAACTATTCTACTTAGGACATACAAATTGACCTGTGAAATTACCTATATAAATCTAATTCATTTGCTCCTAGATTATTGGGGATGTTTTTATATCACCTTGGTGTCAACAGTCTTATCTATTTGAACTCATAACTAATAAGTTCTTGGGAAGAGGTAGTGGGAGAAAAAGGTGGCTTTTCTGGAGGTTGGGTTGAAGAGAGACTTAAGGAGTGAGATTATCAACCAGAGGCAGGAAATGGTAAAAATATGGAAGGTTTAAATAGGTCAGTATTTTTATGACCACATAGGGATGAGTGAGGAGTAATGACAGAGGACAGCACAGGCAGGGGAAGGGATAAAGAAACACAGTTGGGCAGAATTTTTATCATAGTAGATTCCAAAGAAATTTAGGATGGTTGGACATCCACATTCTGAAGAAGGCCGATGGTCATATATATAACTAGACCAATCTCAATGCTGTGGGCAGGTAGACATGAAGGGCCTGTGCATGAATATAGATGATTTCAAGGGATAATGGAAGCTTTAACCTTAGCATTAATGACTGGTAATGTGAAATTAAATTAATGAGAAGGCAACAGTGTAGTGTGAAGTTCATGCAGGCAAGAATGGAGGGAATGTTTCCAAAAATACAGAGAATAGAAAAGTTTCAGTATCCTGTGTAGAAAGAAGTTTAATAAAATGAACAAAATTTAAAAAGCTGGGGCAGCTGAAATGCATCCTCTCAGTTTCCTTTTTATTACAGTCAAAGTTACCTAGCTTATTTCCCCTTCCCTTTAGATTTTCAAAAAGAATTTTCTAGAGTTTGGTCTTGAGTCATTTCCTTTTACATTCTTGGTTTGGGTTATTCCTACTACTATTTCTTTCCCATTCAGCAACTGTATCTTAAAATATACATATCGAGATATAACCCAGCAGTGCTATATGACTAAGCCTCATCCTTAGCACTATTTATTTATTTATTTTTGAGACAAGTTCTTGCTAATTTGCTATGGCTTCACTAATTTGCTGAGGCTGGCCTTCAACTTACAATCCTCCTGCATCAGCTTCTGGATTCATTGGGATTATAGGTGTGTCACCATACATGGATGGAAATATAATTGTTATACCTTCCTCTTTTTTTCCTTTTCCTTTGCCCAGAAACATGCTGGGAATTATAACTACATTTATGCTTTCACTGTATCTTGTCACATCTGAACTAACATGCAATGGCTCTTCATTTTAGACTTCCTAAAGTGTAGGTCATTCCCTTGCAACTCAGAATGTAGTGTGTGGGTATAGAACATTGGAACCAAATTTAAATGTTTTAGAAATGTAAGCAAAGACCTGTTGAGTGAGAATGTGCATTTTAAATATGGTCCCCAACATATGATTTGCTAGAATTTGAGCATTCTTTGGTATAATTAATCTTCTACCAATTCCTCTAACTTGACTTGCCTCTTTGAAATCCTCCTATTGTGTTCCCAAATTGTAGGTGTATTAGCATTCATAATCTTTCCAGTGAACATCTTATCAGGTTATACTTTGCTGGTCATTTCATGATATATCCTACCCTTTTTATTTCCAGATTATATTATTCTTTACCATAATTACTTTCCTAGGAAGTAATTACGGCATACATTTACTTATGGTAAACCAAATGTAGCTCTTAATGATCTGGCATTTATTCCTTCATTACTTTCCAATATTGATTAAGAAAACAGCTGTTGGAAAATTTTACTGTATCTCTCAAAACTGTTTTGGTACTAAAAACTCACAAATTTTTCTAATGCTCTGCTCTTCTCCTTTCTAATGTTTAATCTGAATTTACCTCCCTTCACAATGTGCACTTATTTCTTTTTCTTTTTCTTTTTTTTTTCCTGTGATCTTTAACTTTTGTATTCTTCATTCTCTCTTCTACCCACCCCTTCTTTATTTCCAAACTTTCCTGTGATCTAAACATGTCTTGATATGGAATTCAACTCCACTAGAGACACTTAATATTTAATCTGTTGCTAAAACTTAATAAGATATACTACGTATTACCATTTCACTTTTTTTTCTTACTACATACTTATTAAGTTCATTTTTTCAACTAATTGAATCTATTCGTGTCCATGTTTTAAATTAAGATCATAGCTAATGATATTTTACAGTACATGGTCTTACCTTCTATAGGTCTAGTTGTACCCCATTTCACTCTTTGATATGCATCACCAGATAAAAGACCAGTGTATTTCTGAGGAGGACTCAGAGACATATCCTGGCAAAAAGAATATCAATAATGAGTTGCATAAAGATTTCTTAATCACTAAGGTGACACCCAATTTTCCAGGTTGAAAAACATTAGATTTTAAAAATAGAGAATTACACATTGAAAACTGACATATTTTATACCATAAGCTCATACATCCTCTGCAAATAGGGAAAATTTTACCTTCCTTTGGCTACTGAGCTTATTGACCAGTATAGAAGGACCACAGGGAAAATATATCATTAAGAAAAGAGATCTATATTTCTTTTGGAAACTTTTAATGAATGGAAAACTAGTTTTATAATGTAATGAAGTTGTAAGAAAATAGTTTCTTTATTTTACGTTAATATGAGAGCACACAATAAATACAGTCTCCATTTAAGAAAAAACTACAAAAAGGTATACCATGGAAGAAAAATGGTGGTGTAAAATCATAGTGTGCTTAGTGAATACACCATGAAATTGAGTCAAATAAACTCCTGTATGTCTTTGCAATGAGATAGAGGGCTGAAGGAAAAAAAACTGGAGTGCAAAAGCAGGGCAAATGAAGTACACAATTTTATATTTTTAAAATAAGAAATAATATAATAATAATAATAATAATAATAATAATAATAATAATAATAGAATAATAAAATAATAGATTGCAGCAGTGTTAGGTAAAAACTGGCTGGTTCTAAGAGGGGAAGCACCCCTCATGTGAGCCAAGACTCTCTGCAATTTCAAGAAAATCATGTTCATCTAAATTCCAATAAAGAGTTTCCACAAAGGAGGAAGTTTGTTTCTTCCTGAGATGTCAAGGGAGGATACGTGTACTACAGATTTTCCCCAGAAATTTCAAAGTGCTTGTCCAGGAATCTTCTCCACTCAGTGTCTTTTTCCTAGGCTTTCTTCACAGGAGATCAGAAATCCCAGTCTTTACTTTCTTTTATTTATAATACCCCACTATGATATGATTTCACTAGTTCAGGAGGCACCCACAACAAGAATCAGACTATGTCTAAAAGAGAAACTCAGACAAAGATCTGTTGGAACCTCTGGAATGCTGTAGTCATTCATAGTCACATGGTCTATACAAGGTTTAGAAGCTGAGGTGAGTTTCATTTAAATGTTGCTGTAGAAAATCTGATAGATTGGTTCTCATAGAAAAGTTGCTGCTAGACTCTCCACAGAGTTGAGCTGATCTTTCATGTCTGACCACCTTACTGTGCTCAGAGGCATTTGAAGGAATAAATCTTACTTCTTCCACTGAAACAATATTAGTCACTTCCAATATAATTCAAGTATAGCACTGAGGGGGCTCCCCCTTTAGAAAGATTCCATTGTTGTGACTCTCTGTAAGAGAATCATCTTCATGGTTTATACCTCTAAGACATAGTGACCACCTCTCTATACTGGAATTGTGGATTTCCACCCTACTTGCCCAGGATCAGAGCATAGATTGACAGGGATGTGCTGAAAACTCTGGTCAACAGGGAATGTGGTCTGCTGCTTGTAAAAAAATGGACAGTGGGGATAATTCCATTTTAAAATTGGTGTTTTGAGATTAGGGACAGGAACAGAGATATGTTGTGGGCGGTTTTGTGAGGTAGAAGATTCAGGGAGAGCTGGGAAGAGTTTCATGGAGAACTTGTTGTCTAGATTTTCACAAACCAAACATGGATCCTGAAATCAGTCCACCTCTAAAATGCTTAGAGATGGAGCAAGCCCCACAGGGGCCTAGAATCTTGCATATCCCTGAACTCACTGACAGTCAATCTCTGGAATTGGGAGGCTTCAGTGAAAACTGGCCCATAGGCTCCTTATGTGACAGTTTCTATTATGATCACACTCCTATGGTTATATATATATTATTTATTTTATATATATATATATATATATATATATATATATATATATATATATATATATATATATATATATATATAGTTAGTGATTCACCTCTCGTTCTGGAAAGGGTTCCATAACACTCCCGGGTAGGCAAGGATGAAAGGAATTCACATTAATGTCTCCAAAAAAAATGCGGGTCTGTTTGGGCTAGAATTGAGAAAAAAAACAGCATAAATATAGTTGCTCCACAGAAACCTCCCCAAAGTGGTGTATTATACAACTAGAAGTTGTGGAAACAAGTGTGTACATTTTAATTACATCAGAACAGAGAAATTATATACTTTTCTTGTATTTTTGTGGATTTTATAGTTTTTATCTTGCCAATTCATATGATCTTTTACTGTTTTATTGGTTTTCTTTGCACTTGCTTTGTTTTCTCTCATCTTTATCTTCTTAATTTTTATTTTGTGATTTTTGTCTTCATTCTCCTTCCTTTGCCCCTCCACCACTTTTTTTGTTGTTGTTGTTTTGGCACAAGGGATTGAACTCAGGGTATTCATCCACTGAGCCACATCCCCAGTCATTTTATATTTTAATTAGAAATAGAGCCTCAAGGATTGCTTAGCCCCTCACTAAGTTGCTGAGGTTGGCTTTATACTCATGATCCTTCTGCCTTAGCCTCCTAAGATGTTAGAATTACAGGCATGCACCACTATTCTCAGTCCATTTTTTTGCCTATATATTTTAATATTAATTTTATAATCACTAGTTCCTATTTTTTGTGCATTGTACATTATCACTTCTTATCGGTTATTAAAGTTAGAGATCATTTTAAATAAGGTTTTTTACAAGTTAACATGTGATTTGCTTCCAGCAGCTGCACACTCACTCAGACCTTGGTGATCAGGTCGAGAACCAAGGCAGGCTTTCCTGGTGTGGAGCAGAAGACTGGTTGAGGAAGGAGTTGTAGGGAGGAGCTGTGGCTCTCACCAAGGTCCAGAAGAGGCAGTAAAGTTTGAGAGTGGTGAGAATCACACAAAGGCTCAGGAATGATGACAAGTGATGTGATGTCAGGTCCTCAGAAGGCTCTCCAGCTCCAGTGCATACTTGCTTCAGCTGGCTGAATCCCTGTTCATTTGCTCTATCATTTATACTAAATTTGGGGGCTTTTGACCCCCCTTTTTAATCTTTATAAGCTACCACTGGATTTCTCAGTGACATTATTTATCCTGGGATCAGAAACATCTGGTCTGGTGGTCTCCACCCTGATCTTCTGTCTTTTCCCTCTTATCAGGTGAGGACAGCCTGCCAGAGGCTTCACTCTCTTTTATCAGGGTGAGGGGAGGTAAATTGTTTGAGGCCATTCTGGAGGGATCGGTGGATGTGCCTGGTAAAACTGCAGGTCTTTTAAAATGAAGTTAAAATGGAGTTGCTTAGGCTCAGGCCTAAGGCCATCCTGACAATTAGTCCCACCACATTCGATATTTGTTAATGTTATAGTTAAAATTGTTTCTATCCTTGTTATTAGGACTCTATGGCCTTATATTTATTTCTAGGCTGTTTGGTATCATTATGTGCATATGAGAGATGATATGCAAAAACAATAGAAAAAATAATTTTTAAAAAATCTTACCTTTGAGCCAACTGAGGAAAAAAAATTACTGTGATCGTTCTTTATATTGATTTCCTCCACAGGAGTGGTTTCAATCTCATTTTTCTTTTTAATATCAACATCACAGTTTCCCGGTAATGTTTGAAGTTTGGGTTCCTCAGTTTCAATTGTTTCTCCTACAAAAATAAAAGCAAAATAGAGAGTACAGTAAAAGCTCCATAATTTTAAATAAATAATCAGCTTGCAATAGATACTCTTCAAATATTTTACCATCATTCTTCGATTTATTAGAAGTGTAAGGTAATTCTCCATTTTCTTTGGGAATATCCTAGGAAGGAAAAAAAATTTAGGTGTAATATGCACCAAATTTGAAAAATTAGCTTAATATTTTCCATTACTGCAGGATACAAGATAAGGAGAACATGTTTCTGAGCCATTCCAATGTAAACTCAATTTAATTTTGCCACTTACTAAGCTATGTCTGCTTATGGGGTGAGGATGATGAGAGATCTCCAAAATGTTATTCCCCTTACCTCCAAGATAATTTCACAAATACTGATATCCATTAAATTATTTTATTAATTCAAATGACCTAGGATGAAATTGGAGCCATCCGTAGTTTAGAGTGTTTTGGAAAAAAAAAATTTAGAAATTTAAAATAATTATGTGTGATATTTTTAATGTGTGTTTGTGACTTATATTGGCATAAATTATCTCTTGAGGGAAAATATGAGACCTAAGCTTTAAGAGTATCTTATAAATAAAACTGATAGAAATCACAAACAGTATGAGTTCTGTCCATCTTGTGTGTTAAATAGCTAAAAATACATGTTAATATAAATGTTGAGCCTTCCAAGATAGAGAAGAATGACAAAAACAACCTTGTGGGGGCAATAGCACTGAATGAAAACCTCACAGTTACTAAATGGAAAGATTAACCAAATAACCAAAGAATGGAGACAGAGATGACTCAAAGAACATGCAATGAAGAGAAGTTTTCTTCAAGAGAATATTGAGTCTTGGATTAAATAATTTTAAAAAAATAAACAAGGAGTGAGAAACAAATGTTCATCTTAAGTCCAAATCTGTGCTCATAATGAGAGGATGCTTGAAGAATATTCTGGTTCCTACTTTCATATTTATGAAATTTCCCTGACTAGTTTGCTTCTTCATTATGGCACTAATTCAAGATAACTCACCTGAATTTATACATCCCAGATATCAAAAGAAAATTCAAATTTAAAGCATATTTTTAAAATTCAGTAGTTAAATAATAGTCATCTCATGCATGCTATGTTATTTATAACACTTCATTCTATAGAAATTTTTTTCTAAGCCAGGTGTGGTGGTGCACCTCTGTAATCCCAGTGGCTTGGGAGGCTAAGACAGGAGCATCGCAAGTTCAAAGCCAACCTCAGCAATGGTGAGGCTCTAAGCAACTCAGTGAGAATCTGTCTCTAAATAAAATACAAAATAGGGCTTGGGATGTGGCTCAGCGGTAAAGTGCCCCGGAGTTCAATCTGTAGTACCAAAAAAAAAAAAAAAAGGAAAAAAAAAAGAAAAAGAAAGAATTTTTTCATGTGTTTTTACACATTTATTCATGTTCAAAAAATTAAGAAGCTATTTTCTTACATTTGATCTATATTGTAGCTGCTCCAAGATATATGTGAATATATTTATTAACCTTGACTAGCTTATTAAAATTTAAAAAGCTTTTAAATGAATATTTAAATAACTAAGTAAAAAACTTCTAAAATATGAGGTCTCAGAATGTGACATAAGCATTTGAATATTTTAAAACACTATGATACAAAAAATATAAATCTAAAGTCTTATCATATGGTTATTGAGAGTTTATGCTTCCAGTAGTGGTTATTATTTTTCACAAGACATCTATTTTTCAATTAGATAAAGAGTTTTAAATATACTCTTAGTGGAAAGAGTCAGAAGGCATGAAGAAATCCCTTTTTAATGCAAACGTTTTTATAATGTTATTATATTCTTATATATTTATTTACTTAGTTTTATATGATGCTGAGGATTGAACCCCTTGTCTCACAGTACATGGTAGGCAAGTACTATACCACTGAGCTACAACTGCAGCCCATAATCTAAACATTAATATGTTTATTCTAAATTTGTATGTTTCCATAATTTCTAGTATTACTTTAGAGTAAAAATGGAGCCAAGGATAGAAATAATGAAAAAAGTCTCCAAGAAATATATTGAGTAAAATATAAAGGGTCTAATAACAACAACAACAACAAAACTCTATCCAATGTGCCTTATTTATTTCAAATTAAAGGCATGAGGGAAATTTCATGATTCTACAAAAACTAATTTTTGCATGAGTATTATAAATCATGTAATTATGATTTAAAGTCACACTAATGTAAATCTAACAAAAATTCCTTGACCCAATTTCCTACTGCTTCTGCAATACAAAATTTATTCCTGATGCAATTTTTCTATCAATATGTATTTACCAGTACAATGTTTGTTCCATCCCCCACCAAACTAAACTCCTCAAGAGAACATTGGCATTTGTACAAGTTAAAAAATATCAACATAATTCCTTAAAATGGTTTTGTCTGAGCAAATTTGCATAAAATAGATTAGGAAACCATTGCTAAGTTTTAACACCACACAACCAAAAATTCAGAGCAAGAAAATTGATTTCACAAAAGATCACTTTACCTTGTTATAATATTTATAGTTGGCCTCATCCAAGGTGAGACACTGATCGTCAGGATCAGTTTTATTAGAAATCCTGTAAGGCAAGAAAGTATAATAAAGTAGGTGGATAGTATTTTTAATAAACTCTGGTAAAAACTTAGATTTAACTTTATTAAATTGTATTTCTTGACAGATATGATTAAAACATAACTTTTGCTTTATAAAGCTCTTTCTGCCTCCACTTTTTTTAAACTATGAAATATTCAATGAAGGTAGTCTTAATTCCATTTCAGACTGACAGTCAATGTATTGACAGAACATGAGAATAACTTATTCTCAGAAACTGCCTGTCTTGAAAGTTGAACTTAAAATACAATTAATAGCTGCCACACACACACACACACAAACACACACACTTTTTTTTAACCTTAAGTGGAACACCCAAGACAGGGTAGCAAGAAAAACAGTGGCTTCTCTCTTGGTTATCCATGGATCAAAGACTAACTAAGGTAGTTTAAAATGGTGGTATTAGTTCTTCAGCATGGATATCACCTACTGAAAATACTCCATTGTTCAGTATGTGGTGATGCATGCTTGTAATCACAGCAAATTGGGAGGTTGAGGCAGGAGTATTCATGTTTGAAGATAGTCTCAGTGAATTAGTGAGGCCCCCAACAATTTGGCGACATCCTGTCTCAAAACAAAACATAAAACAATAGGGCTGGGGATGTGTCTCTATGTTCAAGCACCCCTAGGTTTTGTCCCCATTGCAAAGAAGAAAAAAAAAATCAAAAAGAAGACAGCAAAAGTGAGGCACTAAGCAATTCAGTGAGACCCTGTATCTAAATAAAATAAAAAGTAGGGCTAGGGAAATGGCTCAGTGGGCAAATGCCCCTGAGTTCAATCCCTGGTACCAGAAAAAAAAAAGAAAGAAAAAAAAAGAAAAAGAAAAAGAAAACATGAAACCTTAAAAAAATTTTTGAACACTGAATGTTCAAAGTCAAGAAATGAATGTATATGCTGTTATTGGGAATACTTATTATTAATGTATTATAAATACATTTTTTCCTGTATAGATCCCAGTTAATTCAAATCTACATAAACTAGCAAGCACCTATAACCTTTACAGGCCCTCAGATACCCAAGTAGAAAGATTGCTAAAAAAACAGTGTACTGGTAATCATACCTGTGTTTCCCTAAATATTATTTAAATATCCTCCTTCCTCTGGGATTCCACTCCCCAATCTCTCACCTGCAGGACTCAGTGGGACCCTCTAAACTTTAAATCTACATTCTATGAAGATGCAAATTCCTGATACAAGTTACACTCAAAGGACCAAGAGTCACAGTTCCTTCTGCTTGTGGGAAACTCAGTCACAGGCCTTAGCATAAACATTTTTCCAACTACCTAACTGAAGCTCTTCAATGACTTTTACAGTCAATTATTTTCATGATCTACTATATGTGCATGTAAGAAAGACATCAATGAGTTGAGAAAAGAAGTAGAGGAGAATGGACACTTGCTATAGGCTGTAGATCCATGTTTCCAACAAATTCTAGTCCCCTGGGTTTTTAGAGTCCCTAAGCCACTCTCACATCTCTAAACTCTGGAGACTTTTCCTAGTGGCTCAAATTATTTTGACATCTTTCAAAAAAACCTTGAATTTTGTCACATCTTCCAGTTAAACAAACCAGAAAATAACAACCTATCAGGACTTCCTTCAAATCCTATTTTTAATAGGCCTTTATAGAGAGCTTCCAATATTCTATGTCCTTAATATCCATTTTGTGTTAATCAAACTGGTCATGAACCTAAAGGTTTTGGTCGATTTTCTAAAACCCTTATTTCTTCTCAACACAGTGTTATTTCTCTTCAGTTTTGCCCTTCCCTTTGTTAGTGTCACCCTGATACTCTATCACTGGGCTTACTTAGTAATCCCAGTCTTATCCACTTTAGTTGGGCTTCTACAGACCCTCTCTAATCTGTTATGAACACATTTACTACACAATGATAATCAGGAAAAGTACTGAGTTAGCATGAAGGAACCTCAGTTTGAATCTTATTGCTATTTCTTTCTATATCCACAAAAGTCCCTTTCATATCTACATGTTTCAGGGTCATCATCATGACCATCATTTGGCCAGCATGTCAAATACATATTGAAAGGTGAAAGGGTACATTGATAGGTGAAAATTCCTTAAAATTCTTAAATTCTCTGAGCTTTTGAATATGTCAATAGGAAAAAAAAATGAATATTCAATTGACACAACTTTAAAAAATAAAGAGAGCACAACAAAAAGTAAAAATAAAAATTCAAGAAAAGATTTTAATCATAGAAAAAGAATACAAGATTATAAAGAAAAAAAGTCTTCATAAAAGTAAATAGGGGTAGTAGGCTGAAGGAAAATGTAGCTCTTGATTTATAAAACAGTTGATAAAAACAGAGGTCAAAGATACACGGGGGTAGAATACTGAAGGAAACCAAACTGGCAAATCAGGAAGTAGAGATATCAATTAAAATATTCTCTATATGGAGCCTTAATATATTTAATATAACATGGTTTACACAAAGGTATCCTTAACTTCAAGTAAAATTATTCATTTCCAGGACTAGCCTGATCTTGTTTATGAAGAAAACATGATACCACAGCTTTGTGCTGTACAACAAAAGAAATTTTGTTATCAGTGAGACTGTCAAAAATATCAGGACAAACTCTATACTCAGGCTTCTCAGGTAAATTATGAATCAGAATTAACACACAACTGACTTTGACTTTCTGAATTGATGATACAGATTTGCTTCTTGAATCTAGTACAGCACTGGCATCAACCTACACAGTAGGGCAATACAATGGAGTTGTCAGCCAGACAAGCTTACACTGTAACTGCAGGCCTGGTACTTATTAATTGTGGTAATATGGGACAATTAGTTAACTTCTATGAATGAGTGAGAACTGCTTAATTAGCAAATAACAGGTTATAATAGCACAGACACTTTCAAAGTCATTGCGATGACATTAACAAACAAGAGTTAGATACATTTGTCTATCCTAGACTGGAACCTCAACAAATATTTGTTCCTTTCATCTTCATTCTATAAGTAGCTATCATACAATTTTTTTACTCTATAAAATCTTACCTTTTTAAATTGTCATCTGTAGACTCTTCATCAACTATTAAAGAAAAGAGTAAAATACGTATTTAATCAACAATAGAAAATATAAAATATTAAAAGTGTATGAGTCTAATGCTTTTTTATAGAGTATTCCTCTAGGCCCATATATGGAGCCTTATCTAGAATGAATATTAATTATATTTCTGATAGGAAATTAATGCATTAAGAACTCTTCAGTTCCATACTTTGTACTTTTAAAATGCAAGGAAGATGCATGGGATTTATCAAAATTTGATACCTAACAGTAAAATTAAACAGTCCCATGACTGTTCTTTTATCTAAAAGTTACAAGATGGACAGAAAACAATATCATTAGCAGATTCAGGAGCATAGAGATGAAAGTGTCAAACAAATAGCATGATTTTTCTGGACTAATTGCAGTAGGAATAAATATCAGAAAATATTCTTAGGCTGTTATGATACACAATAGCTCCAGATTTTCAGTCAAAACTGCTCAGGTTAAAATGAAACCCTTTACCACAAGGAAGTGGATGCATGGACAGTGTACTTTGCTACATGGAAAAACTCAAGAAAACAGACCAGGGATTGGAATGCTTACATAGACATTCCAGGTTAAATTTGAGGAGAGCTAAATAGAAATTGATATGTTTACCCTCACTAATCCTGTTCTGCTGAAGATATTATTCTGTTATTTCCAGATTCTTTCTCTCTTATGTGTCATACAAACAAGGCATTACCTCCAATGTGGGCGGTGTGTGTGGGGGGGGCACTAAAAAGATGACATCCTTGAGAGTTTGTATATTCTGGTGTATACTTTGTTGTCATAGGAAAACTTAGGAGCACTAGGGAGGTAGCAGCAAGTTGTCATGTAGAAATAGCTGATATGAGAAAGTATTAAAGTAAACTATTATGCTTTCAGAATGTGCCAACCATTGTCTCTCTGATGAGAGAAAAAGTCCTTTCCAATGCATTTAAATTATGAAACAAAACAATGTGACTCTTTTGGCATTTCCCCCAAGAGAAAATCTACTGATAGGATACAGAATGGAGCTTAATGGTAGTGTGTTGCATAGAATGCATGAATCCTGGGTTTGATCCCTAGAACTGAAATAATAATAGTAATAAAAATAATAAAAAAATTAAAAGAATGTCAGTTCTGTTAAAATTAAATAGTCTGATTTTATACTATTCTCTGAAAATATTAGAATTACTTTTTAGATTATTTGAAGTAGGTCATTAATTTGTAATGGCAAAAACATAAAGCATATTGTGGGGGGACCCAACATGGCTGCCGGCAAGGAGGCAGCACTTTCAATGCCTCCACAGTAAAGGGAGCAGAGAGGCCCATTAATTCACCTGCATGCGGCCTGCTGAGGGACTTGTAGCAAAATTCCGCTGAAAGGAGACCTGCCGAAAATTAGTAAGTCTATTAGAGGGGTCACGTTGTCCCAGACAAGTGAATCTCAGCGAGTGAATCTCAGCAGCGAGGATCCCGCTGGCCAACGCCGAACTCCCGCTGCCCACACTTTGCAGCGTACTTACAAACGGCCACAGCCTGCTTGGGCCCCAGCCGGCCTAGCGCAGAGGCGGTTCGTTTGGCGCTGCAAACGACCACCCCCTCCCCTCCCCCACCGGCTCGGCGCTGTGAACAATGACCCCCACCCCCCCACCCCCCACCCCCCACCCCGCGCTCCTGTGAACAGCTCCCGCGGGGGCGCAGTCCTGACAGCCCAGCCGAAAAACCGCTGCTCACACATTGCAGCGAGCATATGGAAGGCGGGGCCCTGCCTTCCCAGCTCTGTGAGCCGCCTTTGGAGGTTTGGCACTGCAAACAACCACCCCAACCCCCAACCCCGCGCTCCTGTGGACAGTCCCCGCCTGCCGGGCGCTGCTAAAGGCCCCGCCCGCCCGGCTCTTGCACGGGGAATCAGGAGTGTCGCGGGACCTGCGGCGCGGAATTCCGGCTACTGCTATCACCAGTGCTGACAACTGAGGTCTCTTGCACCAGCTTCCAGGGACGTGGCTACCAGAGGACAAGCAAATTCGCTGGGGGTTCTCAGCCCCAAGCTCTACAAACTTAGGGTCCAAGGGAATGGCAAACAGGGAGAATGTGCCCAGGCGTTCTTGAAAACAGGGCTCACAGGAGCAGCAGACTTGGTGTGTAGCCAATATTGTGGTGAGCATCACTGGTGCACTCAGGATTAGAGACCCGCCCAGTCAAGGAGGAAGAGCTGCTGCACAGTGACTGGCTCCCTACTACTGAGAGGAGAAGCGTGGCCCGGTGGGCACAGCTCCACCTACTGGAAGAATAGTGAATCGAACTCTTAAGACTGCATGTATTAAAATTTTTTTCTTTTTTTTTTATTGGTTTTGTTTTGTTTTTGTTGTTGTTGTTTTCCCCCAATTTTTTTTAATTCATTTTATTTTATTTTTTAATACTAATTTTCATTTTTATTATTGCGATTGTGATTTCTTTTTAATTCTCTTTAATTTTCTGTTTCCTTTCTCTTTCTCTTCTTTTCTTCTGTCTTTGCATTTCTTTTCAATTCTCATATTCCCCCTTCCTTGAATTCTGCCTGCTTGCTTTCATTCTCTTAGGTGACTTATTCCCTCCCCCTATAATACCATTCCTCCCAAGCAGCAAATAAATTTATAGGAGTAATCAGCAACTCAGTAGTCAAACAGAACAAGAAGCAATATGAAAAAGCAAGGAAGGAAAGGAGTACAAACAATGCAGGACAGCCTAAATATCCAAGAGGATATAGATTCATCAGAAAAATGGTCATATAAAGAACTCAAGGAACACCTTAGACAGATGGAATGGAACCTTAAAGAGGATACGAGACAGCAAATTCAAGCAGCGAAAGAACACATTGAGAACGAATTACAAAAACAGATAAAAGAAGAAGTTAAGCATCTCTATCAGGAGATAGAGATTATAAAAAAGAATCAGACAATAATCTTAGAAATGAAGGAACTTATAAGCCAAATTAGAAACTCAAACGAGAGCATCACTAATAGAGTGGAGCAAGTAGAAGCCAGAACGTCAGATAATGAAGACAAAATATATCATCTTGAAAAGAGTCTAGCCAACTCTGATGGGCTGGTTGAAAATCACGAGAGAAGCATCCAAGAGATATGTGATAACATTAAAAAACCAAATTTAAGAGTGATCGGGATAGAGGAAGGCACAGAGATTCAAACCAAGGGAATGTGTAATCTACTACATGAAATAATTACAGAAAACTTTTCAGAAATAAAAAAGGAAACAGATATACAAATTGTAGATGCATACAGAACACCGAGCATACAAAATCAAAGTAGACCAACGCCAAGACACATTGTTATGAAGATATCCAATATACAGAACAAAGAGAAAATATTAAAAGCTACAAGAGAAACGAGGCAGATTACATTCAGGGGTAAACCAATAAGGTTAACAGCGAATTTTTCATCACAGACACTGAAAGCGAGAAGATCCTGGAACAACGTATTTCAAACACTGAAAGACAATGGATGCCAACCAAGAATTCTGTATCCAGCAAAATTAAGCTTCAGGTACGACAACGAAATAAAAATCTTTCATGATAAACAAAAGCTAAAAGAATTTGCAGCCAGAAAACCAGCATTGCAAAGCATCTTGAGTAAAACACTACACGAGGAAGAAATGAGAAACAATAACCAAAGCCAACAGTGGGAAGTGCCCCAGTAAAGACTGACAGAGGGGGGAAAGCTAATCATGGAGAAATAAACTAAATTAAAAAAAAAAAGAGAGAGACAAATAATCAAACATGGATGGAAGTACAAACCATATATCAATAGTAACTCTAAACATTAATGGTTTAAACTCTCCAATAAAGCGACATAGACTGGTGACATGGATTAAAAAAACAAATCCAACAATATGCTGCCTCCAGGAGACACATCTGACTGGAAAAGACATACACAGGCTGAAGGTGAAAGGTTGGGAAAAAATATACCACGCACACGGTCCGGGCAAACAAGCAGGTGTGGCCATCCTCATATCGAACAAAATCGACTTCAAGACTAAGTTAATCCAAAGGGATAAGGAAGGGCATTATATACTGTTAAAAGGAACCATTCACCAACAAGACATAACAATAATCAATATTTATGCACCAAATAATGGTGCTGCGACGTTCATAAAACAAATTCTCCTCAAGTTCAAGAATCAAATAGACCACAACACAATAATTATGGGTGACTTCAACACACCTCTCTCACCATTGGACAGATCCTCCAAACAAAAGTTGAATAAAGAAACTATAGATCTAAATAACACAATTAATAACCTAGACTTAACTGACGTATATAGAATATATCAACCATCATCAAGTGGATATACTTTTTTCTCAGCAGCACATGGATCCTTCTCAAAAATAGACCATATATTATGCCATAGGGCAACCCTCAGTAAATATAAAGGGGTGGAGATAATACCATGCATTTTATCTGATCATAATGGAATGAAACTGGAAATCAATGATAAAAGAAGGATGGGAAAATCCTATATCACATGGAAAATGAACAATATGTTACTGAATGATCAAGGGGTCACAGAAGACATAAAGGAGGAAATCAAAAAATTCTTAGAGATAAATGAAAATACAGACACAACTTATCGGAATCTATGGGACACAATGAAAGCAGTTTTAAGAGGGAAATTCATCACCTGGAGGTCATTCCTCAAAAAAAAGAAAAACCAACAAATAAATGAGCTCACACTTCATCTCAAAGCCCTAGAAAAGGAAGAACAAAACAACAGCAAAAGCAGCAGAAGGCAAGAAATAATTAAAATCAGAGCAGAAATCAACGAAATTGAAACAAAAGAAACTATTGAAAAAATCAACAAAACTAAAAGTTGGTTCTTCGAAAAAATAAACAAGATTGACAGACCCTTAGCCATGCTAACAAAGAGAAGAAGAGAGAGAACTCAAATTACTAACATACGGGATGAAAAAGGCAATATCACAACAGATGCTACAGAAATACAGAAGACAATTAGAAATTATTTTGAAAACCTATATTCCAATAAAATAGAAGATAGTGAAGACATCGATAAATTTCTTAAGACATATGATTTGCGCAGACTGAGTCAGGAGGATACACACAATTTGAACAGACCAATATCAATGGATGAAATTGAAGAAGCAATCAAGATACTACCCACCAAGAAAAGCCCGGGACCGGATGGGTATACAGCGGAGTTTTACAAAACTTTTAAAGAAGAATTAATACCAATACTTTTCAAGTTATTTCAGGAAATAGAAAAAGAGGGAGCTCTTCCAAATTCATTCTATGAGGCCAACATCATGTTGATTCCGAAACCAGACAAAGACACCTCAAAGAAAGAAAACTACAGACCAATATCCCTGATGAACCTAGATGCAAAAATCCTCAATAAAATTCTGGCGAATCAGATACAAAGGCACATCAAAAAAATTGTGCACCATGATCAAGTAGGATTCATCCCTGGGATGCAAGGATGGTTCAATATACGGAAATCAATAAATGTTATTCACCACATCAATAGACTTAAAGATAAGAACCATATGATCATCTCGATAGACGCAGAAAAAGCATTCGACAAAGTACAGCATCCCTTTATGTTCAAAACATTAGAAAAACTAGGGATAACAGGAAATAACCTTGACATTGTAAAAGCTATCTATGCTAAGCCTCAGGCTAGCATCATTCTGAATGGAGAAAAATTGAAGGCATTCCCTCTAAAATTTGGAACAAGACAGGGATGCCCTCTATCACCACTTCTATTCAATATAGTTCTCGAAACACTGGCCAGAGCAATTAGACAGATGAAAGAAATTAAAGGCATAAAAATTGGAAAAGAAGAACTTAAATTATCATTATTTGTGGATGACATGATTTTATACCTAGAAGACCCAAAAGGGTCTACAAAAAAACTACTAGAACTAATAAATGAATTCAGCAAAGTGGCAGGATATAAAATCAACACGCATAAATCAAAGGCATTCTTGTATATCAGCAACAAAACTTCTGAAATGGAAATGAGGAAAACCACTCCATTCACAATATCCTCAAAAAAAATAAAATACTTGGGAATCAACCTAACAAAAGAAGTGAAAGATTTATACAATGAAAACTACAGAACCCTAAAGAGAGAAGTAGAAGAAGATCTTCGAAGATGGAAAAATATACCTTGTTCATGGATAGGCAGAACTAACATCATCAAAATGGCAATATTACCAAAAGTTCTATATAGGTTTAACGCAATGCCAATCAAAATCCCAAAGGCATTACTTGTAGAAAGAGATAAAGCAATCATGAAATTCATATGGAAAAATAAAAGACCCAGAATAGCAAAAGCAATTCTAAGCAGGAAGTGCGAATCAGGCGGTATAGCGATACCGGATTTCAAACTATATTACAGAGCAATAGTAACAAAGACAGCATGGTACTGGTACCAAAACAGGCGGGTGGACCAATGGTACAGAATAGAGGACACAGAGACCAATCCACAAAGTTACAACTATATTATATTTGATAAAGGGGCTAAAAGCATGCAATGGAGGAAGGATAGCATCTTCAACAAATGGTGTTGGGAAAACTGGAAATCCATATGCAACAAAATGAAACTGAACCCCCTCCTCTCACCATGCACAAAAGTTAACTCAAAATGGATCAAAGACCTTGATATCAAATCAGAGACTCGGCGTCTGATAGAAGAAAAAGTTGGCTACAATCTACATATAGTGGGGTCGGGCTCCAAATTCCTTAATAGGACACCCATAGCACAAGAGTTAATAGCAAGAATCAACAAATGGGACTTACTTAAACTAAAAAGTTTTTTCACAGCAAGAGAAACAATAAGAGAAGTAAATAGGGAGCCTACATCATGGGAACAAATCTTTACTCCTCACACGTCAGATAGAGCCCTAATATCCAGAATATACAAAGAACTCAAAAAATTAGACAATAAGATAACAAATAACCCAATCAACAAATGGGCCAAGGACCTGAACAGAAACTTCTCAGAGGAGGACATACAATCAATCAACAAGTACATGAAAAAATGCTCATCATCTCTAGCAGTCAGAGAAATGCAAATCAAAACCACCCTAAGATACCATCTCACTCCAGTAAGATTGGCAGCCATTAGGAAGTCAAACAGAATAAAGATTCCTGGGAAAGCTGGGAATGGAACCACCATTTGACCCAGCTATTGCCCTTCTCGGACTATTCCCTGAAGATCTTAAAAGAGCGTATTACAGGGATACTGCCACATCGATGTTCATAGCAGCACAATTTACAATAGCTAGATTGTGGAACCAACCCAGATGCCCTTCAATGGATGAATGGATTAAAAAAATGTGGCATCTATACACCATGGAGTATTACGCAGCACTAAAAAATGACAAAATCTTGGAATTTGCAGGGAAATGGATGGCACTAGAGCAGGTTATGCTTAGTAAAGCTAGCCAATCCCTAAAAAACAAATACCAAATGTCTTCTTTGATATAATGAGAGCAACTTAGAATAAAGCAGGGAGGAAGAGCAGGAAGAAGTGATTAACATTAAACAGAGACATGAGGTGGGAGGGAAAGGGAGAGAAAAGGGGAATTGCATGGAAACGGAGGGAGACCCTCATTGTTATACTAAATTACATATAAGAGGTTGTAAGTGGAATGGGAAAACAAACAAGGTGAGAAATGAATTACAGTAGAAGGGGTAGAGAGAGAAGATGGGAGGGGAGGGGAGGGGGGATAGTAGAGGATAGGAAAGGCAGCAGAATACAACAGTTACTAGTATGGTATTATGTAAAAATGTGGATGTGTAACCCATGTGATTCTGCAATCTCTACTTGGGGTAAAAAAGGGAGTTCATAACTCACTTGAAGCTAATGTATGCTAATGTATGAAATATGATATGTCAAGAGCTTTGTAGAGTTATGAACAACCAATAAAAAAAAGGGAAAAAAATAAAGCATATTGTATGAATAAATCCAAAGGGGTTATACAAAGAAGGGGACATAATTTTAGACAATGTTGGATTTGCTAAATTTAAAGCACTATGGAATTATTTTACTCAATATACTACCTCAAGCAGATGGCAATGTAATTACTTTTTCTTTGTTTTTATTGGTTCTTTTAATTTAAACATAAGGATTCATTTTGATCAAATTCTACAGCTTTGTTTTTTCTTTTAAATTCAGCCCCCAGTAGATACCCTTTTTCTTCCCCCCTTGCTTTGTTTCCTTTCATCTACTGTACTGAACTGTTATTTATTTATAGACTTTAAAAAAAAGTACCTTGGTGATATACATGTTGATGAGATTCTCTATGGGGCAGTCATAATTGTACATAGCAAATTTCATTGAGATTCTGTTTTAGTCAGATTTTTTATTGCTGTGACTACAGGACCTGACCAGAACAATTATAGTGGGGAAAGAGTTTATTTGAAGATTTCAGAGGTCTCAGTCAATAGACTGCCAACTCCATTCCCTGGGACTCAAGATGAGGCTGAACATCATGGTGAAAGAGTAAGGCATAGGGAAACAGCTCACTTGTTGAACAGAAAGCAGAGAGAGACTCTATTCACCAGATATAAAATATAAAAGGCAAATGTCCAATGACGCACATCCTTAGCCACACTTTACCTGCCTTCAGTTACCACCCAGTTAATCCCATCAGGGGATTAATTCACTGACTTTGTTAAGACTCTCTTAGCCCAATCATTTCCCCTCTAAACCTTCTTGCATTATATCATACATGAGCTTTTTGGGGAAACCTCACATCCAAACCATCAAAGATTCATTCTGACAACTGAAGAGGAGATAATTTTAATTCATGTTTATTACTCGCTTTCTAGAATGTTTTCCTACAGCAAGACTGTAAAATACTTTTTGATGACCATTGTATAAACTATGACTTCTTGAGATTGTCAGATTCCACTGAGAAGATTTTATCTGATCCCAGTAGAGCAGGATATTACAGATAGCACTGTGTTGTACAGCATGATCTATTTTTTTTCATTCCTTTTCATTATGTGGCAAATCGTTATAGACTTCCTGCTTTTTCTGCATGTAATCCATATGCCCTCATGTCCTATACTGGTGAACAAAAATTGGAAAACAAGGGCTATAAATGTAGCCCACTCATAGACAATGTGCCTATATCACATGATGTAATGTATTCAATCACTGGCACCACAAAAGAAAGAAAAACTAAAAAGTATTTTGTAAATGACTACATTTAATTACATTGGAACTTTAATATTTTAAATATACTATACTTTTCAAAATATAAGGTTACTCTGGAAAAAAAATATTCCAGATATAATAGAGATCAGTGATTTGAAGGGGTTACATGTGTGTTGAGGTGATTAGGAAGAGGATAAGGACAATAAAACATTTTGTTTCTGAAGCTACAACTATGAATACATGCTATTATTCATTGCTATTATTCATTTTTCTAAAAACCACAGGTTGTATAGCACCAAGAAAGAATTCTAATATAAATTAAATATGTGAGTGATAATAATGTATAAATGTAGGCTCATCATTGGTAGCAAGAGTATGCCCTTTGTAGTGGACATTGATAATGAAGGAGGACTGTGAAAGTAAAATAAGTACAGAAGAAAATATCTCTATGCCTTCCATATTTTTCTGTGAATTTAAAACTATGTATTAGGGACCAAGGATATACCTCAGTGGTAGAGCACTTACCTGGATGCATAATGCCCTAGATTTGATTACAGTACTGTACACACAAAAAGTTACTAAAAAAAATACTCTCTGAGCTGATTATTAACAGTTAATATATATTATGGCAAGACAGTCACCTCCAAATTGGTGATAAAGATCAAAGCAATAGAATATGGGTATTCTCATAAATTGAAGAAATTGAAAATACACAAATGAATAATTTAATTACATATTTACACAAGAAAATAGTTTAAAAATGCCACAGAGTATTTCACCTCATTTTAATGAGACAACTCATTTTTAGTCACACAAATAACTAATTTTTATTTACTAGATACATTCAACTTATAGAAAAAAAAATATTAGAAAATACATTTGCTCTTTGGAGCAATCTCAATTCACATTTTGGGTAGATACTGGAGTTCAGACATTTGCCACATCCCTGAGCACACAGACTATAGTTCTTTCTTTCTTTTTTTTTTTTTTTTTTTTTGAGAGAGAGAGAGAGAGAGAAAATTTTAATATTTATTTTTTTTAGTTTTTGGGGGACACAACATCTTTTTTTGTATGTGGTGCTGAGGATCGAACCCGGGCTGCACACGTGCCAGGCGAGTGTGCTACCGCTTGAGCCACATCCCCAGCCCACACAGACTATAGCTCTACAGGCAGAATATATGACTTTCTGGCACAACCCTCATAATGCCAAAGTTCTGCAGGTATGAAGGGCTTGCTGCTATGCAGGCATTGACCATTGCCCTGGGCACAGACTAGGACAGTGTGTGCACATACAACTCATGTCGAAGAAATTCTTGACTATATTTTGCTTTGTGTTTCTTTCTTTTTAATTATTACTTTGTCATTTTGTTTCATTACTTTTATCTTATTGTCATAATTTAATAGAATTTTTAAAATTTTGTTCCAATTTCTCATTCTTCCTTTTTTTAAAATAAATTTTATTTTTATGAACCTTTAACAATTTAGTGGTTCCTAAATATTTTATCCCTTTCTTCTCTGTTGTTACTGGTGTTCCTTTTTTTTTTCTTGTTGATTGTTTCTGTATACCTATATCTAGTTTGCCTTCATGCTGTATTATTGTTGTTTGTCTTCTTCCATCTGCATTGGGGATCCAGCCCCATTCCTTGAACACATTGGCAGGTACTTTGCAACTTCTAAAACCCACAGCAAAGGTAAGAAAAAATGCATCTTACTTTCCACCAAATACATACATTCCCACTTATAACTTGACAAGTACTTCAAGTCAAATAACAGGGTAAATAAAAGCCCCAGCTGACATGTACCCATGTATGTATGGATCGAATGTACTATAATTCAGTGTCTGGCAGCAATCCTCATTGCATGAGCAGAGAGAGGTGAAACAACTCTGTTTACAGAGTTGTGCAGGTATGAAGTCTGCACCCAGTAGCACCTCAGCCTAGTTTGTTGGAAGCCATGACCAAGTCAAGATGGCGCCTGGCAGTTTGCCAGGAGGAGTGGCTTGTGAGGCAATGTCACCGAACCATCAAGATGTTGGGGACTCCTTATTGGCTGATTGCTGTATCTGTAGGTGAGCAATGCTATGATTGAATGATGCTGATTGAGTCATGCTTTATGTAAATCAGATATATATATATATATATATATATATATATATATATATATATATATATATATCTGCTGTTCCTCAGTAAAGCAGTTACCTTCAGTTACCTGCAGTTCCTGCTTCAACCTTCAGTTGTTTGTCACCTCTCGGTTACTTTTCCCAGCTGGACTGTGGCACTAGGTCTCTCCCGTGTCTTTGCAGATGGAAAATTATTGACAAGGCTACAGTAATGACCACAAAAAATGCAGCCCACATAATCCACTGCCTACATCATGTGACTCCATTCGCACAAGATTGACAAAGGAAGTTGGTCCTTCAGGCTATGATAGTACAAACTGTGACAAAACCCATGAATCACAGTCAGGTAAAACATAAAAGTCTATAATACAGAATCGATAATTTGGAAATAATCTTGACAAAATAAACCAGTAGCCCAGGATACATCATCAAGAGAAGATTATTTCCTAAGAAGACTCTCACATAAATGTGGAAGAAACATACATCCCCACAGATGTACAAAATTTAGCACAAATATATGAAAGATGAACAAATAAGGTAACATGCATCCTCCAAAAGTTCATAACTCTCTAGCAACTGATTCCAATGACACTGCAGTAGACAAAATGCCAGAAAAAGGATTTAAAAAGATATTAAAAATAATGTATGAATTCAAAGATGATACAAATAGAAGATGAATAAAGTAATAAAAACCTTACAAGGCATAAGAGAACAGTGCGAAAATAGAGCTTCTTAAAAGAAATCAAACAGCAATCTTGGAAATAAATAGCTTAATATTTCAAATTTTTTTAAAAAAATAAGTCTAATTTTCAATTGTAGACTAGATTAGGCATAAGAAAAAAGATCAGAGTTGGAAGGCAATGATGAATGTCACCTTTAGTTAGTTATGACAATGAAAAGAAGAAGAAACAAAATATACAAAGTCCTTGGTACCTGATTTATAGACTAAACTCATGAATTATGAACATAGACAATAATGTATTAGTACAGGCTTATAGGCCATGCAATTTATTTGGAGAAAAAAATAGCAGAAAATTTCTTAAATTTTTTGAATGCTATGGATGTCCAGATACAGGAAGCATTTAGAACACCCAATGGACATGACCAGAATAGAACTTCTCCATGTTCGTTTAAAAAAATTGCCCAAAGTACATTGAAAGCTGTAAAAAAGACCAAACCACTTATAGAATAAACTCATAAGAAGAACGTAAGAGTTATCAACAGAAACTTTGAAGGCCAGAGATAATGAAATGGTATATTTCAAGCCCTTAAGAGAAAAGAAAAAACAAAGACAAAAACTTAAGATGGATGGAAAGGGTGGCTATTATGTTAAGTAGAATATGTCAGAAACATAAATCAAATATCACATTCTCTATAACATATGCAATTTGAAAACAAATTAAGAATGACTAGGAAATGTAAAAGGGGTTGTTAGGGAATAGGAAAGGTAAAAGGGGATGAAGAAATGAAGGGACAGATAGAAATGGAAGTAGGGAAAGTGGTTGGGATTCAAGTACTAATTACATATGTATGAAAATATCACTATAAAATCCACAGATTTGTATACACAGTAAGAGTTGATATCTATAGTAAAAAATAGAACATCTCTTTTTATTACAAGTCCACTTTGCTACAATGTCATTATACAGGAAAGACAACATACTAATTTGATTTTTTTTTACTTATTTCTACAGATAAATATAAGATTTCAGGGGCCAAGATTAAGTTAGCCTAAAATTTCTTCAGACAATATCATTTCTGATTATAAATTTCCTACAATTAATGGCTTAAATAATCATGAATTCTAGATTATTAAGAAAAAAATTTAAGAACAATATGAATGTAACACATTAATTTTTCCACTGTTCCTTTGCAATCCAAACTTTCTTACTCCTATTTATTTAGTTACTTTGGTACCTGGAATTGAGCCCAGGAGAGTTTGACCACTGACAGATATCCCAGTCCTTTTGTAATTTTTGAGAAAGTGTCTTGCTAAGTTGCTTAGGGACTTGCTAAATTGCTGAGGTTGACTTTGTACTTTCAGTCCTCTTGCCTCAGCCTCCTGAGCCACCTGATTACAGTCTTGCCAACACTGCACCTGGCATAATCTTACTTTTCTTATATAAGCCATTAATATCATGATCAATTCACTTTCAGAAGTCTTACCTGGGTGGATATTTTCAGGATGTTTAGATTCTACTTTTATATATTCAAGAATTAATTCCTTGAGGCTATAGATAAAAAATTAATCAAATTAGCATTTTAATTTTGATATAAAAACAATAACCAAACATTCAATATATAATAGTATTTTAAACAATCTTAGATCTTTTTTTATTAATTTTTTTATTGGTTGTTCAAAACATTACAAAGCTCATGACATATCATCTTTCATACATTTGATTCAAGTGAGTTTATATCAGAGCTTTATAATATGCACTTCAAATTTGTAAGCTCAGACATTTTATTAATTTGATAATTATTTGTAAATTGTATGGTTTTCTTTTGTTTTTGAGATGGGATTTCACAATGATGCACAGGCTAGTCTGGAATTCCTTGGTTCTAGAAATTCTCCTGCCTCATTCTCTCCCCCAAGTAGCTGTGGTAAATACACATGCCATTGCACCCATAAGCTTATATTAAGAAAACAAAGTAAGATAAAATGATCATGAATTGAGAACAATATAGGTAAGTATATTAACTGATATAGCTAGAACTCAGAAAATGCCATGTAAATAATAGCTCTTTCTTCTTGCACAATTAATTTCTTTTAAAATTAAGGGCTTTTTCAAAAAAATAAGGGTTGTGCCACTTTAGTTTACAAAGTTTTTAGGAAGATTCAATGAGGTAATATTAAAACATGTCAAAAGAAATAAGAAAATAATGGCATAATTTGATCTTTTTATTCAACTATAATTGGAATCCCAAATAAACCAATGTGTATTCTTCAGAGGTTCTAATATTCAAGTGTTGAAATTACTGAAAAATGCTTTTGAGTTCTAATTTTGCTTATTGATTGTAGTCTTTTTTGTGCTTTATGTCTCAGGGCAAATTAGACATTAAATAATTTATAACACTTTATTTATAAGTATCATATCTCTTTAAAGAATATATTCATCCCCTATTGTGAAACTAATCAATAACACCAAAAAATGGGAAATTAACCAATGCCAAGAATTGGCTAGGACTGCTACTATTTCTTCTCCACCTAGTTGAAAAGAATCAATGGATAATTTTTAGAGGAAGCTAAATCTCCATGTCGAGCTCTAACTGAATTGGAAGACCAAATCCTCTTTACACATGGATACTAATAAGCCATAATGAGGCTTAGCGCTCTAAGATTCAATGAATCTACTTTAAGCTCAGAGAACTTATTTCTTCCTTGTAAGGGAGAACTTGATATATTCTGAAAACTTTAGACTGACTGCAATAGTTTGGGAAATTTTCTTACTTTGGAAAGCAAATCACTAGACACATCCAACCTGGGAAACATTAATATTGGGCCTCCTGCAGTAAAAGAAAATATACTTCAAGTGATGAGAGATTTTGAGGAACAGATATTTTATGAAAGATGATTGGAAATTCTCATCTCTTCAGTGATATTGTTTGAAGCTATCTGATAGTTCTGAATGATTAGATTATGCAAGAAAAGACAAAGTCCTCAAAGGATAATGCACCAGGAAGGTCTAGGCTAACATGGGGGTTGTTCCACACAAAGGTTTGAGTTGTGGGACAGGGTCAGTGTTCTTAATTTGTGTGTGGCTAAAGCTAGGAGGCCAAGTTGCCAAAACAGAATTCTGCTGTTTGGGAATAATAGCTGAATAAACAAGCATATGTATATATGAACTAAAAATAGTGTTGTAACTTTTAAATCTAAGTGTGCATTACCATGAATACTCAGGGATTGGGATCAATCAGGATATTTTGTAGTAAAAGTTAATCATCACCAAACTGAAGAGCCAGTTCTAACAGCAACACCACAGCAATAGAATTGACAGAGGAAAATTAACATTTTAAAAGTCCTTCTACCTGCTCTTTAGACTTTAAGGAAATTCTCAGGTCCTTGGGAAATTAAAGAAGGGTAGTAGAAAAGCTAACTTTCATAGGAGAGTAAAAATATTTTCTGCTCAACTGGGCATTTTAAGACCCAAAAAGCTAATTATAAAAATCAAAGTGTGACACTATTTCCACTCCACAGTGAGGAGTTATACTTGGAATGAAAGAGATAAGACTGGGAATCATAATGACAAAGCTTTTTTAAAGAATCCTAAGATGCTGACGAGTGATGTGTCTCAGTGGTAGAGCAACTTACTAGCATGTATAAAGGAAAAAGTAAAAAAAAAAAGGGGGGGGGGAAGAAACCTCTGAGAAGACTATTGCATTTATCACTATTTTTGTCTAGACTTTTGTAGGGTTCCTGGCTGATGAACTCTAATAACTCATTATCGTTCCACATATAGCTGTACTATAAAATCTCACCTCATGTGTAAAATGCAATAGTTTTAATTATTTTCAGCCTCCAATCAATATTGATTGGTATTTTAATGTAAATACTTACCTTCTATCACCACTAGCAATAGCATAAGCTAATGCCATCTTCCCAAAGTTATCTGCAGCAGAGACATCAATACCACTCTGAAGAAGCATCTCAACTATGTGTCTTGATTTTTGTTCCAAAGCAAACATGAGGGCTGTTCTATAATAAGAGAGATAACTACAACTTTAAGTATTTTAATAAAGTTATTCAAAGAGCTAATTTATAATATTTTCCCAATTCGACATCTTACTTTACAGTAGTAATAGACATAAACATCTAAGAGAACAAATATTCACTTTTGCAAATCATCTCAAAGTCTAAAAGGAAAAAAAATCTCTTTTCCCAATGAGGGAGATGTTAACAAACTTAAAATCCTTCAATGGACAGTAACTATGATGAGGTCTTTTATCTGAAATTGGTAAAACATTCAATGAAGAAAGCTCTATTTCCTTCCTAGTGTGACACAAAGTACTGTAACTCACAGTCAGCTAAAGGTCAAGCAGAAAAGGCTATTTGCACGCTAATAATAATAATAAAAATAATAGTCATTATTTCAATTAATGGTACTGATAAGTATTTGCTAGACATTGAATGCAATGCAATATGTACAATTTCACAATCATCCTTCAAGCATGTATTATCCTATTTTTCATATCAGGAAATATATTTAGTCATAAGTATTGTTTTTAAGGTGATGTACTACAAAAGCTAGGAATAAAATCCAACTGTGTGAGAATCTAAGGCTTTTTTTCTCTTTAAAACCTGCCTATGTCTTATATTTATTAAAGAAAATATTTATTCCTTTGAAGCTACTTTTTTCCCTCTGTACCTTCCAATTAAAAGCAAAAGCACCAAAATATGTTAAAAATGAACTGCATTTGGCAGTAGATATTAATAAACACTTAGGAATAAACTAACATCAACATTCTACATGGAAAGCAATTTAGAACAGTCAACCAAATTAAAAAAATTAAAAATTTCCAATGCCTATTTATGATCTATGATCAATACATCTTTTCCAAAAGAAAAATAAATCAGATACAGAAGTTAAAAATATAATAGAAAAAAAATGTAAACTAAAACTCCATATTTTACAAAACTAATAGTAATAGTAAAACTCTTTAGTTAATACAAAATCATGTAACGAACAAACTAATAAGAAATATCTGCCAATAATTTTGAATCATATTAATATACTTAGTTGTATTTCTCAATTTGAATAATTGATTTTTTGCCTTAATTGTGGTTTGTTTTTTATATCACTGTATTCTAAAAATGTTAATATTGACCTTCCCATTAAACAAGTCATTTTTCCTTGAGTGATTGTTACTATATAAATTATGTAATATGTATATAAAGTACTATACCTTCCCTTCTGGTCAACTGCATGTATATTTGCTTTGTTCTGAATTAATGTTTCAACCATCTGCTGTCTGTTTTGCTCTATGGCAAGTAAAAGTGGTGTATAGCCACTCTGGAAAAAAACAAAAAGTTTACAAAATTATTCAACTGACCTGAACCTCTTACAAAGTGCTTTCTGAACAAAGAATATAACAAATAATGTAAATTAAGAGTAACCTCTTCCTTCTCATCTCATTCCACTTTCATATTTTCTGACCCTTATCTTTGCAATGTCTCTCCTCTACTTAGAGTGGCCACATAAACTCTAGTCATTTCTTAAAGACAGAGACCTCTTTTCTCAATAGCCCTGTACCCTAAAACAATTAGTAAAGGATTTAAATATTATATCTAATAAGCCAAATTTTTAACTCTATATCATCAGGGTTTATTAATCTACATACCAAAGAATACATACTTTTTCAGAAATACCAACCCTTATCAGAAAGGTTCCTTGATTCACGGTTAGAGAAATTTTACAAGACTGTGCATTATATATCCAGTACTACAGAAATATCATTAGCATTGCTTAACACTTCTTTGACATTGATTTTTCATAGCAAACATTTACATGTGAAGAACTAAAGTTGCGGGTATACACTTTTCAATAAACATGGAAGTTTTCTTCATGTTACTTAAGTCCTCTTGATTCTATTCCATTTATGGTGTCAGAATCCCACATACCAATATCAGGCATTTGTGCTCCAAATTGTTCACAAAAGAAGTGGGCTCTGAATTGAAAGAATAGACTTTGAGTAGACTATGCTGCTTTTTTCTTAAAGGAAAGGAATTGAATCTTGTTTTCTGCTATTATTAGATAAAAAATATTTACCTTCCATGTTATAAAGATGAATACAAAAATATATTCTCCCTGGGAATCAGTGAAAGTCTGTCAGCTACTCAACTAATAGGGGGTTAACATCCAGAATATATAACACACACAACATTATACCCCCAAAACAACATATTCCAATAAATGGGCAAATGAACTGAGGAGACATTTTTCAAAAGAAGAAAATGAATGAACAACAAATATATAAACAAATGTTCAACATCTCTAGTAATCAGAGAAATGCTACAATAAGGGATAATATCACTCCATTTGGAATGGTAATGAGCAAGAATACAAACAACAATAAAGGCTGGCAAGTTTGTGTGGATAAAGGAACATTTGTACATCGTTGGAAACACTGAAGACTAGTATGTTCACTCTGCAAAGCAGTTTGAATATTCCTAAAAAATCTAGGGATCAAACCACAATAGAACCAAGAAATTTTACTCCTGGTTATTTTTGTAAAAGAACTAAATAAAATCAGCATACTATAGTGATATAGCTACTTCAAGTTTATAGTAGTCCAATTCTTAATGACTACGTTGTAAAATCAACCCAGATGCCCACTGATGGATGAAAAGATTTAGAAATTGTTGTATGTGTACACAATGTCATTCTACTCACCCATATAGAATAATTAAATTATGGAATTTGCTAGTTAGTGGGTGGAAATAGAGAATATCATATTAAGTTTAAAAAGTCAAACTCAGAAACTAAAGGGTTGAATGAATTCTCTAATATGTGGAAGCAAGGGTAAAATGAAGAAAAGGAGGAAGGAAGGATAGGATTTCAAAAAGACACAGGGAAGATCAGTAGTTTAGTAGGAGGAAATTGAGGTTCCAATTAGAAGGATAACAAAGGAGAATCGACAAATAATGAGTTCTTAAAAAATTAAGTTATGTGCATATATAAATATACCACAGGAAATTTCATCTTTCTGTTTAAGTTAAAAGAACCAATCAAAACTAAATAAATAGAGAAGGGAGCATATGTCTATCAGAGTAGAGGAAAGAGAACAATGGAGGACAGGAAGGACAGAGGGAGAAAGGGTCAGGAAAGGAATTGAATCTTGAACTGAAATCAAATTTCATGCATGTATAATTTTGTTGGGATAAACCTGACAAAACTACTAAGTATAACAATGACTATATATACTACTATGTATTCAACTTCTATGTATAACTATTACAATCTAATAAAAATAAGATCATTACATATATCCTCAGTTTCAATGGTAATTCTGGGACCCTAATGAACATCTGGTTTTCAAGATTCTTTTGCTCTTATGGCATTTTAGTTGCTACTTAAAACAATTTATAAATTGAGGCAAAATGTAACTCAGAAATTTTGTATATTGATGAGCTTCACAGTGATCTATATGGATGAACTGTTTTTTTGCATAATGAAAGACACTAAAGACACTAAACCAATTGCATTTTTAAGGGACAAAACTGAAGAGAAAGAGATAGTATTGCTTGCAGTGTGAATAATTGTTTTTTTTAATTTATAACAATCTGTAACCTAAACAGGCTTTAAAAATTCCAATGTGGGGCTGGGGATGTGGCTCAAGCGGTAGGGCGCTCGCCTGGTATGCGTGAGGCCAGGGTTTGATCCTCAGCACCACATACAAACAAAGATGTTGTGTCTGCCAAAAACTAAAAAATAAATATTAAAATTTTCTCTCTCTCTCTCTCTCTCTCTCTCTCTCTCTCTCTCTCTCTCTCTCTCTCTCCCTCTTCCAGAGACTGCACTAGATGCTTAAAAATCATGCCCTGTTGGAAGGGGAAAGGGGAGTTCTATTCATTTCTCCTTTGTGTTTGGCAGCTCAAAGACCATCTAAAAGGGGCCAACAATATGAGTGGTTGAGGGGGAATGCAGTCAAGGCCTAAATCCAGAAAGGCTATGCTCTGGGGCTCCAGTGATTGTAGAATCATCCCCCATGAACCACAATTAGATTTCTTGGGAGGCTTCTGAGAACCAGATCCATTGAAGAAATAGGCTGCTGTGTAACCTATGAGTAGGTCAATCTAGTTTCTTCAAAGAAAGCCAGGTGCAACAAAACCTTATTAGATCTGAGGCCAACTAGATCTCAGTGCCAGCAGCTAGAACATCCCTTAATGAAAGCTGCAGACGTGGTAGCCCAGGAGTGCATCAAACTGGTCCTAATGGACACTACTAACTCATCCCACTTCATGCAGGAAAGAAGAAAATATCTCTTATGTAAAACAGCTTCAATTTTAGGCCACTCTAACTAGTAACAAAAAAAAGCAGGAAGAGGTTAACACCCACTTCCTTTGCTCTATCAGTAGATAACTAAAAGTTATACATAATTTTAGAACATAATTTTTAGTTGTAGATGGACATAATACTTTCATCTTATTTATTTATTTTTATGTGATGCTGAGGATCAAATGAAGTGCCTCATATGTGCTAGGCAAGGGCTCCACGACTGAATAACCATCCCAGCCCTCTCATTCTCTCTTATCTTCTGGTAACAACCAAATTCTATTGTTCTCTCTCCCTCTCTCCCAATACCTTTTTTCTTCTATTTTCCTTATCTTCTTCTAAACATTACTGCCAAATATCTTCTGCACTCTCTCTGTTCGCTTTCTTATAAATCTTAACTAGTTAACTTTGTAAGACATTTCTTTTTTTCTACTTAACTGCATTTTTAACATTGTAGCTCCTGCCCCCCACCTTTAATGCTAATACAATCGTTAGTATTGTAGGTTATATGACTGACACCTGCTATTGGCTTTAAAGCCAAGCTAGTTCATGGTTATTGTTTATAATTTGACAATTGCTAAATTCACTACTCCTCTTTATGGCTACATTAATTTTGACACGTCAGAGCAGGATCTAGGTATTAATGTTAACTCTGAGGTATATTATTTGGAACAGTTATCACTACTGTTTCTTTCAACCCTATTCTGTGATGTGTTGAGAAGCCACAGGGACACTAAGAGTTCACAGGTTAAAAAATGTGCTGCTGAACTAAACATTCCCTGATATTACTTTAACCCAAACAACTGAGGAGAAACATCCCCTGAACTATCAACAAGAATCCAAGGACGAACAAAAGAGAGGAAACTCAGGGCCCATGCACATAAGTTTGTCAAAGTAAACCAAAGTACCATGTATAATTATAAAACTATAATAATAATTTTAAAAAAAAGAAAATTGCCAACTTCTAAATTCTAAAATTTAATCCCATTTCAAAGATTTTTATTGTTTGTTATACAATCCAAATAATTTTTAATTGATAAAAATACCAAGAAAAGTATGAATTCTTTATAAAAATATACTATAATACAAGAGTTGTATATTTATTTATAGAGGAAATATAGATCATCTGAGAGAATGCTACATTTTGCCAGCCGCAAACTAGAGAGCACTCATCTGTGCTATGTAGGAGGCACTCTCTGCCCACCACACCACACAGTAATATGGCTCAAAGGGGACCTCATTTGGATCCAGATTTCTGCCTCAGTCATCTCAATTTTAAATATGGACACAATGCTTAGATGTAAATTAAATAAATTCATGAGATAAAAATGATGAAGAAGATGGACAGAAATTTCAACAACTGTTACTATTCTGATCAAGAAAACCCTGCTTAAAAATCCACATTGGTTGAAGAATGTCACACTTAAAACAAACGTATTTTAAATATTTTGGAAATAATCATGTTTGGTGTATACCGTAGTTCTGGCTTCTATATTTGCATTGAGTGAAAGCAGTTTTTCTGCTAGTGATGTTTTCTTCAGAGAAAGAGCAAAGTGAAGAGGAGTTTCATTTCGGTTGTTGTGAGCATTTGGATCGGCACCATTTTCTAAAAGGATAGTTGCACATTTCTCTTCCAGATATTGTAGGGCCTGTTGGGTTTATACCAAGAAATAAACTGTAAATTTTGACAATCCAAGAAAAACATATCATATGTTTTACTAATTAATCATATTAAATAGAATTAATCACTTTTTCTTCTAAGCATTTCTATCATTTTTTTTTCTGCAGATATTCTTGGCTACATCTACCTTCATCAATGGTGTGTTGCCATCACGGTCACAGAGGTGAATATTACATTTTTTCTTCACTAAAAAAGTAACCAATTCTGGGTGGCCAAAGGCACAGGCATAATGTAGAGCAGTCCTATGAAGGCAAGAGGCTTTGTTAGAAGTTCATAAAGCATGCTCTCATAATACATGATTATTTATGCAATTATCAACATTAAATAGTATGCAAGTCCTCTACTATTTTCTAAAGAAAGAAAAATATTTACTAGCTGTTAGTACACACTAAGTTAATAAATGAGCAGCCTATTCTGTTGATTTTTTCTTTTGTCTGTCTTTTTTTGGATACTGCTAGGGACTGAAGCCAGGAGCACTCTATCCAGGAACCATATCCTAAGCCCATTTTTATTATTATGATTTTTTTTTTAAATTTTGAGGCAGAGTCTCCATAAGTTGCCCAGGCTGTCATTGAACTTGCAATGCTTCTGCTTCATTCTCCCAAGTAACTAGAAATATAGGCATGAGCTACTGGGTCTGGTCCCATTGATCTTTTATTTTTGATTTTTTTTTTTTTTTTTTTTTGGTGCTGGCATAGAAACCAGGACCTGGAGCCTCCTAGATAAAGTCTCTACCATGGAGCTATATCCCATCCCAGAGTGTCCTACTTGCCTGGAAAGAGCATGTACCTTGAATTTAGCTCAACATTTGCTTGAATTCTACTTTAACCTCTGTGACATGCTATTTAGTTCTCCTATCCATCAATTTTATCTCCAGTAAAATACTGATTAAAATTAGTAGTTACCTACTGAGATGATAATGTGATACTTAAAATTAAAATCTATGTAAAATATTTGAACAGTTTCTAGCACAAGCAACAGCTCAATAATTGTTGGCTATTGTAATTATTACTATTACTATAAATCAACAGAGTATTTCACTTAATGAAGAAGTACTATTATAGTGATTTTACAAATATCTTGTAGGGACTATGTATTTCAATTAGTCTTAGATGCTCTTTTTTTCTATCATTTTGACATCACTGACATTGGAAAGCTACTACAAGTATAATGGCAGCATTCAATTTTTTTATTCATACATGAAATAAAGGACCATCACATAGTACCTTACCTTAAGTGAAATGTGATACACACAAGAGGTCTACAGTGGTTATAGTCATATGAGTGCATTTAAATTAATTTTAGTTGTTAAAAAACTATAGGTAAGGACAGATGAATGAAAAACAATATAATAAAAGACCAAATTAAAACCATAGTAATCCTTGCTTTTCTTTTTTTAAAGAAATGTAAAGCTAAAGGAAATGTAGGACTCAAATGAATTAGCATGGTTCAATCTATTCAATATTTAGATTTACAGGATATACATAAATCAGGTATTTCCAATGTTCAGTTTTTAACACTGTCTTAACTTTTAAAATGGGCAGTTTATAATTTCCTACCATCAGAGTGCTTCTGTTTAAAATGGAAGAGGAAAAGTTTTACTTGAAATTGAGTCCTATCTCTGAAGTTTTAAATTTCTGATCAATCAAACATAAAGCTTTTAAGGAAGAGTCTTAAGAGTCATTATGTCAATTACATACTAGATTCAGAGTATGGGTATAAATTAATAAAATAAAAGAACAGATAAGTAAAATTGAGTTCAGTTTTTTAAGCAAAAAATTATGAAGGAAAGCAATAATTTGGCAGTAGTAATAACCTTTATTACTTGTTCTCTTTTTTATCAGCATGCCACTAAAACAGGATTATTAACCTATAATTGCATGTATGTAACAAAACATATCTATAAGAAATGTAATAATATCTATAAGCACAGATGAAAAGTTCCCCTTTGCTTCTACATAGAAATGTACTAGAAGAAAACAAAGTGCCTCTTTACACATTTTATATTGGCAAGAACTTTCCTAAGAAAGAAAGAACTGAAAAGAAGACTTCTTTTTTCTGACCTGTTTTAAAAATCTTTTATTTATTTATTTATTTGTTTATTTATCTATTTAATTCTGGTGCTGAGGATTGAATGCATGGCCTTGAGTTTGCTAAAGCCAAAATGACTTATATTGGACAATGTACTCTTTTTCCAGATGCTCAAGTAACATATAAACATAGGAAAAAAAATTGTGTTTCTGGTAAGAGAAGGAATTTAATTTAACAAGAAATGAACTATATTTCAGAGCTACAAAATTTTGAGGATGCAGAGAAGTTGTAATTACTCTGCAGCTTAAGGTTCAGCTACTTAAGACTCACTCCTCAAATAGATGATTTGATGCTAAGTTCTGTGCAACATTTATAAAGTATATGTTTCTACCCACCAATTTTAGTATACTAAATATGCTTTCAGATATTTTCATGTATTGTATTTTATCCTGATGTACTCACTTATATTTTGGATGTTGGCAAAGAAGTAATTCGTAAAAGTTTACAAAGTATTTAGATACCCAGATTGGCAAGACTTTGTCTACTACATAAACATTTTCGTAGTGTCATCATGATCTTAAATACTGTAAGTAGGAGGGACTCAAAAATGTTATAACCCTGATATTTTAATTAGTTTTTTATCTTAAAATTTTTGTGAAATTGGTAACCATAGAAACACATGGAGACAATGAATATTCCTTTTCAAAAGGGCACAGACCTACTATGGATAGCCTTTTTTCCCTTGAGAACAAGGCAGAGCAAGGGACATTAGAAGAGAATCAGGCAGCTTGTGTAGCCTGGGAAACTTCTGTTTGCTGCTCTCTTGTTCTTCTGACTGAAGGCCTACACTGCCTGATCCTGTGGACCAATGCTCTGCTCTCTCTGTTTAAATAAACAAATAAACAGTAAGAGATAACTTCAGAAAGTATATTGGAACAGGGGAATCAACAATTTTGTGCAGAAAGCTTTTGGCACATTTTTTAAAAGTGTAATCTGCCTGAAATGGTACAAAATTAGGAAAGCAACATCTTTTTGATGCTTAGAAAGTGGGAAAGCTGCCAGTGAACTCTATTGTCTGCTCTCTTGAAAAGTAACTTAAGTGAATGAAATATTTGCAAAAAATTCAGGGCTATTCAACAAGCCTTGCTATGAAGTTGGTTGGCTAATGAAGATGACATCAAGTTATCCTTCAGAATTTGATGAACTAGTGAGTTAGGCATGTGAGAAATAAGTAATATCTAGTGAGGAGTGAAAGTGTTCCTCCTAAATGTACTAGTGTGAATTAAGGTAAAAAACAAAAGAACAACAACAAACGTGGAGCCATGTTCTTAATTCAAAGAGTTCTAATAAAGGTTCCTCAGTAGACAACAGATGGTGGGTTATATTTGAAGAATTTTTTTAGTCCTCTTGTTGCTATATTATGAGTAATATTTTTTCTCATTATGGACTTTTCTACAATGTATGTTACCTATTTGCGAAAATGTGTATATTAACAATAAACTGCTGTATGTACTTAATCATTAAACAGTTAGTTTAACAATTAGGAATTATATGTCCCTGGGAAACCAGCTACAGATTTGTTTTTGTTTTACTGATCATTAAGTCTGCCTGGGTGCTAGACATCCAAGGTTTGCAGGTACCTGGTACAGAAGCCTCCATGGGGGTATGAAAGTCAAGTATCCTATTGAAAGAAGGATTGGTCTCCCTCCTGCTCTGCCCCCATGGGCACAGCTTCAATAGTGAAGACCCATTACCCTGCTTTTCCCAGTTGGCCCCTTGCCCTTCAGCCCCTGACTTCCCAGATCCCATACCTGTGCTTTCTGTCCGTGTCATCAACGTGACTTCCATGTCTTATAAAATATTTCACTCGACGTAAGTCACCATTTCTCACTGCCTGGTGAAATTTATAAGTCCTATTTTTTAAGCGATAGGCATTTATTTTTCTCCAGGTGGAGTTCATAGATACTTGCTCCCATAGGGGGCTTCCTCTTCCTCCAAATCAAATTCTCCGAACTAAATCGCTGCAAAGCGCCCAACCCAAAGGTAGAGCCGCTGCGAGATTAGTACGGTAAAATAGCCGTTGCCAGGCAACACCAATAAACAGAACTGTTTGTGGGGGGCATGGCCTCTTGCTGCATAGAATCAGCTAGGCCACCAGTGATTGGCTCCTGGCAGATTCACCACCTACTAGTCAGCTATTGGCTCTTCTGTCCAGTAGTAGATGGAAGTGTAAGATATGAAGTATTATAGGTGGCGCTAGAGCGGAAGTAAAAGTGGTTGCCTCAGGCCCAATACATCCAATATTGATGGAGGAAGGAAAGTTTCACCTTGACATCACAGCTTTGTTAACCAAACATAGTAGCTGCCCAACACAGGTGTGCAGTGCAACCAGGGAGCTTCCCACGGGAGCCACTGTGTGAGAGGTTCCTTAATTGAGAACTGCTAAGGGAGACAGGATGAAAGTTTGGAGCCTAACAAAGAGACCAGGAACTGGGGAATCTCCAGGCAAGATACAGAGATAGTACCAGGTGCTCAAGTCATAGAAATGACCCCTAAAAAGAGACTCATGAGGTGCAGTCTCCCTGCAGGGACTGGCAGGTATTACTCCCTGCTTCCAAAATCCCTGCACCAGGACCAATCTTTCCACCCTGGTTACCTCCACCCTCCTGAGGGCAGAGACATCACTTTACAACAGACAACCCCTTCTATTGGATGAGAAGAGAAGCATGAAAGATACAGATCTCTAAAATTAACAACAACCCTGGTTTCTTCCTTTGAGGTTTTTTCCCCTCTTCTACTCCTCTATCCTCTGGCCCTCACATCCCCAACATATGTGAAAACAAAAACTTTGCATGAAATAGGACTTAGAGGACTGAGTCATCTGAATAGTATAGAGTTATTGTATCTGCCCTTTTTTCTTTTCCTTTTTCTTTTTTCATTTTTCTTTCCCCTTCCATAATTTGCTATTTTAACATGTGCATTTTTCTAAATACATATGTGTGTTGGTTTTATGTACTCTACTGTCTTCCCAAGTACTTGTCTACCCTAAATTACTTCCTGTCTATTCTCTTGCTACTAACCCTCTCCATTAGATTTCTTTTTTTACACTTCCTAAGGTATATTAACTCTATATGCTCACATCCTACCTCCTCAGGATATCATCTTATACTCCACCCCCAGTTCATTGTCCACCATCAGAAACAGTAAACCTTTTTACAAAATTACTGATTATATTTTAGATAATAATTGAATCCAACATTTCTGTACATTGACACTAAACTGTAAACGTCTTAATAACAAGTTGTTCATAGGTGGTATATTTTTGATATTGGGTTCTGTTAACATTGTCCTTCCCCACAAAGGAAAAGACCCCCACAAAGGAAAGGTCTTGGAACCCTACAAGAGCACTACAAACCTATAGGGTAAAACCAATAACACTCCAGACGCACAGAGATGAAAAGGAAGACACATGAGCAACATGAAAAGAAAAAGAAAGAAAATGCCCCAGTGATGGCGAGGATGTGGGGAAAAGGGTACTCTTGTACATTGCTGGTGGGACTGAAAAATGGTGTGGCCAATTTGGAAAGCAGTATGGAGATTCCTGGGAAAGCTGGGAATGGAACCACCATTTGACCCAGCCATTGCCCTTCTCGAACTATTCCCTGAAGACCTTAAAAGAGCGTACTACAGAGATACTGCCACATCGATGTTCATAGCAGCACAATTCACAATTGCTAGACTGTGGAACCAACCCAGATGCCCTTCGATAGATGAATGGATAAAAAAAAAAATGTGACATTTATACACCACGGAGTATTACGCAACACTAAAAAATGACAAAATCATGAAATTTGCAGGGAAATGGATGACACTAGAGCAGATTATGCATAGTGAAGCTAGCAAATCCCTAAAAAACAAATACGAAATGTCTTCTTTGATATAATGAGAGCAACTAAGAACAGAGCAGGGAGAAAGAGCAAGAAGAAAAGATTAACATTAAACAAAGACATGAGGTGGGAGGGAAAGGGAAATTGCATGGAAATGGAGGGAGACCCTCAATGTTATACAAAATTACATATAAGAGGTTGTGAGGGGAAGGGGAAAATAAACAAGGAGGGAAATGAATTACAGTAGATGGGGTAGAGAGAGAAGATGGGAGGGGAGGGGAGGGGAGGGAGGATAGTAGAGGATAGGAAAAGTAGCAGAATACAACAGTTAATAATAGGGCATTATGTAAAAATGTGGATGTGTAACTGATGTGATTCTGCAATCTGTATTTGGGGTAAAAATGGGAGTTCATAATCCACTTGAATCTCATATTGAAATATGATATGTCAAGAGCTTTGTAATATTTTGAACAACTAATTAAAAAAAAACCCTAATAACTCCCACTAAGGCATCTACTGCTTTCTCACATAGAACCAAAAATAATTAGTTCAATAACTATCTATAGTATAAACAAAATATTTGCTAAAACAATTTATGATTTAAATGGTGAATGAGAGAACAGAGGTAGGGTAGTATGCAATATTCACGAGGGAGGAAGATAGAAGCTAGTAGTAAAAATTCACAGGAAGTGTGGGATAATAATCGACAGAGATTGACTGTTGGTTGGAGAAAGAAAGTCCAAGAAAATAGAAATAATAAAGGAAGAATACAAACAAAGAGAAAAAAATAAAGACATAAGAATACAACAACATTCATATATCATTGTCTTCCACACACTGATGCATAAAAAACAACCTGTTCCAAATATGGTAGAGATTAGTAAATTAAAAAATAAAATAAAATAAATCTTGCTGTAAAGTCGAACTGTCAGTGTTCATCAGTTTCTCAGCCCTATCTCTGACATCTCTTGGGATCACCAAACCCAGATCAGCCCTTGCAAACCCAGCCTCTATCCTACCAATCTGAGCTTCAGATACTTCAGGATTGGCCACGCTGCAGTCCCAAGATCTCAATGCTACTCGTACTTGATGAGAGACCAGGAGGGATACATGCAAAGGAGCAACTCTGAGATGCAGCAGCAGAAGACAATGGCCACCAGCACTCTCACCAGGAAGACCCCAGGCTCCTCCAAACCTTCTGGCACCCCCACACTGGACCTGCATGTCCCAGCAGGAGTCGCCAGGCAGAGGCTCTTGTGGTGGTAGACCTGCTGGCACCCAGGCCCTAGCACTGGCTGGTGTCCCGAAATGGGTGCAGCCACATGCAACCAAACCTTAAGTCTCCCTCGAAGTAGTCCTCTAGGCTATGGTAGCAGCGGTAGTGGTGGTGGTTGCTGGCAGCGAGTCAGCAGTAGTGGTGGTTGCAACGGTAGCTACAATAGCAACTGAGGGGTCATTGTCTCTAGGTGAACTCCAAGGTCAGCAGCATTGTAGGCTTCAGTTGCATCCAAGGCAGTGGTTTCCTTCTGTGGCAGTAGCATCCAGAAAGAAGACCTCCATATGATCTCAGGTTGGCAGCAGCGGAATCAGAGACTGCAATGGCGGTTGCGGTGCCCTGTGGCGGTTGATTGACAGGAGACTTCCGGTTCAGCAGCAGCCACCTAGGAGTTAGCAAAGGAATTCACCTCAGAGGTAACTGAGGCCTTGCCCAGAGAGGAGACCTCCAGCACGGCAGTGACTTCTGCAGCAACCCAGAAAGAAGATCTCTAGGTGATCTTAGGCTGGCGGCAGCGGAATCAGAGACTGCAATGGCGGTTGCGGTGCCCTGTGGCGGTTGATTGACAGGAGACTTCCGGTTCAGCAGCAGCTACCTCGGAGTTAGCAAAGGAATTCACCTCAGAGGTAACTGAGGCCTTGCCCAGAGAGGAGACCTCCAGCACGGCAGTGACTTCTGCAGCAACCCAGAAAGAAGATCTCTAGGTGATCTTAGGCTGGCGGCAGCAGAATCAGAGACTGCAATGGCGGTTGCGGTGCCCTGTGGCGGTTGATTGACAGGAGACTTCCGGTTCAGCAGCAGCTACCTCGGAGTTAGCAAAGGAATTCACCTCAGAGGTAACTGAGGCCTTGCCCAGAGAGGAGACCTCCAGCACGGCAGTGACTTCTGCAGCAACCCAGAAAGAAGATCTCTAGGTGATCTTAGGCTGGCGGCAGCGGAATCAGAGACTGCAATGGCGGTTGCGGTGCCCTGTGGCGGTTGATTGACAGGAGACTTCCGGTTCAGCAGCAGCTACCTCGGAGTTAGCAAAGGAATTCACCTCAGAGGTAACTGAGGCCTTGCCCAGAGAGGAGACCTCCAGCACGGCAGTGACTTCTGCGGCAGCCCAGAAAGAAGACGTCCAGGTGATCTTAGGCTGGCGGCAGCGGAATCAGACAGCAATGGCGGTTGGGGTGCCAGCGGCGGTTGATTGACAGGAGACTTCCGGTTCAGCAGCAGCTACCTCGGATGTAGCGAAGGAATTCACCTCCGAGGTACCTGAGGCCTTGCCCAGAGAAGAGACCTCTGGGAACGTCAGTGACTTCTGCGGTAGCCCAGAAAGAAGATGTCCAGGTGATCTCAGGCCGGCAGCTACAGAATCAGAGGCAACAATAGTGAGGGCGGCGGTTGATAGACAGGAGACTTCCGGTTCAGCGGCTTATTTTTAATTTTTCTTAGTTAATTACATTTTTTATACTGTGTGTAGTTTGTTTTTTATTTATTTATGTCTAAATAATTTATTTATTATTTATTTAGATAATAAATAATTTATTGTAGATAGAATACATATTTGACAGATTTGACGTTCTTTTAATAAATTTAGATTTTTTTAGTTAAATGTACTACTATTTAATTTCAGTGATTTAAAAAAATTACGAAAAATTCTGAACCTGTTTTTGTTTTTTAGTGCGTTCCAGTTATAAATAATGGTGGGGTCATGGTTAACATTTTCATAAGTACACATAGTTTTCTTCATTTCAATACTCAGTACTCCCTCTTTTCATGCTTTCTTCTGTCCCCTTAGTACCTTTGTCCACCACTAGTGTTCTTCCATTTATTTATTTATTTATTTTCATTAAAAAAATTGTTCCTTTTAGATCTATATGACAGTAGATTTTATTTTGAAATGTTGTACATACCTTAAGCATAACTTATTCTAATTAGGATCCCATTCTTGCAATTGGACATGATACAGAGATTCATTGGTGTTATATTCATATATGAATATAGGAGTGTTATGTCTGATCCATTCTATTGTCTTTCCTATTCCCATCCATTCTCCCTTGCCTTTATGTTCCTTTGTCTAATCAATTGAACATATATTCTTTTATCCCCCTGCTCCTTATTGTATGATAGTATCCACAGAGAGAATATTGGGCCTTTACTTGGAGGGGGATGAGGATTGCTTATTTTGCTTACCATGATATTCTCTAGTTCCTTCCATTTGCCAGAAAATGCTATAATTTTATTCTTCTTTATGGCTGAGCAATATTCCATTGGGATTAGTGGAAAGTGGCCTTTCTCACAGCTCTATGACTCTGTGAGAAAACTATTTCTCTCTGAGAGGAGTGAAAAAAAGCACTTGACTGATACTCAATAGTCGACAGATAACCTTGAAGACTGGGAAACTGACGGTACATCAGACAAAGATGAGAATAGAATTTTAGCTGAGCCCCTAGAAATTGTGAGGAAAATTAGTAGACAAAATCAAAAAATAGTAAAAAGTGCTGGGGAATTCTTGGCATGGGAAATCCCAGGATCAGAGGGGAAGCCAGCACTGAGCTGATCTAGAGGCTATTTGGCTCATTAAAATGCATGAAATTCAGCTGGGTCTGTCTAAGCCCAGCATGGAGACATTTTGGTATTTCCATGCAACAGTAGCACTCAAAATGGATTGGGAACTTAGATCCATGAGTTTGCTGCTAAGTCCAATACATGAATTCAGCAGACACCAACCAGGAGCTCTAAACTGAGCCTAACAAATTAGCAGAATTTCTGGCACAGAGAATTTCTGGCATGGAGACCATTTTGCAGGGAGTCATACAGGTTGGAAAGGCCAGAGGAAACCCACGCTCCAATGCTCCCTTGAACCTGGCAGCACATAGGACTAGTTGTAGGCAACTCAGTGAAATCCTATCTCTAAATAAAATACAGAATAGGAGTAAAAATGTTTACTCCTCACACTTCAGATAGAGCCCTAATATCCATAGTATACAAAGAACTCAAAAAATTAAACAATAAGAAAACAAATAACCCAATAACAAATGGGCCAAGGACAACAGACACTTATCAGAGAAGGATATAGAATTAATCAACAAATACACGATAAAAAAGCTCACCATCTCTAGCAATCAGAGAAATGCAAATTAAAACCACTCTAAGATACCATCTCACTCCAGTAAGAATGGCAGCCATTATGAAGTCAACCAACAACAAGTGCTGGTGAGGATGTGGGGAAAAGGGTACACTTATATGTTGCTGGTGGAACTGCAAATTGGTACAGCCCATCTAGAAAGCAGTATGGAGATTCCTTGGAAAGCTGCGAATGGAACCACCGTTCAACCCCGCTTATTCCCCTTCTTGGATTATTTCCCAAAGACCTAAAAACAGCGTACTATAGGAATACAGCTATATCAATGTTCATAGCAGCACAATTCACAATAGCTAGAATGTGGAACCAACCTAGATGCCCATCAACAGATGAATGGATTAAAAAAAAGTGGCATTTATACACAATGGAATATTACTCAGCACTAAAAAATGACAAAATCATGGCATTTGCAGGGAAATGGATGGCATTAGAGCAGATTATGCTAAGTGAAGCTAGCCAATCCCTAAAAAACAAATGCTGAATGTCTTCTTTGATATAAGGAGGGCAACTCAAAACAGAGCAGGGAGGAAGAGCATGAGAAGAAGATTACCCTTAAACAGGGACGAGAGGTGGGAGAGAATGGGAGAGAGAAGGGTAATTGCATGGAAATGGAAGGAGACCCTCATCGTTATACAAAATTACATATAAGAGGATATGAGGGAAAAGGGAAAAAAGAGAGAGAAATGAATTACAGTAGATGGGGTAGAGAGAGGTGATGGGATGGGAAGGGAGGGGAGGGGGGATAGGAAGAGGATAGGAAAGCCAGCAGAATACAACAAACACTAGTATGGAAGTATGTATAAACATGGATGTGTAACCAATATGAATCTGCAATCTGTACACGTGGTAAAAATAGGAGATCATAACCCACTTGAATCAAATGTATGAAATATGGTATGTCAAGAGCATTGTAACATTTTGAACAACCAATTAAAAAAAAACACAGAATAGGGCTGGTGATGTGGCTCAGTGGTCAGGTGCCCCCAAATTCAATCCCTGGTAATCCCCCTCACCCCAAACACACACAAAGAAAGGGTATTGGCTGGGAGATCTCAAAGGCAGGTACTTTCATTCACAGAGAGGTCATTGTGATTTTTCCTGTTACAGCAACAGATTCACATTCTTTGTGCTGGCTTAGTAGGTTAACCACAGAGTTTGACTGAATATGTGCAGTTTGAAAACAACTTGTATGAGAAGCAATGTATCACAAGAGGCAGAGGGATCCAAAGGAAGGTTCTTACAAAGATTACAGTGTCGGGAATTGTTCCCTATAGCATTACCAGGTTTATATTATTTATTTGAAAGCATCAGGGCCAGTGCTCATTGTGGTCAAATATATGTAGTTTGAAAATGGCTTGTAGGTCTCCATATATGTGCTCCCATAGCCTCCAGTGAGCACTCTAGGGAAAAGAGTAAGCAGAGAATCATTAGTAGGTGGTACCTGGGTTTTGTAGTCTAATGTAATCAAACACTTAAATTTTTTCTAAGTTTTTAAATATTTTTACCCTTTAAATTTAATTAATTAGCTTATTTATTTTATAGTTCTGGAAAAAGAACACAGAGTCATTCTATAATAAAGTTACATCTGCAGGCCTTGCATATTTTTAGCTTTGAGGCCATCTCACTAAGTTGCTGGTACTTGCCTTCAACCTGGAATCCTCTTGCCTATGTCTCTTGAGTCACTTGAAATTAAATGCATGTACCAATGAGTCCAGACAAGTTTTGAACTTTAAAGGAAACAACAAATGTTTGTCCTTAAAGTACATTGAGGAAGCTATTAGTATTACTAAAAATGTGCCATGGGTATAAGAGTTAGAATGACAGTTCTGATTGGTGGAAAGAAGCACATTAGTATATCTGCATCAGCTTCACTTTGATCATGATTTGTACATGCACAATATAACCAGGTAGAACTCCAAGGGGGTGGAATAGAAGGTACAAATAAAGAAATATTTCCACCCCTTGCCCTAGACATAGGTCTGACCTGCTGAGAAGTCCTATGGTAAAGCAACTTGCCAGAGAGGCACAGCCTAGGGGAAGTCAGGAAATCCTAAACACCTCACAGTTTTTACAGATCACAGGGCATTGCATGCACACAGAATGCCACATGGCTCAGGGGAAATTTTCTTGGCAAATCAGAGGAGACAATTTTCAGTCGATGTGGGAGAACTAGAGTCTTGTCAGAAACCTAGGAATCTAACCCTCCTTTTAAGCACAGGTGTGAAGGGAAGGGAAGGTATAACAGTAGGAATTTTAAGGCCCCCCAAATCCCAGGTGCGTGTGGTTCCTATGATGTTGTTGTTGCATGATCTTACCTGGGAGGTGGAGCTCCACAGTTCAGGGTGTTCAGGAAAGCTGCAACAGTTCACTAAAGCTACCTTGCATTCAAGTGCATATTTAGACACTTTTCTGCTCCTTGTAGTGGCCTTGGCTAAGGCAGAGACCAGCAAAGGTACTGAGGGTGTTAGGTGATGCCACACTTTGTCATGAGCATCAACCATGATCTTCTGCCGATGATAGAACCAAGCCCGGCTCACTGTTACCCTGAATACTATGCCTCCAGAACTTAGCATGCAGTCTAGGCTTTATTCTTCTTGTTGTGCTGTGTCTTAGATCTAGCAGTTCAAGAGGCACCGGTCTCTTCGTACAGCCCCTGAGCACCAGCTGACAATTAATGACCTTCCCTAGATTGGCTAGGTAATTTAATGCCCCAAGTTAGGGCCCAAAGAACCTTAATAATTGTAATTCTGGGACAGCAGTATGGATGCATGTTTCCACACAAGGACATGTCACCGCTGGCCAACAGCCTGCAGCCAAGCCAAGTTCACAACTTCAGAGAAACTCTTCTGCTCCTCCCAAGAATTCATTCCTCTTTATTCTGACAGCAATTATCTAATATGTCCTGACACTGATGCTGTTATATCCTGGTCATCACCAATTCCTATGGAAAAAAGTGTACTTCAGCTTAACCTGATTTTCCCAGGAACTTGCTCAAGACAGCATCTCTTCATCTAGCATATGGTTCCCAAACTGTGCTAATCAAATTCCTTTTAAGTTTGTCCAGAGTAGCATTATTAATCCAATGTGCCAATATTGGACCAAGAGAACACTCAGGAATGTGACTTTCTGGGGCCCCAGAATGGGTGCTGGTTTCCACTCTTACATGGTTCCCAGCCCAACCTGGGGCCAAGTCAAGGACACTTCCTCAGAGAAAAAATTCCCTCTTCCACCCCGAATTTCCTGCTCCCTATTCTGCCACGAATTATTTCAGAAAGCCTGAAACCAGAAATCTTAAATCCCAGATGTCCTCAATTTCTGTGGGAAACATTCTATTTAGCTTACCATCCTTCTAATAGTAATTAAGGCAGAGAAAACTTCTCAGTTCATCCCCTGGCTCCCATCTGTGACCAATACAGCTCTGAAGTCCTGACCGGGGGGGGGGGGGATTATTCCAGTAAGCAATTCATAGGCCAGAACAACCCTGAGTGATGTGACTTTCCAAGTCCTCATCCTGGGTGCACTTATCCATCCATATGAACTTCACACCCAGACCCAAACTTGGGACCAATGACATCCAATGACCAGGAGAACTTAGGCTTCTTTTAGGATGTTCTTCCTCTGTTTTTGTAACAAGAATATCCTCAGGTTGTGTGTAAAAGGCAAGTTTTTATCCTGATTCACCTACTTTAAAAGAAAATTTATCTCAACTTTAGAAAACTGATCCTAGAGTTATCACAGGTAAAGTACTTTTATGGGGGTCCTGATACCCACATGTGACCAATCTTCTAAGTCTTGTTAGGGTAAGCATAGCTCTAATGTTCATGTTTGGGCCATAAGAACCTACAGGAATGTGCCTTTGTAATTTGTTCCTAGTAGAAACAGATCTCCCTGTATGCAACTTTTACATGTCACCACAAATATTTGACCTATCCAAGCACCCTCACTAATATAAATATTTCTTATATTTCCAGGAATTTCTTTATCACTCTTCATCCCATAAATGGCCTCAGGTTGCCAGCAGCTGGCTCAGTTGGAGAGTGAGTATCACCTGCTTCTGTGGCAAAAATTTTACTTCCATTCTTTCTGCTTCTCCTAGTAGTTGGGATGCAGTAAGGTTCTTCATCCAGTCCTTGGATATTCAGCTATGAATAATAGATCTCCTTATAAAACTGGCTAGGAGAAGAGAAGGTAATTCACAAGTCCAAAAGATGTGCCAGAAGAATCCACAGAACTCCTCATAAACCTGGCTTTATAAGACATCAGACTTATTGCAGGTTTTCATACATGAGCACATCACAGCCCATTCATAATCTGTAGTCAATCCAAGACTGTCCCCTGATAGAAAGTGTTGTTCTCTGCCTAGGAATTACTTCCTCACTCTTATGCCAGAAGTCACCTCAGACTATCAGAGACTGGCACTCTTATAGCATTGGTGTATGCTATTTCTTTAGAAAAACTTTGACTTCTATTTACCCTTCATTTTCTTTATATCCAGCACCTGGATCCCACTTGCAATCAATTCATCACTTCCTAAGTATGACTATGGGAGGAGAATTTCACTGAGCCAAGTTTGGGACCAAGGAAACCTCAGGAATGTGGCTTTCTGGGGTCAAATCCTAGTTTCAGGGATCCAGATCTGCATGCATCACAGGCCATCACCAACATGAGGCCAAGCAACTCCCATTTCTGTGGAGAATATTTTCTCCTCATTCTTGGAAATTATTTCTCATTATTCCTTCAAGAAAGGTATTCAGATGGCCTGAAAATGGCAAGTTTGCATTCTCAATTTTTTTCTACTTTTTAGTGAATCCTTTATCTCATTTTTTTTCTAAGCTGCATGTAGGGTTATCACAGGCAAGTCCCTTCATTTGTCTGCTGGCTCCCTACATGTGACCAAACTCTCCCCTTCTAACTCTGTCGAAGAAGGGGTTATTGCAATATTTACATTTGGGCCAAAAGAAACCTCAGGAATTTGACTGGGATCCCATTCTGGGATCAGGAGTCTAAGCATGTGCATTATGTTTCCTGCCTCCAACTTTTGGCCTAGACATGTTTGTTCAAATGTTTCTCCTATTTCCAGGAATTTCTTTACAGCTCTTTCTACCATAAATTGAGTCAAGTTGCCTACCATTGGAACACTGAATTCTGAGTGTCTCCAGATTCTTCTCCTAATGGTTTGAGTGAGACAAGTCTCTTCATTTAGCTCCTAGAACCCCAGCTGAGAAAAATCAAACTGTCCTTAGCCTGTCCAGGAGAGTGTAACTCCTATTTCCAAAGGTTAGGCCAGCAGTGCCCTCATGAGTGAGGCTTTCTGGGACATCAAAAATCATATAGGTTTCCATGAATGTGCATTTCACGATCCATTCAGAGCCTGGAGCTGAGCTATGAACACCACCTCAAAAAAGATTTATTACTCAGCCATAAAGAAGAATAATTTATGACTTTTACTGGTAAATGAAAGGATCTAGAGAATATCATGCTAAGTGAAATAAGTCAATCTCTCAAAAGCAAAGGTTGAATGGTCTCTCTGATATGTGGATGCTAACACACAACAAGAGGAGAAGATAGAGGTTCAGTGGATTAGACAATGAATATTGAAGGGAAAAGACGGGGATAGAAATAGGAAAGACAGTGGAATGAATCTGACATAAGTTTCTTATGAACATATATAAATCCACCACAGTAAAATCTCAACATTGTGTACATTCACAAGACTGGGATACTATTTAGAAAGAATAACTCCATCTTTGAATAACTGTGTCAAAAGAGACTCTACCATCATGTATAACTAAAAAGACAATGTGTGTGTATATATATATATATATATATATATATATATACACACATTTATGTACATAAAAGGAATCAGGACTAGTGTTCTATAGTATATTAGGGTGACTATTATTAACAAACATTATTATTTATTTTGTGAAAAATGAGGACACAGGAGTATAAATGTTTTAAACACAAAGAAATGATAAATGTTTGAGAAGGATACTTATTATCCTGAGTACATCACTGCAAATTGTATTCATTGATTGAAATATAACAGTGTACCCCATAGATGTAGACAATTATAATGTGTCAATTGGAAAAGAGAAAGAGACCCTGAAAAGCTAGCTCGCCCCTTCCACCACCAGGATGAAGAGAGAAGGCACTGACTACAAAGAACAGGCCTAAGACAGACAATGTAAATGACAGAAACTTGATCATGAACTCTCCATCCTTCAGAACTATAAGAAATAACTGATTATTATTTATAAGGCAAAGAATAATACAAAGTGAATGTCTGAATATAGCACAATGGATTGTAATTTTATATATAGCTAAAATGTATCAATTAAAAAATGAATAAATTGAATGAAGACCACTAGAGTAGAGAAAGGAGATTGGGGGAGGGAGAAGGGAAGAAAAAAAGGGCATAATATGCAAATTTCAATGGCAAAAACTGTGTTATACACATTTATGAATGTCAGGATGAATCCCTACCATTATGTATACAATGTACTAAAAAAAACTCATAGTAAAATATCATAATAAAAAGAGTTATTCTAATACTAGGTATTTCCTTTACCATCTTCTAGCAGTAATGGTTTCAGACTGCCTAAAACTGGCACACTTAAATCCTGTGTGTCTACTATTTCTGTGGAAAAATATTTACTTTACCCTGTCCTGCTTCTCTAGCAGTACAACAAGGGCCATTTTTTTCAGCCCTTGACTCCTCAGAGATGATCAATAAATCTCATAAATGTGGCCAGGGAGAATTATTACAATGCACTAATGCACTAAAATTGGGTCATAAGAACCCTCAGAAATGCATCAGTCTGAGAAATGGGGGTGCAGTTTTCCACACATGGAAAACTTCACATAGCAGCCATAACCTGAGATCAAGCCAAGGAAACCACCTGTGAGAAACATTTCTCCTCCTCCCAGGGACTTCTGATTGCAGCCTACCTGACCTATTCTCAATTCCTACAACTTTCTGTGGTAGACATCCCATGTGACTGGCATCTCTTAATCTGAAGCTTTGGGTTTCTGCTCACTTCTTTGCTCATCATTCTCTGAGAGGCAGTCCACAGAGACTCTGACCCTGCTACACTTTGCCTGCTCTCTCAGGCCTTCTTTTGAAACAACATAAATACAATAAGCAGTGGAACCCTCCATGACACCCTAACTCCAAAATCATGCAATCCTTCAGAATCAGCATCTTGTGATTGATGCCAAGATCTAAAATCATGTCAAGCAAAGCCTCCTGGGGATCACAGCTGTAGCAATCTCTGAGTGCCCAGGTAACTGATCATGGTGAAACAAATTCCTAGAGTTCTCTATGCAGGAAGAGTGCCCCACTGGTGTATTCTCAAAGAAAATTTTATTTTTACACCCTTGATCCTGATATGAGTGTGGTTTTGATATTTCCTGGGATGTCATCAAGTCATCTTTTCTATTGTTTCTGGGGAAGGTTATTGTTGTAATCTCTTTGCCATACTTTCCTTAACCCCAATTTTAGTCACTTTTTGCCAAACTTCTGAGTTTTTAATTGTTTTTCTCTGCTTTCAGCTTATTATCACAGAAAACTTGACTAAATACTGCTAGAAATATCCATGATATACCCTGAATGCTATGCTATCTTGAAATTTCTACCTCCAGATAAATTAGTTCATTCAGCCTCAGAAAGTTTTGGGATATTGGCAAAATGAAGACAACTTCTTTACCAGAATGTAACACAAATGGCCTCTAGTCCAATTTCTAATAGAGTCCTCCTTTTCCTCTAAACCTCATGAGTATCATTTTTAGTGTCGACTGTCTTTTGACATTCTGGTCTTCTGAGTTTCCTCCAGAATTACCCATTAAACTCTGCTTAAAACAATCTAAGATTTTTCCTTCTTGTATCTGTAAACTTTCCAAACTTCTTCCCTCATACTTAGCAATGGAGGGGAAAACATTGCTTGGCATTACCATTCCTTGCCTTGTCTTTATTAATATGACTTGGTCATAAAGGGAAAGCCAAGCCTTGACTATCCTTGCCTTTTGTTGCCTTGCCTTGCCTTGCCTTGCCTTGCCTTGCCATGGATTGACTATAGAGTGAGGCTTGAGTTGTTTTGCCTTACTTTGCTTTGTATCACAATTCTTGGCTAAAGATTGAAAGGCCAGTTACTATGGCTTGTCTTTACTTAGAATACATTGCTTGGCTATTGAGAAGAAGCGAAACCTTTCCTTTCCATGTTTTGACTATCATGGGGAAACCGAGTATTGCCTTGTTGCTTTGCTGTAACTTGCCTTGCCTTTCCATAGGGTGAGCATAGTGGGAATGCATTGTGTATCTGGTTTCCCTTGATTTCAATAGTTTACCTATTGGGGAAAAGCAAGGAAGTCAAGGCAGCTTTGCTTGCTGGCATATTGATAAGCCAGGCCAATCTAAGCCAATCCAATCCAAACTTTGTCTTATTTGGCCTTACCACATCATGGCTTGGCTATTAGTGGAAGCTAGACCTAGCTCATTCCTGTAGGTACTTGCCTTGAATTTCCATGATTTGAATATACAGAGGAAGCAAAACATGGTCTTTCTGTGCCTTGTCTTGGCTTGCATTGCTATGCCTTGGCTCTCAAGACGAATCCAAGAATGGCCTCTACTACCTTTGTTTTGCTATGCCTCGCCTAACCTCGTCATGGTTTGGCTATCAAGGAGAAGGCCAGTTTTGTCTTACCTTGCCCTGTCTTGACTCCCATGGCTTGGCTTCTAGGAGAAACCAAGCCAAACCAGGCTGAGCCATGTTTTTCCTTCCCTCTCTTGCCTGTCTGCCTGGCCTTGCCTTGCTTTGACTTTCATAGATTGTCTATTTAGGAGAAACCAAGAAAGTCTAGCTAAGCCATGCCTTTTATTGCCTTGCCTTGACATGGATTGCCTATTGAGAAAAAGCCAGGTCAAGCCAATTCAAGACATGCCTTCAAGTTTTCTTTGCCTTGCCTATCCAGATACAAACATACCACAAGAAATGAAGATGTGCCAATCCAAGACTTGCCTTGCTTATGTTATGGTGCCTGGATGTGATGTAGTTATTGAGCAAAAGGCAAGCAGTACCTTGCCTTCCTTTGATATATGTTGCCTTGCCCTGCTGTGTCCTGACTATCAAGTGGAAGTCAGACTTTATTTTGCCTTGCTTTGCCTTGGGTTGTCTTACTTTGCCATGACATGGCTACTGAGAGGAAGCCAAACTAGGCCAAACTTTGCTTTGCCTTGTATTACATTGCCTTTCCATGCCTTGGCTATTAGTTATTAGCCAAGTCAAGGCAATCACAGCAAAGTCTTCTCTTGCCTCCCTTAATTTATCTTACCTTTTCATATTTTGGCTATTTATAATCCAATTTAGATCAAACCAAGTTGTTGTGCCTTGTCTCCTCTTGCCTTTCTATGGCCTGATGTGAAGAGAAGCCAAGCTAATTCTAGCCAAGTCAAGGCATGCCTTGCCTTACCTTGCCTAGCTGTACATTTCCATGGCTTTACTTGGCTTTACTTTATTTTACTATAAAGAAGACAAGTACACTAAAGCTATGAAAAGCCAAGCCTTGACATGCTTTGCCTTGCCTTGGCTATCAAATCAAAGCTAGGTTTGCTTTGCCTTTATTTGAAATGCCTTGCCTTGACTTCCCTTTCATTTCCTTGTTTTGCCATTGCTTGGCTATTGGAGGTAAGCCAACATTTTTTAGCTTTGACTTGACTAGTCTAGCCTTGCTATAGAGGGAAAGCCTTTCCTTCTTTTTCAAAGGTTTTGGTATCAACTATAAGTCAAGCATTGCCTTTATTTAACTTATTTTATGTCACCATGGCATGGGTAATGAGAAGTATTCAAGCCTTGTCTAGTCCTGACTTACCTTGATTTTTATTGTCTTGCTATTCATTGCCTTGTCATCATATGTCTCTGGAGAAGCTAAGCTATGTCCAGTTTAGCCCAGCCCAGCCCAGACCAGCCAAGTATTCCTTTACCTTGTTTTGCTTTGCCTTGTTTTTCATTGCCTGGTCATGGTGTGACTCAAGGAGAAGCCAAGCCAAGCCTAGTTATACCCAATCAAACCAAGCCCAGTCATCCATTGCCTTGTCTTCCCTTGCCCTCCTTTGCCTTGCCATGTTTTTGCTATTCTGGAAAAGCCCAGACAAGCCAATCCAAGGCTTGTCTAATTTGCCTGACTTACACAGATGCCTATCCTGTCCCAGCTAATGCCTTTGTTGCTCAGGGACTCCAGCTTGTGCAAATTTTACAGAATTCAGACCTCCCCTAGATGGCACTCCACTGGAAAGAAGGACTGGAAGGGTCAAAAGTTGACAGGCCTCACACAAACTCTCCTGAGGGGTTTCAGGGATTAATCCACCTGAACTGGGGGCAAGGCACCTGACAAGTACATCCTTGAGATACCTGTAACACACCACTCTCCTCTGACCTAGAGCTTGTTCTTAATGAATGGTGAGGTGGATTTGTGTTCCTACTTCCTGAACCTCTCTAGGGCTCAGTCATCTTTTCCCTTTAAGAGCAGTGTCTGGGTTTCTAGGCTCCCTCATCTTTGCTCAAGAGACCCAGGTATTAAAATTTCCAAAAGCTTTTCATAAGAGACAGGAAACTATACATAGAGGGAGGATACAGAGATAATTTTTTACAAGCTGCTCAAATGGAAATAAATAAATTTTGTTTCATGGGAGTACAACCTTCAAATTTTTCCTAAGGGCACCTTAAATTCTGACCTCATTACCCCTGGATATGTGCAATTTTAGAGTGGCTTATAGGAACAAGAGTGAAATGAAAGTATCAAGTAGGTTACAGATTCAAACCGAATTCACATATTAGTCCTATTTGAATTGAATTCTGCTGCAGCACAGGCTTCAGTTTTTTCCCAGGGGCTTCGTAGTCAATCAGGCCCAACCAGGCCCAATGTCTGGATTTGGAAAAGCTAGAATGAGCAGGAGGGAAATGGTACATAGAAAGCTTCTTCATACTGAATCAATCCAAATTCTTTATTTTGACATTTGGAGTCATCCCAATGTTCCCATACATCTTTAGGACCCTTTAGGTCCAGGACTCAGATTTGATGCCTATGTGCAATTTGTAAACTGCTTTTTATAGAAGCCAGGGAACTTTATTTGGAGGGAGTCTTCAGATGAAATTTATTCATAAAGCTCAAGGGGGCATTAAGGAATTGTCTTTCAACACCCTACATCATGCGCGTTCATCCTAAGTGCAATTTTTTAGTCAGCTTTTCTTTTCTGCTGTGATTAAAAGACCTGACAAGAACAGTTTTAGGTGGAAAAGTTTACCTGGTGGCTCACAGTTTCAGAAGTCACAGTTTAAAGAGAGCTGGCTCCATTCCTGGGGGCTCAAGGTGAAGCAGAATACCATGTTAGAGGTATGTGGTGAAGGAAAGCACATCAGGACATGCCCACCAGGAAGCAAAAAGAGAACTCTTCTCAATGTGGACAAAATATATAACCTAAATGCATGCCCCCAGGTACCCACCTATTTTAATCACACACCACCTGCCTACTGTTACCTTTCAGTAAATACCCATCAAGAGATTAATTTATGGAACAGGTTAAGGTTCTAATAATCCAATCATTTCACCTCTAAACTCTCAGGCATTTTCTCATACATGATCTTTTGGAGGATACCAAAATCTAAACCATAACAGTACTGCAAAAATCCTGAACTCAATACAGCTAAATATCTGCATTTTGAAAACAGGTTATAAAAACAGGAGTGAAATAAATGTGTCATGTATCTTCCAGAAGCCAATTCAAATGAAACCATGAAAGAGTCTTGCAGAATTGACTCCTGCTGCCACACAGGCTTCACTAATTACACTGCTCAACAGGGCCATGTATCTGCCTTTAGAAAAAAGCTAGAAAAATCAGGAGGGAAGTGGGAAGTAGAGAAAATCTCACAATGAAGAATCAAACTGAATTCTTAATTCTGACATTTGAAGTCAACCCTTGTTTTAAGTTTAATGTTTCCAATAATATCTGTGGCCCATTAGGCACAGGACTCAGATTTGAAGCTATGAGCATTTTGTGATTCATTTTTATAGAAGACACAAGAGTGTACTTAGAGGGAGTTTGGAGAGATAATTACTGTCATGACACTCAAGTGGATTAAGAAATTGTCTTTCATGGCAAATAAACAAAAAAAATTAAACAAAAAGACATTTACATTTATCTTAAGAATACCATAAGACCTGAGCAAAATACAGCCAAATATGTGCATTGTGAAAACAGCTTATAGGAATAAGAGTGAAATGAAAGTGTCAGGAAGATTTTAGAAGCAGGTTCAAACTTAATTCACAAATGGGTCATACTGAATAGACTCCTGCTGTGAGACAGGCTTTATTTTCTTCCTAGGGGATTCCTAGTTAAAATGCTCATCAGATCTAATATCCAGATGTGAAAAAACTAGAATGAGCAAGTGAAAAATGGTACATGTAGAAAGCTTCACATTGCAGCATCAAACTGAATTTTCAGTTCTGGCATTCAGAGTCACTCAGAACTATTCTATACACCAGAATATGAGAATTTTGAAAATGCCTCATACAGGTAGGAATGAATCGCAATTAGGAGGCAGTTTTCTCCATGCCAAAGCAACTGAATTCCCAAAGGGGACTTACTGAATTCATTACTTTTTCTATAGCAGATTTATCTTTCTCACCAGGGGTTTAATAAGTACATTGCTCCACAGCACTGAGTATCCACATCAAAAACTAGTAGAATGAACAAGAGTAAAATGTTACATATAGAAAGTAGCACAATGTGTGATCAAACCGAATTTTCAATTCTGGCATTAGGAGTCGATCCTTGATGAACTACAATATGCCATAGTTCTCTATAGCCCCACGTCTCAGATTTGAAGTCTAGGTGCAATCTGTACATTTCCCTTCATAGAAGATGGGAATTGGTAATGGTAGAGAGTAATCCAATTTAATTTCTTACATAATGCACAAGGGAGTATTAAGAAAAAAGTATTTTAAGTCAGTACTGAGTTCACCTGCATTTCCAAAGCATCTTCAGGCTTTTCTCAATGTATCTGAACACCTGAGTTTTGAAAATACCTAATAGGGATAGGAGTAAACTGCAAGTGGCAGGCTGTTACTGTGAAATATTATTCCTTAATGCCCCTTTGTGCATGAGATTAAAAAATGTATCTACTAACTTCCTACAACTATTGTTTTCCATCTCCCACATAAGCAACTTACAAATTACACATATACTTCAAATACGAGAAGAGGTTCTAAAAGACCACAGTGAGTTATGGCAATACTGTAGTTCATTAAGAAAGGACTCCCAAATCCAGAGTTGAACATTAAGTTTTATCATGCATTTTGAAGCTCTGTACATGTACTGTTTCACTCCTGCTCATTCTAACAGTTTTCCTAATGCAGATATTGTTTGCTGGGGAGCATAGCACCTATTATGCCCATGGGAAGAAAATGAAACTGCTGTTGCAGCAGTAATTAAAGGTAAAAATCATTTGAGAATTAAGTCTGTATCATTTTTTGCAAACTATCTGCCACTTACAATTCTGACTTACTGCTATAAGGAGTTTTCAAAATGCACATACTTGTCTGTATATGTGCAGATACCTTGAGAACAATTGTAAAGTTTTGCTACTGTGAAACAGTATACTTTAATGCTCTCTTGAGCATTAAGAAAGAAATTGCATCTCCTAATTCCCTACCAATACTATTTTCCCATATAATACCAAAGGCAGTTAAGAAATTGCACATAGATTTCAAATCTGAGACCTGGACTAAGGGCCTCAGTAAGGCATGCCCACATTTTGGTCCATGAAGGAATAACTCATAATGTCAGTGTTGAGAATCAGGTTTGATCATGATTGTGAAGCTTTCTACATGTATTCTTGCTCTTTCTTGCAGTTCTCCTAATGCACATATTGGATACTATGGAGCAATATAACAATTAAGTCACTGGGAGGAAATTGAAATTGCTGATGCTGCAGCAGTAAGTTTAATAAGAACTCTTGGTATTCACCATCAACCATCAGTTGCATCAGTTTGCATCAACCTTTGGAAATCACCTGCCATTTGCAATTCATTTCTAATTCTCTAAGTTTTCAAATTGCACACTATTCATCTGTATTTTATTTAAACCCAAAGATATGCTGAGGAAAAACGTGAAGAGAGGGTGCTGCTTTTAAATACAATTCCTTAATGTCCTTCCTCCTGAGAATTAAGAAATTACATCTATTAACTCTCTACCACTACCAGTTTCTATCTTCTAATAAAAGCAGTTTGCAAATTTCACCAAGACTTGAAATCTGAGACTAGAGCCTAAAAGGCCTCAGGGAGGTATTACAACAATATAGTTCATCAAAGAATAACTTCCAATGTCACAAAAGAGAATTCACTTTGATGATTCTTTTTTTCCTTCATTTTTTCCTACTCCCCACAAAAGTATGTTGGCTGGGCTATTGCATTATACAATTGCCTTCATAAGATTGTACATGGTGGTAATTCAGGTGCTACCTAGGTTTCTTTACAGCACAAGTTCCTAGAGTGAAATGTAGTATATTTCAGTTTGTAGCAAACAGAGTCACAGCATTAGTCAGCTTTAAGTTCACATTTTAGATTTTTTTTCCTGAGGTATGAATATCTCTATGAAATAAAAATGAACCATCTTTGAGGTACTGAACTCCTAACACAAGGATAAAAAAAATGTGCCACCACTTTAAACCTCCTACAGACCTTCCTTATGGAATAGGTACCCCAAAAGATACAGTGTCCATGCAGTCTGAAACCAGGCACCTGGCTGTGTCCCAGAAACCAAGTGATGGGTATGCTTTTCCTTCTTTGTAGAAACTTATTTCAGCAAATTTTTAATACCAAGCATTAACTTAGTAGAAAGGCAAAAATCCAAACTTCCACCTAGAAGGAGTATTTTTTCTTTTCAATTTCATATTAAGAATTTAAAAACAAAGATTGAGTAGAATAGGATGGTTGTATAAATTAGCAATAGTTATAGTTTCTCTATAACCAGCAGAAATTAGCAATACAGTCTCTTCCTTCATGTTTCCTTTTTTGTTGTTGTTGTTATTGTTTTTGAACCCTGGCACAAAGAAAAGACTACTAACTTTCGTTTTAAATCAAAGTAAAGCAAGCTTGTATTTGTGTACACAAAGGCTGGCCAGCAACCATCTCACCCAAAACCCCAGGCTAGAGATCAGTACCCCAGCTTTCCAGGAACACAGTTTAATAGCACAAAAAGTTGCAAAGGGGAGTGACTTGAGAACTTACAAATAACAGGATTTTGACAAGCATAATACAAAGGCAGATAACAGGTTAATGATGTATGTGGCATGATATTTGAAGGTAGGGAGTAAATTCAGATCCCAACATTAGAATTTATGAGGCACTGCTGAGATTTCAGAGAGGGTTGTTATCTGGTCAGGGGGAGGCAGGATTTATGAGGTTCCACTAAGGTTTAAGAGAGGGTTGTTATCTGGTCAGAGAAATCCAGGCATGGGTGAGTTCAAGGCATGGGCAGGAATTCCAAAAAAGTTTAGAAATCATAATAATTTATAGTCAAACAGAAATTAACTTTTCATGACTTTGTGATGAGATGGCTCCCAATCTTAAAATGGAATTAGGCTGGGTTCATCAATCTGGGTGCCAAACAATTCATGTAGCATTCATAAAAAAGTGGCTTAATACTATATTGTAAATTCATTGTAAATGCATGTACTTCATGATAAAATTTATAAGTAGATGTCCCAAAAGAGAAAACTGACAAATTATCCCCACTCATTTTAAAGGTTTTTCATGCTTTTAAGTGTTAGTATTCACAAACCTCCTTTTAAATAAAACCTCCCACAATACATTCATAATTCTTTAATTCATATTTTAATTTTCATACAAAGCATCATTTTTTTTCTGAAATAACTGTAGGTGTGAAATCTATTTAACTATTCACGACATTGATTCATTAATTAATTTTATTCAGCAAAGAATTGTAATTGCCCACTATTCTCTTCAGCCTGTCATTATGGGAAAATTCAATGAAAAGCATAGACTTTTCTTATTACATGCTTTTTTTTTTTTCCTGGAAGCACAGACTGCTTTTTAGTGTAAAATACTGAGCTCCTACACTTTCTCGATTCTTTTGTCTTGTAGTAGCACCCCTTTCTCCACAGAAAAGTCTTAACTGGGGTTTTCCAGAAATCTTCACCTTGGCTGATTTTGGAACTGTCAGCAAAAGAGTCTTTACAAAGGGTTCAATGTAGATAAACTTTCTATTTTCATGTTGCCCTGTTTTACTTGGGAAGAAATCAGCACTCCAGGTGCTGGACACACCCATACTAGTTTTTCACAAAATTTATCCAGTATAGTAGTTTGTAGAAATGTGTAAACAAGTCCTCTGGCTTTGATCTAGGCTTCACAGAGATGTCTACATTTTTAAGATAATTTACCCACTGGGCTCCATGGTACCAGCTGGCAGGGGGAAGAAAGAAAGGGGAGAAGAAGCTTTCCCCTTCTCAGGTGTTGTCCTTGAAGAGTTAACTTGCCCAAAACACTGAAAGAAAAGGCTGCTTTTATGTGAACTTCTGCAGACTGTGAATTTCTGAGCCCCTCCGCTTACATGCTGGGTATAAAACTCTGAAATTCCCTGAACTCGGGGTTCAGGGCATTGATTGATTAAAAGCTGTGCCCTCTGAACCTGGCTGCAGCCAAATAAAACTGTTTCCTGTTATCTTCGGTACCTTGCCTTGGCTGTCCCTACAACAGTCTCTTCTTAGCTTTACTCTCTCTTCCATATCCCACTTGAATTTCATGTTTATTAGGATAAACTCTCCCTTCCAGATAACTTCATGTTTCTTTTAAAGAATATTTTTAGTGCATTATAGTTACAAATGACTGTAATTTTGTCTATTTTGATATAATTATAAAATACAGATTATAATTTCTGCCACTTCAATCCCTAGATTTCCTCCTTTAGTTTCCCTCCTCCCCCTCCTTGTTCCCTTTCCTCTATTCTAATAGACTTTCTTCTATTAGTACATTTTTTAAATGTAGTGCATCATAGACATACAGAAAGACAAAATTCATTGTGCTTTATTCATACATGTACATAATTGAGTTTGGTTAGTTTCATTCTACTGTCCATCCCCTTTTTTGTCCCTCTTCCCTTCCCCTCAGTGCCCTTCCTCTACTTCACAGATACCTTCTATTTTCATGGGATTCTCCCCCTTTCCCCTTATTTTTGTCTAGCATCCACAGGAGAGAAAAATTTTGACCCTTGGCTTTCTGGGTCTCTTATTTCCCTTAGAATTGTGTTCTCTAGTTCCATGAATTTTCCACCAAATGCCATAATTTCATTCTTCTGTATGATTCAGTTAAAGTACTTTGTGCATATGCAGATTTTCTTTACCCAATCATTTGGGTATGTGAATTTGTTTCATATTTTGGCCATAACAAATTGTGCTGCTCTAAACACTAATGTGGCTTTTAGTGCTGATTTTAGCTCTTTGACTATATACCAAGGAGTGGAATGGCTGGATTATATGGAGATTTCATTCAGTTTTCTGAGAGATCTCCATAGTTTTCCAGAATGCTTGTACTAATTTGCAGTCTCCTGAAACAGACATAAGTGAACTTTTTCCTCATATCCTTGCCAGTGTTGGTTAATAGTTTTATTATTGATAATTGCCATTGTGACTGGACTGAGATGAAATATTCATGCAGTTTTTATTTGAATTTCCCTGATTGCTAGGGATTTTGAACATATTTGCATATATTGTGTTGGTCATTTCTATTTTTTTTTTTTCAGCAATGGGTGTTTAGTTTTTTTTTCCATTTAATAATTGGGATTTTTCATGTTGCTTTTGAGATTTTTATATATTCTGGATATTATTTCCCTATATGAGGAGCAGGTGGCAAGGATTTTTCCCAAGAGAGGCCCTCTCTTCACTCTCATTTTCTTTGATGTGCAGAAGCTTTGGCATTTTCTGCCATTCCACTTGTTGAGACTTGGTTTTATTTTTGTGCTTTAGAGTTGTGTTAAGAAAGCTGATGCTTTTGTCAATGTTGCAGTGTTGGGCTTAGTTTTTTCCTAGCAGTTGCAGAGTTTCTGGTCTACTTCCTAGGTCTTTTATTCATTTGAAGTTGATTACTGTGCAGAGTAAGAGATAGGGATCAAGTTTCACTATTCCACTTACACATATTCAGTTTTAAGAGCATCACTTGTTGAAAAGACTATCTTTTCTCCAACATAGATTTTTAGCACCTTTGTCAAGTATTAAGTGACTGTATCTTTGCATATTTGTGTCTGTATCTTCTCTTGTATTCCATGGTCTTCAGGTTTGTTTCAGTGCCAATGTGATGCATTTTTGTACTAAATTTCTCTTGTGCCACAGCCCGGCTGGCTGGGCAAAATATCCGGGGAGTGACGAATGACTTGTTTACGTTGATGCAGCAGGAGTGGAAGCCGTTTATTGTAGGATAACAGAGGTATTTATACATTTTGCACAGCTTATCTTAATTAGCATAAACTAGATACAGCAGTCAACCAATCAGGAATCTCCACACTTAATGGCTCGCTTTTGTTACTTTACAAACCACTCCCTCTGGCATTTTGCCAGGCGCCATCCAGACTTGTTTACAGACTCTAACATATCCCCCTTTTGTTTAATTTAAATAACGACCATAGTGTTTTTTACAGAAACACCATAAATAACCTGCTAGAAACAGAAAGGGAGGATACAAAATGTTACAATTCCAAGCTAATTGATGGCTCCATGCAAGAAGCCCTTGGAAAAATTATACCAGCAATGATACCGTTAGCAAAGATACCGAGTTACAATTTGTTGTAGATTACAGTTTGTTATCTCAGTCCAGGTAAAGCAGTGTCTCAATGGATTAACTCACAGTCCAGGTAAATCACAGTCCAGGTAAGTTCTGCAGGCAGCTAGCTTAAGTTGTAGCAGCAGAAACAGCAACAGCTCCGAAGTCTCCTCCTTGGGTTCTCAGCCGAAGTTTCCTCCAGTTCTCAGCAACATTGTAAATTCTTCCACCTTTGTTTTCACCGGCACTGGGACGAAGGCAGGAACTCTGGATGGCTAAAGAAAATCCTGTAGCATTTCACTAAGAAAACAACCTTTTGAACAATTTAGTACATTATTTCAAGGTTTTCTACATTTGAAATAAGCCTTAATAGTACTCATTACTCATCAGCCTCCAGGTGTGAGAGACCCATTGTAGTTACTTGCCTTGGAAATGATCAAACTTCAGGGAAGCCAGTAGCATCTTCTGCCAGCTGTAGCATCCCGGGCAGCTCCAGATGGCCCTGGGGAGAGTCCCAGACTCAAACTGCTTCCGGGCACAGGGAGCAAAAGCCTGCGAGACTGTGCCTCCAGGTCAGGTCTAGATTTGGGCTCACAGAGGCAATCCGCTCCCCCAGGCAGTGGGGGCAGGGAAGAGCCCGAAACTGCCGCTTGGAAAATTCTTGCTGCGCCATGATCGGCTTGGGCAGGTGGCAGCCGCCTTGTCCATTCACGCACCCTCCTGTATCGAAAAGTATTCAGTAATAGCCTTTTCTTACAACTTTTTTTCTGATAATCCTTCTTCTTCTGAACTTTCTTTTTCTTTCTGACTAGAGTTTCTGGGCTCTATTCTTGGTTCCACTGGGGTGCCTTTTTCTCTTATCAATTTACTTCTCACCCCTTCCGTATTTTCGTCACAAAGACAATACAACATTTCAAGACAAAACAAGACACAAACATACTACATCAATCTTCTCCATTTTCTCAAAATGGCCATTTTTCCTTTCACCCTGTCTGCCTTGGAACGAGCAGATTGTTCCAGTACTATCTATGGACGGGCAGCTTTTTTCGTCACTTACCCCCGAGTGTCCCCGGGCTCCCCGTAACGGGCCACCATCTGCCACAGGCCGGCTGCAGCAGAATATCCGGGGGGTGATGAATGACTTGTGTAGATTGATGCAGCAGGAGAGAGAGCCGTTTATTGTAGGATAACAGAGTTATTTATACATTTTGCACAGCTTATCTTAATTAGCATAAACTAGATACAGCAGTCAACCAATCAGGAATCTCCACACTTAATGGCTCGCTTTTGTTACTTTACAAACCACTCCCTCTGGCATTTTGCCAGGCGCCATCCAGACTTGTTTACAGACTCTAACACTCTTGTACAATATGAGATTGAATATTGTGGTATCTCCAGAATTACTCTTTTTTTTTCTCAGGATTGCTTTGATTGGTCTCTGTGTCTTCATTGTCTAAACAAATTTTAAAACTATTTTTTTTCTAATTCTGGCAAGAATGTCATTAACATTTCATGGGGACTACATTAAATCTGTATATTGCTTCAGGTAGTATGGCCATTTTGAGAATATTAATTCTGTCTGTATAAGAACAGGAGAGGTCTTTCCATCCTCTAAGTTCCTCAATTTCTTTCTTCAGTGTTGTATAGTTTTCATTGTTGAAGTCTTTTACCTCCTTGGTTATTTTGATTCTCAAGTATTTATATTTTTTAGGTTATAAGATAATGAGATAATTTCCCCAATTTTCTTTTCACAAATACACAATTAGGGTACAGTAAAGCAATTAGTTTACCTATGTTGATCTTGTATCCTGCTCCTTTACTATTTGTTGATTTGTTTATCAACTCTACAAGTTTTGTTGGGTCTTCCAAATAAAGGATCATGTCATCATCAAAAAGATCATTTTAATCCTTTTTTTCCTATGTGCATACATTGAGTTTTCTTCTCTTGCCTGATTGCTCTGACTAGAATTTCAAGGACTAGGTTGAATAGGAGTGGTGTTTTATTCCTGCTTCTAGAGAAAGCACTTTCTATTTTTGTCCATTCTATATGTTGATTGGGTTTGTCATGCACATCTCTTACATCATTGAGATTATTTCCTTCTATCTCTAGTTTCTCTAGTGTTTTAAAAATTAATGTGCGCAAAAAATAAAGAAAATAATTGTGCTGGGTGTTTTTAAATTGCTTTTTTGCATCTGTTAATTATGTATTTTTATGTCCTTGAATGTGTTTATTTGGTGAATTACATTTATTGACCTGCGCATATTAAATCAACCTTGCACCCCAAGGATAAAAGATGCTTGATCATGGTGTACTATCTTCTTAATGTGTTGTGGAATGACATTTGCCAATATTTTATTAAATAATTTTACATTATCAGGGATATTGGTCTGAAGTTTTCTTTCATTGTTGTCTTTGTTTTCCGTATCAGGTTGATACTGCCTTCATAGAATAAATTTGGCAGTGTTTCTCTCCTGTTCTGTTTCATCAAGTAATTTGAGGAGGATTGGCATAGCTCTTCTTTAAAGGTCTGTTAGATCTTGGATGAGAATTCATCTGGTTCTTGATTTTCTTACACTAGGTTTTCTTGATCCTCCCAAATTTCCTCTACACCATAACATCCCTCCTTTTGGTAAACCTTGGCCACTCGAAGGGGAATTCACACAGTAGAAGGGCAGTTTAGAGTCACTAATAAACAAATTTAAATGGAAACTCCATATTGGCTGAACTTCGTTTTTCCTAAGGTACTTTCCAATTATTTGAATAAACTATTTTATACATAGCACCCATGCATGCACAGATAACATTGACATGTTCTGTTGATGACCTATCCTCAAAATTTCTTAAGACATCAGTAGGTTATTTGTCAAAAACTTCCTCTTCATGGATTAGTTCTCATTTTTTTAACTTTAATTGTAAGCTGTTTTAAATCTGCTCACAAATGCCTGCTTCAGGTGTTAGCCAGAGGTGTGGGCAGAAGGTTCCACAAAACTTGGGGTTCCCACTATCCTCTCTGGCATTTCCCTTCATTTTTCATGAAATGTGGCTATCACTATTTTTTTTTAGTTTTGCAAGCCAGTCAGAATATAGATTTTTTTGACATGTTGTTAACCCTCCATCCAGGGGCCTGTTCACATGCTAAAAGATGAATAAAGAAGAAACTCTTTCAGTGTTGTGCCATTGTCTTCATCAAGAGTTAAACTTTTACCTCTACCACCTTAATTTGGTCATTCTTTAGTGCCTTTGGGTAGTACTACACTGGTTTCTTTGTATAGAATTTACAGTTGTTGTCTGTGCCTATGTGCTGGGAATAGAAAAAGAGTGTCAGTTACATTTAGAAGTGAACTTCAAAGATCTCTTTTATATTCAAATGGTGTGAAAATCCATAAACTTTTATTTCAAAATTCAATACATATGACACCCAAAACTTCTTGGCACCATCTTATAAAATTGTCATGCCCTGTCCATTGTTCTCTCTTCCTTCTACTTTCTTTTTTTTTTTATTTTTTTTAAGAGAGAGTGAGAGAGGAGAGAGAGAGAGAGAGAGAGAGAGAGAGAGAGAATTTTTAATATTTATTTTTTAGTTATCGGCGGATACAACATCTTTGTTTGTATGTGGTGCTGAGGATCGAACCCGGGCAGCACGCATGCCAGGCAAGCGCACTACCGCTTGAGCCACATCCCCAGCCCCTTCCTTCTACTTTCTTAATGACATTTTTCCTCACTTAAACCGCTCCTCAATTTTAGTGCAAAGCAGTGTGCTAGATATTCTCATCTCTTGAAACCTATTCATTTGAAATCCAAACCAAATGCAACTGTCACTAAGAACATTCCCCTCACTCCCAATGTGTAGATGTGATTAACTTTCTTCGGCCAGCCTTTAATGCTTTGTTTCTCCCAATAACATTTTACTTACTAACACTCTTACTTTTAAACACCACTGGCCTTGCTCCCAATGACATTATAAACTTCACCTTTATGAAATCAAGTATGACTCAGTTTTGCCATGTACCTGCTGCCTCACATATACTTGGTTGAAGCTGAGATCTTGAAAACTATATGGGAAATTTTTGTAGTAGAAAGAAAGGATAAGAAACTCTAGGACACTGACTTTCTATGTATTCTCTTATTTGAATGAGACAGTAGGTGGTAAAGCATTATTTTTTTTCTGTAGAAAAACATAATGGTGACAACACTTCTCTTCCTCCCCTCTCTATTCTCATTTTGTCCTTTTCTTACCCCCTTTTTCTTATTCCTACCCACTCCTTTTAACTTTTTTGTCTAATTTATGGTAGTATTCTTCAATCTTCAGTTATTTAACCTGGCTAGTCTCCTCTTTAAAGTGGGAAAAATGCATGTATCTGTATAAGACACTTTTTAATTTCAAATTATTATTGAATCTTTTTGTGCATTATATTTATATGTAATAGGCAAGTTCATTTTGATACAATCATAGAAACACAGAGTATAAGTTGCTCTAGTTCAATAACCCATGGTTTCTCCTTCCCTTACTTCTTCCTATGCACAGCATAAAGAAATTTGCTGTTTAAATTATTTTAGTTCAATACGAGACATATTCTTTCACCTTTGAGAACTCAAATGAAAACTCAAGTCAAAAGTTTAATGATGGGCTGGGGCTATAGCTCAGTAGTAGAGTACCTACTTAGCATGTGTGAGGCACTGGGTTCAATCCTCAGCATCACATGAAAATAAATACATAAATAAAATAACATGTTGTGTCCATCAACAAACAACCAAAATACAAACAACCAAAAAGTCTAGTGATATCCAAAAAAAGGTTAGCACAACAATCCAAATACATAATATTCCTTATATTGTAGTATATTGTAGTATAATGCTGTAGACTGAATTATTGGTTGCTGGCAAGGTAAAATAAAGGAAAACTAACTTATGGAGCAATTTAAACCATGAATGAGCTGAGCTAATGAGCAGCTGAACTCATCATTTTTGTATTATGATAGTTATCAGCATTACATGTTAGCAAGCAGGAACTATAAAAATATAAGACATTTTTATATTCTTATGCCCAATTTTCCTTTCTAGATAGTGTTATGATTTTCTCAGATATGTTCTGCTGAGGTAATAATCTGCTGCATGCAGCATGTATTATTTTGAACTTCCCTTCACCCTATTTCCTCACAAGGTCTTTCTTCAGAGAAACATCCTCAAGTATAAGATGGAGCCAAAAACAAAATAGCATCACTCATGGCAATTAATTTTCTGCACTGTGATTTCCAAAGTTGGTAATCGTGGACATTACAAATATTATATTTCCATGGACTATTATAAAAAATACTATGAAGAAGAAATTGTAAAAGTAAGTTAAAGTGAATTATACTAGTGTTTTGAAAAATATTTCTTCTTAAGTTCATTTCAAAAGATATTTAAGCAGAGATCTGTGAGGTAATAGTATTCCTCTGAACAAATTGAACATATCACCACATATTCTAAGCCAGCATTTCTATTTGTAATGTCTATACTAGATATTTTTTGAGAATAAAAACCTGCCAAAATATACTTTGGAAAGTTTTGTTGAGTCCTGAAATTAATGGGAAATGATTTTTAGAAAAAAATGCTCTAAAATGTAAATATATTCCCAGATGGAAAATAATAGGTAACCTAGGCTTTGACTAAGAATTTTTATTCATAACTCAAAAAATTAAAAAAGTAATTTAGTTATGGCAGAATCATAAGGAAGACAATCTGGTCTACTTGTTTGAAGAAAGAGCAATATAATCTTACTTAGATAAATCAGAATTTGATCATTTAACAGAGAATCTACATTACATACCACAAATCTTCCTTAAACTCTACATTTATCAAAAATCTCCTTTTATCACTTTGGCAGTGTTGAACCTTGACACAAAGAAAAGACCACCAACTCCAATTTTAAATCAAATTAAAGCAAGCTTGTATTTGTGTACACAAAGACAGCTGATCAGCAGCTTTCTGTCCTAATTATGGCTAGGGACCAGCACCACCCCAGCTCTCTTGGAACAAAGCTTTATAGCACAAAAAGTTGCAAAGGGGAGTATCTTGAGAACTTACAGATAACAGGATTTTGACAAGCATAAAACAAAGGCTGATAGTAGGTTAATGATGTACATGGCATGATAATTCAAGGTAGGAAGTAAATTCAGATCCCAGTTGATAGTAGGTGCAGCTGTATTTCAGAGAGTGTTCTTATCTGGTCAGGGGGAGTCAGAATTTATGAGGTTCCACTAACATTTTAGAGAGGGTTGTTATATGATCAGGGAAAGTCAGGCATGGGTAGGAATTCCAAACAAGTTTAGAAATCACAGTAATTTATAGTAAAGCAGAAATTAACTTTTCATGATCTTGTGATGAGATAGCTCCTAATCTTAACATGGAATTAGGTTGGGTTCATCAGCAGAAGAGACTCTTCAATCTTATACTTTCTGAAGTTTTAAATCCTAATTTTTTGTATTTCAAATATCAAGATATATTTTCAGAATGTTGGCCATTTGGAAGTCTTGCAGAGAGCCAAAAGAGAAACAGAAATCTAGAGTTTAAGAATACCTACATTGTGAATCTCTTGTGATACCATCTGCCTGAAATGTAGGAAAAGTTTATCCTTTATACACCACATCATGGAGATATGTAGCAAGATATGTGCTTTTTAAAAATCATAATTAACATTATTTCTGGCTATAAAGAGCCATAGTAACTTTAGAATCTAGAAAGTCTGCCACAGTAAATGATCATTTGTCTTACAACTGTAACAAAAAAAATTAAATTGCTAAGCACTGAAAATTATACTTATTTCCATAAATAAGCCTAAAAATATTCCTTTCTCTCATCCCCAAATTATTTCTACTTTAAAAGTGAAATAGAAATGCCTCCAAATTGTTTTCTTCATTTATGTTTACCATATTTTATATTCTTTACCATTCTGAATCCATGTTTAATTAAGTTCCACCAATAGTTATAGAGCTAGAGTGCTCTAAAATGTTTTGTTTTACAAATTCTTAGAAATGTCTTACATTTTTTGAAACTTCACTTTGGAATCACTTTTAAATAGATGTTTTAATTCCAGCAAAGTTTTCTTCAGGCTTTAGGCTTCCATTTCCCAAATGGTTGGTGTGCTTTGGATCCAGGGGTAGAGAAGGGACCTAAATGCATCCCAGGACCTTCATCATAGAGAAAAAAAATAAGAAATACATGATAAAGATGACTTTTATATTTCTTTACCAGTTGAATGGCCAGATACTTATAGTACCAACTACATAACTTCATAAAAGTCAGGTGTTTCTTGGTAAATAGGTTAGGTCTATTCTTAAATCCTACGCTAGATTTATGTAATCAAATAACCCTCAAGATAATCTAATCTAGCTTGGACCAGGTTTCAATTTCTCCTCAGGCCTGGAATACAATAACCTATTGAACACTTAAGCATATGTGCATACATGCACACACACACACTCCAGAAAATGTTTTTGTTTACATGTAACTTGGTTTTCTCTCATCTGTTTACTTGAGAAGTTAAAATCTATGATTAAAAATATTTTCTTGGGGCTGGGGTTGTATCTCAGTGGTAGAGTGCTCACTTTGCTCATGATAAGTTCAATTCTCAGCACCATGTGAAAATAAGTAAGTGAAATAAAGGTATTGTTTCCAACTACAACTAAGAAAAAGTACTTAAAAATATTTTTTTATCCTGCTATTCTTCACACACCAAACTTCTTAAAATTACTTCCTAAAATTTTGAGCCTATTGCAAAGAATTCATGTAGAGGGCTAGATTTTCTTTCAGATGGCAGGAATATTATTTGTCCAATATTAGAAAAAAAAGTAAGTGACCAAAATTATTGAAAAGTATGGTTAAATGGGTTTCAAGAAACAGAAAATTTATCATCATATCAGTCTGTTTTATTCCTATGTAAGCCAATGCAGTTTCAGGAAACCAGATAATTTTTCTTAAATTTTAAGGTTTTTTTTAATTTATAGTTTTCTGATTTTGAAGAATATTTACAAAGATACTTAATTTTTCACTTATATCAGGTTTGCTTAAAATGTAAAGTTCACCTCTCTACCAACAAATATCAAAAATTGCTTGAGACATTCTGATTGCTATACCAAAGACCTTTGAGGAAAAAAAATCCATGTTTAATTTAGAGTGTATCATTTCAATTGAATTGGAGAGTTCTGGTAGACTGCACACTGGTTCTGAAGGGATAAGTATTTCAGTTAAATTTTGAAAATTAGAATTCATAATTCAGAACTAGTTCTCATATCATTCTTAAGTGTAATTGTGGTTATAGTCCATAAATTTAACCCCAGCTCTGGGAAAGTATTCTAAGTTATGATGTTATGCTTGAGTTTGGTACCCCCAAAATACCCCAGAGACCAAGATCAATGTAAGCAGCAAAGAGGTGTTTATTGTGAGCTAGCTTGGTCCTCTGTGTGCACACAGCAACTGGTGATGCTGAGAAGCCCTGAGCATGAGAATGTGGACTGGCACCACATTCTCAGGGGACAGCTTATTATTCCTCCACCTCATCTGCCTTCAGCCCAATTTGTTTCAAAGCATAGTGCTCTGATGCATCCCTTCTTACTCAACCTCTTCGACATCCATTTAATCATGGCTCTCAAATTCCTATGCTATATGCTGATATTTGTATTGCAGTCTATTCTTTGTCAAATAGTTGTCTAATTCCCTGCATCAAAGTCACTTGGGATACTGGTTAACTATGTCATCTTCTTGGCCCATACTGTAGACCAGCACTGTCCAAGAGACGCAGAATATGAGTTCCATGTGCCATTTTAATAAGTGTTCTGGTAGACACTTGAAAAATAAAGAAAATAAGTGAAATTATTTTATTTTAATCCAATGCATACACATATAGTTTTGATTTTTAATCAATTAGAAAACATATTGTGATATTTTATATTTTCCCCTCATCTTCGATATCTGGTACTTTGTACCTGAAATTTATTTCAAGTGCTTAAGAGCCACTGGTCAATAGTGAATATCAAATTGGGCTGGCCTAGCCTTGGGGAGAGAGGATTAAGAGCCAGGAATTTTTGAATACCCAAGAAATTCTACATACTCAATTCTGAGGACCACCATCTAGACTTCCCTATACACAATCCATTCTTCAACCATCACTGACTAACACTTAAAAAAAAAAACAACATTCCTTTAACAAGCAAAACCTAAGAACATGAAAATCCCTGGTACCGCCAGTTTAGTCTACTCAGATGCCATTCAAATTTCCCTAAAAGTGGCCTTGCTCCTTCATGCTACCTATTCTCCAATTAGAAAACATCTTGAGTTCTTCCTTAAAGTTTTCCTAGATGAACATGCAAATGCTCATATTTTCAATAAATATCCTTAAACATTTCAGAGGAATACCATCATTCCAGGTGTAAAAGAAAAATCAAAGTGGAGGACATAGTTTTGACATACCCGAAGTCAAGTTCCATAGCCACATAGCCAAAGTTTATGTCATTTGACATCTCAAAAAATTCTCTGAATAGTCACAAACAAAAGATTCAAGATTTATGGCCATATACTTGACAGTATGAGCAGTGAAATCAAGTTAATATACTATAGACAAGCCAGTATAAACAGCAGTTGGTCCTAAGAAACTATTTCAGCATGCAAAATTCAATCACAAAAAAGGTCACAGCACTTCCTCCTGCTCTTGACACATTTTGCTTGGCTAAGTCTCCTGGACAACAAACTTTTATTTTATTTTTTTTTTGTTTTTTTTTGAGTGTTTATTTCTTTTGTCATATATATGTGTATGTAAATGTATGTATGTATATATATATATATATATATATATATATATATATATATATATATATATAATTTCATTGTAAATTTATATAATTTTTTTTCAATTTTCTGCTTCTACCATAAATACTGATTTTTATTTATTTTTTTTCTTTTTTTTATTGTTGGTTGTTCAAAACATTACATAGTTTTTGATATATCATATTTCACACTTTGATTCAAGTGGGTTATGAACTCCCATTTTTACCCAGTATACAGATTGCAGAATAACATCAGTTACACTTCCATTGATTTATATATTGCCATACTAGTGTCTGTTGTATTCTGCTGCCTTTCCTATCCTTTACTATCCCTGCTCCCCTCCCCTCCCCTTCCCTCTTCTCTCTCTACCCCCTCCCTCTACTGCAGTTCATATCTCCCCCTTGTATTATTTTTCCCTTTCCCCTCGCTTCCTCTTGTATGTAATTTTGTATAACCCTGAGGGTCTCCTTCCATTTCCATGCAATTTCCCTTCTACCTCCCTTTCCTTCCCACCTCTCATCCTTGTTTAATGTTAATCTTCTTCTCATGCTCTTCGTCCCTACTCTGTTCTTAGTTACTCTCCTTATATCAAAGAAGACATTTGGCATTTGTTTTTAAGGGATTGGCTGGTTTCACTTAGCATAATCTGCTCTAATGTCATCCATTTCCCTCCAAATTCTATGATTTTGTCATTTTTTTAATGCAGAGTAATACTCCATTGTGTATAAATGCCACATTTTTTTTATCCATTTGTCTATTGAAGGGCATCTAGGTTGGTTCCACAGTCTTGCTATTGTGAATTGTGCTGCTATGAACATCGATGTAGCAGTGTCCCTGTAGCATGCTCTTTATAGGTTTTTAGGGAATAGACCGAGAAGGGGAATAGCTGGGTCAAATGGTGGTTCCATTCCAAGCTTTCCAAGAAATCTCCATACTGCTTTCCAGATTGGCTGCACCAATTTGCAGTCCCACCAGCAACGAACAAGTGAACCCTTTTCCCCACAACCTCACCAACACTTGTTGTTGTTTGACTTCCTAATGGCTGCCAATCTTACTGGAGTGAGATGGCATCTTAGGGTGGTTTTGATTTGTATTTCTCTGACTGCTAGAGATGGTGAGCATTTTTTCATGTACTTGTTGATTGATTGTATGTCCTCCTCTGAGAAGTGTCTGTTCAGGTCCTTGGCCCATTTGTTGATTGGGTTATTTGTTATCTTGTTGTCTAATTTTTTGAGTTCTTTGTATACTCTGGATATTAGGGCTCTATCTGAAGTGTGAGGAGTAAAGATTTGTTCCCAGGATGTAGGCTCCCTATTTACCTCTCTTATTGTTTCTTTTGCTGAGGAAAAAACTTTTTACTTTGAGTAAGTCCCATTTGTTGATTCTAGTTATTAACTCTTGTGCTATGGGTGTCCTTTTGAGGAATTTGGAGCCCGACCCCACAGTATGTAGATCATAGCCAACTTTTTCTTCTATCAGACGCCGTTTCTCTGATTTGATATCAAGCTCCTTGATTCATTTTGAGTTAACTTTTGTGCATGGTGACAGAAAGGGATTCAGTTTCATTTTTTTGCATACGGATCTCCAGTTTTCCCAGCACCATTTGTTGAAGATGCTATTCTTCCTCCATTGCATGCTTTTAGCCCCTTTATCAAATATAAGATAGTTGTAATTTTGTGGATTGGTTTCTGTGTCCTCTATTCTGTACCATTGCTCCACCCGCCTGTTTTGGTACCAGTACCATGCAGTTTTTGTTACTATTGCTCTGGAGTATAGTTTGAAGTCTGGTATTGCTATACCGCCTGATTCAAACTTCCTGCTTAGCATTGTTTTTGCTATTCTGGGTCTTTTATTTTTCCGTATGAGTTTCATGATTGCTTTCTCTATTTCTATAAGAAACGCCATTGGGATTTTGATTGGCATTGCATTAAACCTATAGAGAACTTTTGGTTATATCGCCATTTTGATGATGTTAGTTCTGCCTATCCATGAACAGGGTATATTTTTCCATCTTCTAAAATCTTCTTCTATTTCTCTCTTTAGGGTTCTGTAGTTTTTATTGTATAAGTCTTTCACCTCTTTTGTTAGGTTGATTCCCAAGTATTTTATTTTTTTGAGGATATTGTGAATGGAGTGGTTGTCCTCATTTTCATTTCAGAGGATTTGTTGCTGATATACACAAATGCCTTTGATTTATACTTGTTGATTTTATATCCTGCCACTTTGCTGAATTCATTTATTAGCTCTAATAGTTTCTTTGTAGACCTTTTGGGTCTGCTAGGTATAGAATCATGTCATCTGCAAATAGTGATCATTTAAGTTCTTCTTTTCCTATTTTTATGCCTTTAATTTCTTTCATCTGTCTAATTGCTCTGGCCAGTGTTTTGAGAGCTATGTTTAGCAGAAGTGGTGAGAGAGGGCATCCCTGTCTTGTTCCAGATTTTAGAGGGAATGCCTTCAATTTTTCTCCATTCAGAATGATGCTAGCCTGAGGCTTAGCATAGATTGCTTTTACAATGTTGAGGTAAGTTCCTGTTATCCCTAGATTTTCTAGCGTTTTGAACATAAAGGGATTCTGTACTTTGTCGAATGCTTTTTCTGCATCTATCGAGATGATCATATGGTTCTTCTTTTTAAGTCTATTGATGTGGTGAATAACATTTATTGATTTCTGTATATTGAACCAGCCTTGCATCCCAGGGATGAATCCTACTTGATTATGGTGCACAATTTTTTTGATATGTTTTTGTATCTGATTCACCAGAATTTTATTGAGGATTTTTGCATCTAGGTTCATTAGAGATATTTGTCTGTAGTTTTCTTTGTTTTAAGTGTCTTTGTCTGGTTTAGGAATCAGGGTGATGTTGGCCTCATAGAATGAATTTGGAAGTTCTCCCTTTTTCTATTTTCTGAAATAGCTTGAAGAGTATTGGTATTAGTTCCTCTTTAAAGGTTTTGTAAAACTCTGCTGTATACCCATCCGGTCCTGGGCTTTTCTTAGTTGATAGTCTTTTGATGATTTCTTCTAATTCCTCAATTGATATTGGTCTGTTTAGGTTGTCTATATCCTCCTGACTCAATCTGGACAGATCATATGACTTAAGACATTTATCCATGCCTTCACTATCTTCTATTTTATTGGAGTATAAGGATTCAAAATAGTTTCTGATTATCTTCTGTATTTCTGAAGTGTCTGTTGTGATATTGCCTTTTTCATCCCGTATGCTAGTAATTTGAGTTCTCTCTCCTCTTCATTAGCATGGCTAAGGGTCTGTCGATTTTATTTATTTTTTCAAAGAACCAACTTTTAGTTTTGTCAATCTTTTTAATTGTTTCTTTTGTTTCGATTTCATTAATTTCAGCTCTGATTTTAATTATTTCTTGACTTCTACTTCTTTTGCTGTTGTTTTGCTCTTCATTTTCTAGGATTTTGAGATGAAGTATGAGATCATTTATTTGTTGGTTTTTACTTTTTTTGAGGAATGAACTCCAAGCAATGAATTTTCCTCTTAGAACTGCTTTCAATGTGTCCCATTGATTCCGATATGTTGTGTCTGTGTTTTCATTTATCTCTAAGAATTTTTTAATTTCCTCCTTGATGTCTTCTATAACCCATTGATCATTCACTAACCTATTGTTCATTCTCCAAGTGATGCATGATTTTTTCTTCCTTCTTTTATTGTTGATTTTCAGTTTCATTCCATTATGATCAGATAAGATGCATGGTATTATCTCTAATCCTTTATATTGTCTGAGAGTTGCCCTGTGACATAATATATGATCTATTTTTGAGAAGGATCCGTGTGCTGCTGAGAAAAAAAAAGTGTAACTGCTTGATGTTGGATGGTATATTCTATATATATCAATTAAGTCTAGGTTATTAATTGTGTTATTGAATTCTATAGTTTCCTTATTCAACTTTTGTTTGGAAGATCTGTCCAGTGGTGAGAGAGGTGTGTTGAAGTCTCCCATGATTAAAGTATGGTGGTCTATTAGACTCTTAAACTTGAGAAGAGTTTGCTTGATGAACATATCTGCATCATTGTTTGGGGCATATATATATTTATGATTGTTATGTCTTGTTGGTGTATGGTTCCCTTGAGCAGTATGTAGTGTCACACTTTATACCTTTTGATTAACTTTGGCTTAAAATCTATTTTATTTGATATGAGTATGGCCACTCCTGCTTGTTTCCAAAGTCCATATGAGTGATATGATTTTTCCCAACCTTTCACCTTCAGTCTAGGTATGTCTTTTCCTATCAAATGCATCTCCTGTAGGCAGCATATTGTTGGGTCTTGTTTTGTGATCCATTCTACTAGCCTGTGTCTCTTAATTGGTGAGTTTAAGCCATTAATATTTAGGCTTAACATTTAACAACATTATTGAGATATGGGTTGTTCTTCCAGCCATATTTGTTTATTTATGTTTCTAAACATGGTTTGTTTTCCTTTTTGATTATTTTCCCCCCTTTACTGTCCTACCCCCCACTGTTGGCTTTCATTGTTATTTTCCATTTCCTCCTCCTGTAATGTTTTGCCGAGGATGTTTTGAAAACGTGGTTTTCTAGCTGCAAATTCTTTTAACTTTTGTTTATCGTGGAAGGTTTTAATTTCATCTTTCATCCTGAAGCTTAATTTCGCTGGATACACGATTCTTGGTTGGAACCCAGTTTCTTTCATTGTTTAAAATATGTTATTCCAGGATCTTCTAGCTTTCAGAGTCTGTGTTGAAAGATCAGCTGTTATCCTGATTGGTTTACCCCTAAATATAATCTGCTTCCTTTCTCTTGTAGCTTTTAAAATTCTCTCCTTGTTCTGTATGTTGGGCATCTTCATTATAATGTGTCTAGGTGTGAATCTCTTATGATTTTGCACATTTGGCTTTCTATAGGCTTCTAGGATTTGGGATTCTGTCTCATTCTTCAAGTCTGGGAAGTTTTCTCATATTATTTCATTGAATAGATTGCTCATTCCTTTGGTTTGGACCTCTATACCTTCCTGTATCCCAATGACTCTTAAGTGGTCTCTTTATATTATCCCATATTTCTTGGATGTTCTGCTCATGGTTTCTTAACAGTCTTGCTGAGCTGTCCATTTTCTTTTCAAGTTGAAATACTTTGTCTTCATTGTGTGATGTTCTATCTTCTAAGTGTTCTACTCTGCTGGTAGTATTCTCAATTGTGTTTTTAAGTTGGTTTATTGCTTCCTGCATTTCTAGGATTTCTGTTTGTTTGTTTTTTATTACCTCTATCTCCCTGTATATTTGATCTTTTGCTTCTTGGAGTTGTTTATGTAATAAATTGTCAAAGTGGTCGAAGTGATCTTTCATTGTCTGATTTTGCTGTCTAATGTCTTCCTTGAGACTCCAGATCATCTGCAGCATGTATATCCTGAATTCTTTATCTGACATTCCATCTGCTGCATCTATTACCTCTTCTAAAGTTGAGTTGACCTGCATTGCTTGTGGTCCTTTCTTTCCTTGTCTTTTCATATTGCTCGTGTTTCTTTCTGCTTAGTGAAACTGTTGTGTTTTTGAAATTTTCCCCTTATATATTTATATTGCTCTTGTATAGTTGAAAAGTCTCCCTTGCAGGGGCGGGTGGCGGCTCTGCTCCTCCTCCAATTGGGGTGATCTGTCTACCACGCTGGCGGGCCGCTAGGACTGTTCTGCCGGTGGGTTGCAGGTCTGCCTACCTTGGAGGCACGGGCAGTGGCTCTGCTCTGCCCCTCCTCCAATTGGTGTGATGTGTCTACCATGCCCGCGAAACCCTGGGCTTGTTCTGCCGGTTGGTCACAGGTCTGCCTACCTTGCAGGCGCGGGCGGCAGCTCTGCTCTGTCCCTACTCCAATTGGGTGACGTGATTACCATACCTGCGGGTCGCTGGGCCTGTTCCGCATGTGGGAGGCGGCTCGGCTCTGCCCCTATTCCAGTTGGGGTGACGTGTGTACCATGCCGGCAGGCCACTGGGCCTGTTCCTCCGGTCGGTCGCAGGTCTGCCTACCTTGCGGGTACGGGCGGTGGCTCTGCTCTGCCCCTATTCCAAATGTGGCGATGTGTCTGCCGTGCCAGCAGGCCGCTGGGCCTGAGTCGCAGGTCTGTCACAGGCCTGCCTACCTTGCGGGTGCAGGTGGCGGCTCTGCTCTGCCTCTACTCCAATTGGGGTGTCGTGACTACCACGCCGGCAGGTCGCTGGGCCTGTTCTGGGCGCGGGCTGAGGCGCTGCTCTGCCTCTATTCCAAATGGGGTGATGTGACTGCCACGCCGGCGGGCCTCTGGGCCTGTTCCTGGCTCGGGAGGCGGCTCTGCTCTGCCCATCCCCCAATTGGTGTGACGTGTCTACCACGCCGGCAGGCCACTGGGCCTATTCTGGCAGTCGGTCACAGACCTGCCTACCTTGTGGGTGCGGGTGACGGATTTGCTCTGCCCCTACTCCAATTGGGGTGTCATGACTACCACGCCGGCAGGTTGCTGGACCTGTTCCGGGCATGGGCGCGGCTCTGCCCCTACTCCAATTGGGGTGACATGACTGCCACGCCGGCAGGTTGCTGGGCCTGTTCCGGGCTCGGGAGGCGGCTCTGCTCTGACCCTCCTCCAATTGGTGTGACGTGTCTACCATCCCAGTAGACCACTGGACCTGTTCCGCCGGTCAGTCGCAGGTCTATCTACCTTGCAGGCTCAGGCGGCAGCTCTGCTCTGCCCCTACTCCAAATGGGGTGACGTGACTTGACAAAAAACTTTTAGATTCACTAACAACTTGACCTTATTGTATTTTTGACACACAGTGGAAACATAAAGAAATCATTATGCAATTGTTAACAATGAAGGAAATCCTTTGAAGCAGACTCACATGATGCCAAATTTCAGGTCAAGACCCTAAACTATCTGAGGGTCCAAAGCAAATCTCTAACATTTATGGCAATGGTTAGGTAAGACAGATATGAGCCTATTAGAAATGTGAACAATGAAAGTGTATTCTTAGCTAGAGCAAAGCACACTGCAGTATCTCTGTGTGAAAATCCATGGATAGCCAAATGTGGAAAGCAGTCATGGGCCAGATGACTGTGGGGACAAGTTCATAAGAAATGCAGCATTGCACACTTGCTCATTCCTTGGTCATCTGGAGCACTTGCACCATTGCAAAACAGGTTTCTGTGCACCTGCACTTCACACCCTCACACAGCATGCTGTATAAACCAACACAATGTCACTAGGGTAAATCACTATTTGAGCATCTCCACACATACATGTACCTCAATATAAAAGGCACAGAAAAGTACTATAGAGAACTTTTATATCACAACTGTACTCTTATGGAACCACTACCCTCTTAATAGTGATTGCTGTTGATCAAGATGTCATCATGCTACAAATGTCTGTACTTTGAAAAACAGCCACCAAGGCAGGCAGGAGACAAAGCAGGGCCAAATTTGTGAGCCTTCTTATAAAATATCTGCATTTAATTAAATACAGGTTAAATACTTTTCAAAAGAAACAGACTGAATGTCCTAAATATTATTGATTTGTTGTACCTCCTCATGCAGATATTTAATACAACTTTCTCTATGAATAGAAGTTGAATATGTTGGTAAAGATGGCGCCTGGAATGCTTCTCTTCAGGGAGTTCAGGAGTGTTGGTAAAGATGGCACTTGGAGTGCTTCTCTTCAGGGAGCTGAGGTCCATGACACACTGAATGGCACACGAACCATCACCTCCAATCCCCGTGAATGGCGCAGACTTTGAATGGCCTATCTCCAATCCCTGAAGTGGCCTGAACTCTCAGCTAATGAAGAAGCAACAGCTCACTTACCTTGCTCCTTCTCATCCTGTGTTAAGCCCATAAATATTAATACCCTGTTCGTGTTCGCTTTCTTACTCTCTTACTCTTACTCTCTTACATTCTCTCTCTTACTCTCTCTCTCTCTCTTACTCTCCCCCTCTTCCTCTCCCCCTTCTCTCCCCCCCACTTTTCTCTCTTGACCCCCTTCTCTTTTGCGACTGGCTGCTAGGGTCCTGTTAATAAAATCTTGGACAGGTAAATGGTTGTTTTGGCTTGTTGAGTTTACGGAGCTTTTTCCACCATTCTTTGCATTTGATGCTGAAACCCAGGACAGGGATCCCTGTCACTCAAGGTGGAAACCTGTCCCCAAACTCTGAGCCTAACCATTCCTGTTGTAGTCCACTCCTCTGATCTGATAGCCAGACTGACATCCACCACCAGCCTGCAGACTGGTGAGTTCCCCCATCTCATGAGTGCCTGAACTCTAATTCACCAGAATGAGGGAATTGGCTGTTGAGTGTCTGGCAATCCCTCTGGGTGTTTTTTGGGGGGGATGCACCCCACCCAGTCCCATCAGGGTCAAGGTGATCCCCGGGTGCTCTGCTAGGACACCCCCGGGAATTGACCGCCTGGGACGTAGGATTAATTCTGTCTAACTCCTCTGTCTCCCTTCACTCTTTTTTTAAAATTTTTTCATTAGTTGCTCAAAACATTACAATGATCTTGACATATCATACATTTGATTCAAAGTGGGGTATGAATTCTTTTTTTTCCATGTACAGATTGCAGTATCACCTTGGTTTTACAGCCACATTTATACATATAGCCATATTAGTGTCTATTGTATTCTGCTACCCTTCCTATTCTCCCTCTCCTCCCTTCCCCTCCCATCACTTCTCTCTACCCACTCTATAACACTTTTTCTCTCTCTCTTTTTTTCTTCCTCACACCATCTAATATGTAATTTTGCATAACTATGAGGGTCTCCTTCCATCTTCAATGAAATTCCCCTTCTCTCTCCCATTCCCATGCATCTCTCATCCCTATTTAATGGTAATCTTCTCATTGTCTTCCTCCCTGCTCTGTTTTGAGTCACCCCCCTTATATCAAAGAAGACTTCAGCATTTGCTCCTTAGGAATTGGCTAGCTTCACTCAGCATAATCTGCTCTAATGCCATCCATTACCCTGCAAATGTCATGATTTTGTTATTTTTAGTGCTGAGTAATATTCCACTGTGTATAAATTCCACATTTTTTTTAATCCATTCATTATTGGAGGGCATCTGGGTTGCTTCCACAGTCTAGCTATTGTGAATTGTGCTGGTATGAACATTAATGTAGCTGTGTTCCTGTAATATGCTCTTTTAAGGTCTTTTGGGAATAGTCCGAGAAGGGGAATAGCTGGGGCAAATGGTGGTTCCATTCCCAGCTTAACAAGGAATCTCCGTAATGCTTTTCAAATTGGCTGCACCAATTTGCAGTCCACCAGCAATGTACAAGTGTACCCTTTTCCCCACATCCTCGCCAGCACTTATTATTGTTTGACTTCATAATGGCTGCCATTCTTACTGGAGTGAGATCATATCTTAGAGTGGTTTTAATTTGCATTTCTCTGATTGCTAGAGATGGTGGGCATTTTTTCATGTATTTGTTGATTGATTGTATATCCTCTTCTGAGAAATGTCTGTTCAGATCCTTGGCCCATTTGTTGATTGGGTTATTTGTTTTCTTATTGTTTAATTTTTTTAGTTCTTTGTACACTCTGGAGATTAGAGCTCTACCTGAAGTGTTAGGGGTAAAAATTTATTCCCAGTATGTAGGCTCCCTATTTACCTCTCTTATTGTTTCTCTTGCTGAGAAAAACTTTTTAGTTTGAATATGTCCCATTTGTTGATTCTTGATTTTAACTCTTGTGCTATAGGTGTCCTATTAAGGAATTTGGAGCCCGACCCCATGAGATGGAGATTAGAGCCAACTTTTATTCTATCAGACACAGAGTTTCTGTTTTAATCCCTAGCTCCTTGATCCATTTTGAGTGAATTTTTGTGCATGGTGAGAGAAAGGGATTCAATTTCATTTTTTGCGTATGGATTTCCAGTTTTCTCAGCACCATTTGTTGAAGATGCTATCTTTTCTCCATTGCATGCTTTTAGCACCTTTGTCAAATATAAGGTAGATGTAATTTTGTGGAATGGTCTCTGTGTCCCATATTCTGTACCTTTGGTCTATCCACCTGTTTTGGTACCAGTACCATGATCTTTTTGTTACTATTTCTCTGTAGTATAGTTTAAAATCTGGTATCTCTGTACCGCCAGTTTCACTCTTTCTGCTTAGAGTTGCTTTTGCTATTCTAGGTCTTTTATTTTTCCAGATAAATTTCATGATTGCTTTTTCTTTTTCTGCAAGGTATGTTGTTGGGATTTGGATTGACATTGCATTAAACCTACAGAATACTTTTGGTAATATGGCCATTTTAATGATATTAGTTCTGCCTATCCATAAACAAGGTATATCTTTCCATCTTCTAAGGTCTTCTTCTATTTCTCTCTTTAGTGTTTTGTAATTTTCTTTGTATAGTTATTTCACCTCTATTGTTAATTCACAAGTATTTTATTTTTTTAAGGATATTGTGAATGAGGTGGTTGTTCTCATTTCTGTTTCAGAGGATTTGTCACTGATATACTGGAACGCCTTTGATTTATGTGTGTTGATTTTATATCCTGCCACTTTGCTAAACTCATTTACTAGTGCTAGAATTTTCTTGGTAGAACCATTTGGGTCTTCTAGGTATAGGATTATGTCACCTTCAAATAGTGCTAATGTAAGTTATTCTTTTCCTATCTTTATGCCTTTAATTTCTTTTGTCTGTCTAATTGCTCTGGCCAGTGTTTCGAGGACTATGTTGAATAGAAGTGGTGAGAGAGGGCATCTGTGTCTTGCTCCAGATTTTAGAGGAAATGCCTTCAATTTTTTCTCCATTTAGAATGATGCTAGCCTTAGGCTTTTCTTAAATAACTTTTACAATATTGAGGTATGTTCCTGTTTTCCCTAGTTTTCTAGTGTTTTGAACATAAAGTAATGCTTACTTTGTCTAATGCTTTTTCTGCATCTATCAAGATGATCATATGGTTCTTATCTTTAAGTCTGTTGATGTGGTGAATAACGTTTATTGATTTCCATATATTGAACCAGGCTTGCATCCCAGGGATGAATTCTACTTGATCATGGTATACAATATTTTTGATATGTTTTTGTATCTGATTTGCCAGAATTTTATTGAGGATATTTGCATCTATGTTCATTAGAAATATTGGTCTGTAGTTCTCTTTCTTTGAAGTGTCTTTGTCTGGTTTAGGAATCAGGGTGATGTTGACCTCATAGAATGAATTTGGAAGTGCTCCTTCTTTTTCAATTTCCTGAAATAGCTTGAAAAGTATTGGTATTACTTCTTCTTTAAGGGTTTTATAAAACTCTGCTGTATACCCATCCAGTTCTGGGATTTTCTTGGTTGGTAGTCTTTTGATGGCTTCTTCTATTTCCTGAATTGATATTCATCTGTTTAAGTTGTGTGTATCCTCCTGACTCAATCTGGGCAAATCATATGACTTAAGAAATTTATCAATGCCTTCACTATCTTCTATTTTATTGGAGTATAAGGTTTCAAAATAATTTCTCATTATCTTCTGTATTTTTGTAGTGTCTGTTGTGATATTACCGTTTTCATCTCATATGCTAGTAATTTGAGTTCTCTCTCTTCTTCTCTTCATTAGCATGGCTAAGGGTCTGTTGATCTTATTTTTTTTCAAAGAACCAACTTTTACTTTTGTCCATTTTTTCAATTATTTTTTTGTTTTAATTTCATTGATCTCAGCTCTGATTTTAATTATTTCTTGCCTTCTACTACATTTGCTGCTGTTTTGCTCTTCTTTTTTTCTAGGGTTTTGAGATAAAGTGTGAGATCACTTATTTGTTGTTTTTTTCTTTTCTTTTTTTTTTTTCAGGAATGAACTCCAAGCAATAAATTTTCCTCTTAGAACTGCTTTCATAGTGTCCCATAGATTCTGATATGTTGTGTCTGTGTTTTCTTTTATCTGTAAAAAAAATTTTAATTTCCTCCTTGATGTCTTCTGTAACCCATTGATCATTCAGTAACATATTGTTCATTCTCCAAGTGATATAGGATTTTTTCTTCCTTCTTTTATCATTGATTTCCAGTTTCATTCCATTATTATCAGATAGGTTGCATGGTATTATCTCTACTCCTTTATAATTTCTAAGAGTTGCACTGTGAAATAATATATGGTCAATTTTTGAGAAGTATCCATGTGCTGCTGAGTAAAAAGGGTAACCACTTGATGCTGGGTGGTATATTCTATATATGACAATTAAGTCTAAGTTATCAATTGTATTATTAAGTTCTATAGTTTCTTTATTCAACTTTTGCTTGGAAGATCTGTCCAGTGGTGAGAGAGGTATATTGAAGTCATCCATAATAATTGTATTGTATAAAGAAGCATAAAATTATGTCATCTGTTGGAAAATGAATGGAGATTAAGAACATTAGCTTGAGCAAAATAATCCAAACTCATAAAGTCCAGGGTCATATATGTGATCTCAGATGTGGAAGCTAGAAAGGACAAAAATGTGTGTGGAGTGGACCTCAGGAAATCACAGGGAGATAGTAGAGTATAGGAAAATGTCCAATGGAGAGAGAAGGAGAGGGAAAGTGGAAAAGTGGGGAGCGATGGGGGTGAATTACATTGTCATATGTGCACAAGTATGAATATGTAACAATGAGTCTCATTATTTACCACTCTAGTGCACCAACAAAAATTATGGAACAAGAACAGTCCAGAGGTGATGAGGCCTGGAGTGATTCCACATGGGAGCATCACCATCTGAGAGACTAGTGGGGCTCTGATAGGACTAGATCTGTTCCTGACAGACCTGGTTGTTGTAAAGTGAGACCAAGGATTTTCTCCCTATCCTCATGGCTCCTGGCTCACATGGTGCCCCTTCTTCACAAAGCCAGTTCTCTTTTTGATTCTCCATTGTTTTCCCTATTCAGTGGTGGTACCATGATGTTTGCACTTTCAGCCATCAAAATGGTCAGACCAATATTCTTCTTTCTTTAGACATTACACAAAATTAGGTATTTTTTTATGGCAACACAAACACCAAGAAAATTCTCTTTTAGGTAAAATTATAGGAAGTCAGCATGCTCGTGGGCTAGGAAGTAACAAACCATCAATCCCCATGGATATATTGAAAATCTATAGATTGGCTAAGATAGACTTTTAAGAACTTTTGACACTCTTCAATGACCCATATGAACCCTCTGGATGTTCAATCCTCAAAAACTCACATCCAGTTAGTAGGGAAATTTGTAGAGTCTTTTCATATTCTTTTTTTCTTTTAATCTTTATCACATTTACATATCATGACATACAAGAGGAAGTAGTCATATTCTCAGTTTCCTCCCTTGGGATGGAGGGAAAGGACAGAATTTGATACAGTCTATCTTATCTGTAGGACATCATAGGAGCTATTTCTGTATCACTTGACTCAGATTTCAAAGACAATAGCAGCAAAATTGTTTCCCAAAGTTGGAAATTGCCAATTTCTGTGGCAGGCACCATGGGAATGAAAGATCAAAGGACAGAGACCTGCAGATATTTGGGGGCAAGATATTTTAGGCCAAAGAACATAAAAGAACATTCAGTCACTAAGAAAAAGAATAGATAATAATCACAGAAAAATGAAGACATATAAAAGCATCCAAGACCTTGGGAGGATTGTGAGGAGACACATGCACAGGAAAGGGAAGACACAGGCTGAGAAAAGATGCCTCTCAGTGAGCCTTCAGATCAATGATGTTTCTAGCACACACAGAACCAGCCTTCAATGGAAGAATATAGTTGATGTCTTATAAAAATCCCCCTTGCAAATAAAAGATTATACAATGCATAAAGAAACATGGAAGTGTCTAGTTAAAGGAACAATAGGAATCTACAAATACTAAAGACACCAACTCCAGATTTACTAGACAAATATTTAATATCCATTGTTTTAAATACATTTAAAAAGCTAAAGGAAAATACTAAGAAAGAGTGAAAGCAAAACAGAAAAATTATACCTGGAAATAGTGAAATTACCAACAATTTCATTAAAATTGTAAAGTAAAAGAAATGGAAAAATTCTGGAGCCACAAGTCAGAAATGAATTGAAAAATGTACTTAAATGTTCAATATCAAATTCAAACTCACCAAAAGAAGAATCAAGTAACTGTAAGACATTTAAATTGCAATTATCAAGTCTAACAAAAAGAAAATGAAAAAAAGCAAATATTCTTAGATACTTACAAGATGATATCAGATTGTAGAGAAAGATTTGGGACCTTCGGTAAAAACATACAAAAACTACATGTACTTAAATAAATATATATGTAAGTATATCTGCAAATCCAAGATGCTCAATGTACTCCCAATAAAATAAATCCAAAGAGTTGAAGACCAAGAGTCATTATTATCAAAGCGTCTAAACAAAGGCAAAGAAAATATTAAAAGGCACAAGAGAAAAGAAACTCATCACATAAAACTAATCCTCTAGAATATTACTGGTCAGTCTCTGAGTAGAAACTTTGCATGCTAGAGAACAGTGGTTTGATATATTTAGCATTGAGATAGAAAAACTAACAGGTAAGAATTTTATATATGGCAAAACTACTCTTTAAAATAAGAGAGAAATAATGATATTCCAGAAACAATAAAAACTAAGCAAGTTAATTAGTAATATACATGTCCCACAAGAAATGGTTAAATTAAATTAAAACTGACACTAGAGAGTGATATGTCTTCATATAAAAGTGAAGTTCTCTGACAAAGGAAAATGTAAAAGCTCTTAATATTGTTATTTCGGTTGACTTCTCCACATTTAATTTTTCTTAGTTTAGAAGAAAAAACATCCAAATGATTTTAGGTTTGTTATTTGGTAGATAACATATTAATATGTCATTTGTGACATTGTTAATGTACTAAGGTCAAATAGAAAAAAGTAGAAATTTTGTGCATATTCAAAATTAAGTTAGTGACTTTTTAAAATAGAGTGTTATGAACCAAGATATATCTCTGTCAATTAAGTGTTTGCCTTAAATGCACAAGGCCCTTGGTTCAATCCCAAGCACACTAAAAAACAAAACAAAACAAACAAAACAAAACCCCTTTTAAAAATGCAGTTATAATACACACAAGTTCTAAAATACTAGTATGAGGATTAAGAGTGGTATCTGGACAACCAGATTTCTACATGCAGAATAGCACTGTAAACTCCCAGCACTTCCTTGATATACCAACTAAAATGTATTAAAGACTTTAACATAAGGCTGGATTCTGCACTACAGCACAGGGAATCCCACTCTCACAGCTCTATCTCCCAGTACTGGAAATACTAGGAAGAAAAGAAAAAGGAAAAGGAACTTTTATCAGAAAAGAAGAAGGAATCAAAGTCATCCCAATCAAAAAAGAAAATATAAAATGATTTCTATTTGTGGATAACATAATTTATATGTAGAACATTTCAAAGGCACCACAAACATTTAGAACTAATAAATAAATTCAGGAAAGTGCATGATACAAAATCAACGTACCATGGTGGAATGAGAGGGACATCATTACCCTAGGTACATGTATGAAGACATGAATGGTGTGACTCTACTTTGTGTACCACCAAAGAAATGAAGAATTGTGCTCCATTTGTGTACTATGAACTGAAATGCATTCTGCTGTTATGTGTAACAAATTAGAACAAATTAATTAATTAATTTTTAAAATCTAGAAAAAAAAATCAACATACAAAATTCAGTAATACTTCTCTGCACAAACAATTACCTAGGAAAAAAGGAAATCAAGAGAATAACCACACTTCTGATTGCATAAAAATAACTCTAGAAATCAATTAAGCAAGGAAGTGAATGATTTGTACACTTAAAACTAAGCATTGGTGAAAAAAAGTAAAGAAGAAATAAATAAATGGAAATATATCATATGTTCATGCATACTATATAGAATTTATATGGTTAAAATATCCAAGCTACCTGAACACATGTAGATTTTATGGAGTCTTTATTAAATCTCAGAAACATTCTTCACACAAAAAAAATGGAAAAAAATTATGGAGCCACAAAAATTTGAAATGTTCATAGAGACACTGAGAAAGAAAAACAAATTTGGAGGTATTACACTTTCTAATTTAAGATATTTTTACAAAGCCATAGCAATCTACAGTACAACACAGGCACAAAAGTAGAAACCTAAATATATGGAACAGAGTAGAGAGCTAAGAAATAAGCCAAATATAGGTGGTCAGGTAGAAAAAATTTCAACAAGGGCACCAAGAAGACCCATTGAGAAAGAGGAGTCTCTTCCAGACATTGCTGAGAAAAAAGGAATATCCACAGTGAAAAAATGACACTGTCCCCTTTTCTTACATCACACATATAATCATCTTGAAATTCATAAGTGACATACATAAAAGTAAGGCCTAAAACTATCAAACTTCTGGAGAGGAGCTTAAGGGAAAGTATTTTCAACACTGGTCTTCATGGTGAGATTTTTTAATTGCAGCCCTGGAAAGTTGCAGACAGCCTTCACTCAGAGCAAGCACTTCTAACCCCATCTGGGCACAGTTAGAGGGCCACACAGGACAGAGGCACAATAATGAGCAAAACATAGAGACAAGCAAAGGCTGAAATAATGAGGGAAAGTTTTAGAATCTGACAAATGAAGTTTTTGAAATATACTCATGAGACTCATTAAGCTAAGGAGATGGCAGATAACCTCTGGGAGCTCATCTTCAGAGTTCTGCCTCCTGAGCATGCCTCTCACATGAACCCTGGTGCACCTAGCAGGCAACACCCAGAGGAATCTGATGTAAGCCTCAGGTGTCTGATGCAGGCAGTATCTTTGGAGAAATTAGGTGGCCAAAAGAACTGAGAAAATTAGTGCCCCAAAGCATGTTAGAAGAGCAATGTGCCAAGAAAGAAGAGAGAGTACTGAAGGTGTTGGGCTAATTGTGCTGCCATAGGGAGAACTCAGCTCCTGGCATGAAGAGGCAGCACTTCACATGCTTCTGTGAGAGAATTCTGCTTACTTTAACATGCTTTTTTTCAAATAATGTGAAACTAAAACTTTGATAGTTTAATCTTTTAGAAAGATGATTTTGAATGGCAAATCTTCCCTTTGAAAAATTAAACTAGAGAGATGACTTATTAGGTAATACTAGAAAACATTTCAAGAGTTTAAAACAATCTGTCTCAGACTCTTTTGAAGAACTGAAGAGAAAGTAGCCCTCCCAAAATTCGTTCTGAGAGGTCAATCATTGCCCTGAAACCACAAGGAAGGACATAACAAGAAAATTAAAGAGCCATATCCCCAAGGAACTAGTAATACAAAAATCCTAGAAAAAATAAAGCAAATTGAATTGGGCAGCACATTAAAAATAAGTCATACTCCCGAGCCAGTGGGCTTTATAAATGGGATGCAAGGGTGGTTCAACTTACATCAATCAATCAGTGTAATACATCAAATTAACCAAATGAAGTACAAATTACATGATCAATTGAGAGACTGAAATCAGTGCATCTAAGATCAGAAATAAGGCAAGGTACCCTCTCTCAGCACTACTGCTCAACAGAACACTAGGACGTTCCATTCTCTCCACAGGACAGAGATATGAAGAAGAAGAAGCAGGAGACATTCAGACACATTAGCACATTTACAACTTACATATTTATCATTATTTTTTTATGTCTGTGGTGAGAAAATTTAGGATCTGCCCTCTGCAACCATCAAGTATATAATGCCCTGGAGTGCAATCTTCATGCTGGGCAGTAGCTGACCAGAACTTATTGACCCCGCCAACCTCACTCCATTTCTGTTCCACATAATTCTATGGGCTCAAAATTTCCAGAGTTCACATTCTAAGATCTTTATTATGATTATCATTTTGTTTGTAGTACACATATTCCTCCCATATACCTGAAATATAATATATATATCATCATACAAAGTAAATGTAAACAAATTTTGTTGTTTCATTATACCTCTATAATATGGAAATAAATACCACTCTGTATATTCTTTTTAATAGCACTCTTTGTTTTTCTTTATTTCTGCTTATTGAACCCAGGGAATTTAACTAAACTATGTTCATAGCAATTTTAATTTTTTAACTTGAGGCATGGTCTTTCTACATTGCCCAGGCTGGCTTAGAACTTGAGATTCTTCTGCCCTGGACTCCTTGTGATGAATCCAGCCTAATTCCATGATAAGATTGGGAGCCATCGTGTCACAAAGTCATGAAAAGTTAATTTGTGTTTTACTATAAATTACTGCAATTTCTAAACTTATGTGGAATTTTTGCCTATGCCTTGAACTCACCCATGCCTGGTTTTCCCTGGCCAGATAACAACCCTCTTTGAAACATCAGTGGCACCTCATAAATTCTGATGTTGGGATCTAAACTTCTTCCCTACCTTTAAATGTTAAGCTATGTAGATCATTAACTTTCTATCTTCTTTTGTATTTTGCTTGTCAAAATCCTGTTATCTGTAAGTTCTCATGACACACCCTTTGAAACTTTTTGTGCTATAAAACTGTGTTCCTAGAGAACTAGGGTGCTACTTTCTAGCCGGGGGATTTGGGAGAAATAGTCCTGGCCATTTCCTGTATGTGCAAAGATAAGCTTGCTTTAATTTGATTCACAATTTGAGTTGGTGGTCTTTTCTTTGCATCGTGGTTTAACACTGGGTCCCTGGGATTATAGGTATACACCACCAAACCAGGCCTCAACTACACCCTCAAAGAGAAACAAACCATTGTAACTCCTCACAGTTGATATGTTCTCTAATGAAACTGCAAATGCTGAAATAGGAAATACTGTCCCTTTGCTCTCATGAGAAATGCGGTTAGGCCCCAACAACCCTGATCAAAACTGATCACAGCCTTTTCACAAACTACACAGACCCTGTTCTGGGAACAGAGCTATTGTTCAATGCACCCTGTGGGTTCATTCATCAGCACTGAGATCATCACCATCAACACTGTGACGCAAGCCACTCAAAGCTCCTCACACATGTGTATTGTCCTAGTAAGATATTTCAGAACCTGAGGGTTCTCAGGGACACTGGACAGCATGTAACACCTCACCTGGGTGGCATTTTGAACAGCAAAGCATCAAGAGCAGAATAATGACAGCATTGAGACAGGACCTTGACAGAGAAAAGGACATTAGTGTATGAACTGAGAGCCCAAACAAGAAGGCAGAGCCCTGCTCCATCCAAACTAGGAGTGTGCACTGGGGGGTAACTCAGATAGTTCACTGTTCTTGCATTTAGGAGTGGTCCTTAAGGGCTGCAAATACAGAGTCTGGAGTCACATTTGTGGGAAAATCACAATGAGCCACCTCACAAACACAGAATCTGAGGAGAATAAAATTCACCTGTATGTGGTCTGATATAAAGGAGTCTGATAAATAAAATTATGAATCTATGACAGGAAATTGTCTCAAATGAACTAAAGGATAAATTAGGAAAATTACATACACCACAAATGTGACATTAAAAATTCACCTTTAATTTCAAAATAAATAAAACATAGAGATTGAAATAAAAAAAGAATATATACAGCACAGTATTTTACATGTAAAGTACCCTAAAACTCACCAAAACATCTGTTAGAACTAACAGCTAATTTTAAAAAGTTGGAGGATACAAAATCAACACTCAAATTTTATCATTTGCACTATCAATGACTAATCAAAAATGGAAACCAAGAAAGTGATTTCATTGAATTTTGTATTGTTATAGTTAAAGCTTTGTTCCAGGTTTTCATGAACTGACTTCCAGACCACTCACATATAATCGAATCAAGCCTTTATTGAAGCACAACTGTGGCGGCTGACCAGAACATAAAGCTGTTCCCCTTCATCCCCGAACAATTGCAAGGGCACTCCTTATAAGCCTGAAAACTACAAAGGGGATGTTCGGGGGGTCAAGCCAATGCAAGCAAGCCAGGTTACAATTGCAAGGGCACTCCTTATAAGCCTCAAAACTGCAAAAGGGATGTTGGGGGGGGGTCTAGCCAATGTAAGCAAGTCAGGTTACAAGCCAGGTTACAATTGCAAAGGCATTCCTTATAAGCCTGAAAACTGCAAAAGGGATGTTCGGGGGTCTAGCCAATGCAAGCAAGCCAGGTTAGAGAAGCAGGACAGTGCAGTCAAGCAGAGGGAAGCCTAACCAATCACAGTTAGCCCAGTTACCCTAATTACAGAAATAATGCCCCATTAGGTATTTCCATGTTCTTAAAGGTTTCTATAGCAAAAGGAAAAGAACATCTTGCTCCAGTTGTGACTCTTCTACTTGGCATGGTTGTTTTATAGAATGAAGTCATAAAACAAAATGGAGTCACATTTGCTCTTACTACCACATTACCCACTGGTTTTAGTAGGTTTGATGTCAATCTTGCACATCATTAGGCTTCAGGGGTTTTTTGTTGTTGTTTGTGTGATTGTTTTCATCCTTCTGTGTCTAAGGGACTATACTACTGGTCTCCCAAGACCATAAGTCTGATCTCACCTACATTCTTTTGTATATGGTTTAGGAGTGTTTTTAAGAGGCAGGGTCTTAATCCCATTCAGGAGAAGGACTAGGGGCCCAACTATGGCTGAAATGATGGTAGTCAACCAAGGGGACCATGAGAATAGGTTTTGGAACCAATTGCCTGAAGGTTCTAGTGCTTCATCTCTTTCCTTTAACCTGTTTCTCACAAGTGCCAAACTGTTCTTTATTATCCCAGAATGGTTTGCAGAGAAACAAGTTTCTCCTGGAGCCATACAAAGTCCTCCTTGTTTCAGAAAGAGACCATCTAGATCTCATCTGTTTTGTAAGACTATTTCTGTCAGAGAATCTAGTGAAACCTTTACTTTGGAGATTGGCCTTTCTAGTTTTTTTTCTAAATTGATATCTATTTGATGGCTGAAGGACTTCCCAAACCAGCCAGGAGGGGAACTATAATGGGGGCAGGGCAGCAAGTCTATGTTGATAAATCAGTGGGCCCTGCCCTTTTAATAATTCCAGGTGTTCTTTTCCTTTTACTCCATCAAAATAGTAGGTTATATAGTTAAGAGTTATTGAAAGTTTGGAGGTATAGGCAGGGAATTCAAAGTGGGACGTGGGAAGCACAATTTTTGGTGAACGGAGAGTTGTCCCACTTATAAGTTGGGTTGTGGAAGCAAGTGTCTTTTTATGGGAGATCACCCAGGGTGATCTTGTGAATAGTTTCCCAGGTACACCTTCCTGAGCTAGACATATTGGCGAATATCTATGTTGACCATAATTTTTCCTCTAATATTAGGGACCTCCACCTGCCATAAAGGAAATGGGTGATGACCGTTCTTGCTACTTCCAGCTGAAAGGGGGTGATGTGCAGTGGGCAAGCAATTTGGAGTCCCTTTTTAGAAACTGAGTGGGTCAAGGAGTCCATGGTAAAAGTCTGGTTCAGGAAGAACAGGATGTAAAGTCACCTGGGGTGGGCTCTTCTATGAGGGAAACAAAAGGACACGAGTGCTGAAGCAAGATTAATACAAAATAGCAGTTGTAGCATCTGGAACCTGTCCATGAATATCATGAAAATGACAGAAATTAATAATTGTTTATCAGGAGGTGGAAGACCTGAGAAATTGTCCCCATTACAAGGCCTAACAAAGCCTAATAAGGCACTTTTTTTTAGGGAACATAAATCTTTAACATTGTCAGAATTATCAGGAATGTAGACACAACATTTAGTTAAATTAGTTAATGTCATCTGATTTTTGTAAAAATACCTTTTTTGGCATGATCTCTGTGTTCAATAAAGATCCTTTTGTTACTTAGGGCTAGATAATTTTATTAATAAACATTGATTACATCTACCTATGTAGGAAGTTAGGAAGATCTGAAGGCCTTAAACTGAATAAAATGTTTATTGGTAGTTATCAGGCATTTTTGCCTAAGAATTTTTCTTCTGTTGTCTCCAGTCTTACTTATTTTGGGGGGATGCTAACACTAGTGTACATTTTAAGTTACATTATAAAAACTGTTGTTTCTTTTTAAATGTCCAGGAATGACTGTGCTTTGGTTTTAACTGTTTTTGCTAGGTGTTTAAGACCAAGCTGGTCAAACTGACCTTGTTCCTATCTATTGGTAAGAGTCAGCTGAGTTTCCTTGGAGGACATTTTTGGGGAACTTGTGAGCAGAATTTTAGCTCTGTTAATGTCATCTGCATTAGAATGGGTCAAGGTCTTGCTGACCATATGGCTTCCCTTTGAAACATCAGGCATGTCTCCTTTTTCAATGACCCTCTTCTTTTGCAGCATGAACACTCATTGGCTTTCTGTTCTCCAGTGGTCTCATTAATCTCTCTTTTCAGGAGGTTATGTGGCCCGGAGTTGCAAAGCTTTCCCCCTGTCCTGGGTTCATCCTGACTCAGAGGGCAAGAGCCAAATATTGGTTTCTTTGGCCCCTTTATTTTAACCTTAATATTTACATTTGGTCTTAAACATCCAGCAAGTCAGTTTTACCAGTTTTAAAGTAAGAATGTTGAGCTTTAACTTTAATGTTTATAACTTTACAGTTAATTTTTACAAAACACAATATCCTTAGTTTATTTATTAATTCAGGTAATGCTGGAGATTTGTCTGAAAGTAGAAGATGACACCTTAGCATCTACTGTGATCCAATCACTGTACACCAACAAGGCAGCTTGCAGATCTAGAGACCACATTAGATTTTGGCTATAAAAATTTTCTCTTGCCAGGTCCTCCTCTCTTCTCACCTTTTTCTCTCACTTTCCCTGTCTCTCATTTTTTCTTTCTCCTTTTCTCTCTCTCTCTCTTTCCTGTCTCTCTTTCGCTCTTTTGCACTTTTCTTTTTTTTTCTGTCTCTCTCTTTGTGTGTTAATCAGACATTGTCACAGTAAAGGTCTCTTGGTTGCTCTGAGTGTTGTGGTCACTTTTTTTGGTCATAATGAAAATACAAAGTGAAATTAATGATAGTAAAAACTTATTTGGTTTGTATATAAGTTTGAACCTTGGCTGAGTTATACATTATATTTTCTATTTGAGATCACAGTAATCTTTGTAATAAAATTAATATTTGAATATAACTTTAAATTAACTGAAATCTGGCCTACTTTGAAGTTATTCTGACATGTTGTAAGGTGGGAGGCAGAGCCTTATCTCAAGTAAGGCAGGGCTCTTTACAATCTTAGGTAAAGTGTTTTAGTTCTAAAGCTGATCTTCGTCTCTCTTTTTAGATATCATTTTATAAAGTTTACATATATTGTTTTCTGACTCTGTATGAATGTTAGCTAACACAATATGACATATATTTGAAACATTAATTAAGGAAAGGCTGAGAGCCCTTAATATTTTTTTCCATGTAGAAAAATGGCAAAATGTTTTATCATATTAATTTTTAAACAGATCAGGCTGTCATTATCTTTTAAAATACCTTTAAATTTTTATATATTAGTGTAAAAGTTAACATAAGATTTGGTTATAAAACATCAAATAATATAAATAAATCCCCAATAAAATCTATTATCTTTATAAGTTTAAATTACCATTTCAGACAATTTTAGTTTGAAGAATACCAGCTTGATAAAATGTTCCTTTAAAACTTTTACCTTACAGACTTGTTTACCTGAAAGATATGAACACATTTAATCCATAAAGAATAGTAATGTACCACACTTTCATTGATGTTTTATATTAACCAAGGTTAGTTTTTAAAGGAAAATCTAGACTTTGTAATGTAGGACAATACTTTAAAATAACAGTTGCTGTTTAGCCACCGATGTAAAAACCTTAGTTTCTCCAAGATTACTTGTTCCAGGGGATAAAACTTAACAGACATAAGGTAATTAATATTTTTAGAAATTTTTGTCATTTTAACATATAAATATATCAGTACATTAATATTTGTCCTTAGAAAACAACCTTGAATAGTTTTAAATATTTGTGTTACATATACAACCAACTTAGTTACATATAAACCTTTTAATATTAGTCTTTTATTTATAGACCTTTATATTACTTAATTAGAACCTTTTGTTGTTTACTTAAATGTATTATAATTATATTTTATCACATAAAGACTTTTTTATCTGGAAAGTTTTTTTATTAAATATATTTTTTTATTTAGAACTTTTTAAATAATTTATTAACACATTGATCCTTTTTTGTTTGTACCTTGAAATAATAACCCTTATAAATTTTTGAATTTAGATAAATTAATCCATATTAATAAGATGAAATATTTATTATTTACAGTACTTTAATTGAAATACAGTTGAAACCTCTTGACTGCTTGTATGTAGAATTATACCTGTTAGGACTTTGTAATTTAGAGTAACCTTGTTTTTATAATTTCATTTTTTTTTTTTTAGTTTACGAATTTATGAAAACACCAACATTGTTTAAATATTTTACCTTATGGAATTTAAGGAGTTAAGAGTACTTGATATCATATTTAACAGTCAGCATTTTAACTTTGTAAACCAATTAGATGTGTCTAACAAACACATCTATGATTAATTTTATATACATTTAGATGAAATTTAGAGTCTTTTTTTAAAAAAACAAGGTATCAGACAAGTACATTGAATAGTATTAGTAATCTTTTTTTGTTGATGTTGAATAAAAATACTAGAGACAATGACATCAGACAATTTATAGACATTAACATTTTAACAGCTGTTTAATCCAGAAACAAAGCTGTGTATTAGTTACTTTAAAGATATTTGTACTTTTATTCATTTATTTTCCCAATTTGAATTGAACCTTTTAAATTATATATATATATATATATTTTTTTTTTTGTTTGTTTGTTTGTTTTGTTTTTGTTTTTTGTTTATTATTAATTTTTATTGTTGGTTGTTCAAAACATTACATAGTTTTTGATATATCATATTTCACACTTCGATTCAAGTGGGATATGAACTCCCATTTTCACCCCGTATAGAGATTGCAGAATCACATCAGTTACACATCCATTGATTTACATATTGCCATACTATTGTCTGTTGTATTCGGCTGCCTTTCCTATCCTCTACTATCCCCCCTACCCCCCTCCCCTCCCCTCTTCTCTCTCTACCCCCTCTACTGTAATGCATTTCTCCCCCTTATATTTTTTCCCCTTTCCCCTCACTCCTCTTGTATGTAATTTTGTATACCCCTGAGGGTCTCCTTCCATTTCCATGCAATTTCCCTTCTCTCTCCTTTTCCCTCCCACCTCTCATCCCTGTTTTATGTTAATCTTCTTCTTATGCTCTTCATCCCTACTCTGTTCTTAGTTACTCTCCTTATATCAAAGAAGACATTTGGCATTTGTTTTTAAGGAATTGGCTGCCTTTACTTAGCATAATCTGCTCTAATGCCATCCATTTCCCTGCAAATTCTATGATTTTGTCATTTTTTAATGCAGAGTAATACTCCATTGTGTATAAATGCCACATTTTTTTTATGCATTCGTCTATTGAAGGGCATCTAGGTTGGTTCCACAGTCTTGCTATTGTGAATTGTGCTGCTATGAACATCAATGTAGCAGTGTCCCTGTAGTACGCTCTTTTTAGGTCTTTAGGGAATAGACCAAGAAGGGGAATAGCTGGGTCAAATGGTGGTTCCATTCCCAGCTTTCCAAGAAATCTCCATACTGCTTTCCAAATTGGCCGCACCAATTTGCAGTCCCACCAGCAATGTACATGTGAACCCTTTTCCCCACATCCTCGCCAGCACTTGTTGTTGTTTGACTTCCTAATGGCTGCCAATCTTACTGGAATGAGATGGTATCTTAGGGTGGTTTTGATTTGTATTTCTCTGACTGCTAGAGATGGTGAGCATTTTTTCATGTACTTGTTGATTGATGGTATGTCCTCCACTGAGAAGTGTCTGTTCAGGTCCTTGGCCCATTTGTTGATTGGGTTATTTGTTATCTTATTGTCTAATTTTTTGAGTTCTTTGTATATTCTGGATATTAGGGCTCTGTCTGAAGTGTGAGGAGTAAAGATTTGTTCCCAGGATGTAGGCTCCCTATTTACCTCTCTTATTGTTTCTTTTGCTGAGAAAAAAACTTTTTAGTTTGAGTAAGTCCCATTTGTTGATTCTAGTTATTAACTCTTGTGCTATGGGTGTCCTATTGAGGAATTTGCAGCCCGACCCCACAGTATGTAGATCGTAGCCAACTTTTTCTTCTATCAGACGCCGTGTCTCTGATTTGATATCAAGTTCCTTGATCCACTTTGAGTTAACTTTTGTGCATGGCAAGAGAAAGGGATTCAGGTTTATTTTGTTGTATATGGATCTCCAGTTTTCCCAGCACCATTTGTTGAAGATGCTATCATTCCTCCATTGCATGCTTTTAGCCCCTTTATCAAATATAAGATAGTTGTAATTTTGTGGATTGGTTTCTGTGTCCTCTATTCTGTACCATTGCTCCACCCGCCTGTTTTGGTACCAGTACCATGCAGTTTTTGTTATTATTGCTCTGGAGTATAGTTTGAAGTCTGGTATCGCTATACCGCCTGATTCACACTTCCTGCTTAGAATTGCTTTTGCTATTCTGGGTCTTTTATTTTTCCATATGAATTTCATGATTGCTTTCTCTATTTGTATAAGAAATGCCGTTGGGATTTTGATTGGCATTGCATTAAACCTATAGAGAACTTTTGGTAATATCGCCATTTTGATGATGTTAGTTCTACCTATCCATGAACAGGGTATATTTTTCCATCTTCTAAGATCTTCTTCTATTTCTCTCTTTAGGGTTCTGTAGTTTTCATTGTATAAGTCTTTCACCTCTTTTGTTAGGTTGATTCCCAAGTATTTTATTTTTTTTGAGGATATTGTGAATGGAGTGGTTGTCCTCATTTCCATTTCAGAGGATTTGTCGCTGATATACAGGAATGCCTTTGATTTATACGTGTTGATTTCATATCCTGCCACTTTGCTGAATTCATTTATTAGCTCTAATAGTTTATTTGTAGACCCTTTCGGGTCTGCTAGGTATAGAATCATGTCATCTGCAAATAGTGATAATTTGAGTTCTTCTTTTCCTATTTTTATGCCTTTAATGTCTTTCGTCTGTCTAATTGCTCTGGCCAGTGATTTGAGAACTATGTTGAACAGAAGTGGTGAGAGAGGGCATCCCTGTCTTGTTCCAGATTTTAGAGGGAATGCCTTCAGTTTTTCTCCATTCAGAATGATGCTAGCCTGAGGCTTAGCATAGATTGCTTTTACAAAATTGACGTATGTTCCTGTTTCCCTAGTTTTTCTAGAGTTTTGAACATAAAGGGTTGCTGTACTTTGTCGAATGCTTTTTCTGCATCTATCGAGATGATCATATAGTTCTTATTTTTAAGCCTATTGATGTGGTGAATAACATTTATTGATTTCTGTATATTGAACCACCTTGCATCCCAGGGATAAATCCTACCTGATCATGGTGCACAATTTTTTTGATATATTTTTGTATCTGATTCGCCAGAATTTTATTGAGGATTTTTGCATCTAGGTTCATTAGAGATATTTGTCTGTAGTTTTCTTTGTTTTAAGTGTCTTTGTCTGGTTTAGGAATCAGGGTGATGTTGACCTGGTAGAATAAATTTGGAAGTTCTCCCTCTTTTTCTATTTCCTGAAATAGCTTGAAAAGTATTGGTATTAGTTCCTCTTTAAAGGTTTTGTAAAACTCTGCTGTATACCCATCCGGTCCTGGGCTTTTCTTAGTTGGTAGTCTTCTGATGACTTCTTCTATTTCCTGAATTGATATTCGTCTGTTTAAGTTGTGTGTATCCTCCTGACTCAATCTGGGCAGATCATATGACTTAAGAAATTTATCGATACCTTCACTATCTTCTATTTTATTGGAGTATAAGGATTCAAAATAATTTCTGATAATCTTCTGTATTTCTGAAGTGTTTGTTGTGATATTGCCTTTTTTATCCCGTATGCTAGTAATTTGAGTTCTCTCTCTTCTTCTTTTCATTAGTGTGGCTAAGGGTCTGTCGATTTTATTTATTTTTTCAAGAACCAACTTTTAGTTTTGTCAATTTTTTCAATTGTTTCTTTAGTTTCAATTTCATTAATTTCACCTCTGATTATAATTATTTCTTGCCTTCAACTTCTTTTGCTGTTGTTTTGCTCTTCTTTTTCTAGGATTTTGAGGTGAAGTATTAGATCATTTATTTGTTGTTTTTTTCTTGTTTTAAGAATGAACTCCAAGCAATGAATTTTCCTCTTAGAACTGCTTTCAATGTGTCCCATAGATTCTGATATGTTGTGTCTGTGTTTTCATTTATCTCTAAGAATTTTTTAATTTCCTCCTTGATGTCTTCTATAATCCATTGATCATTCACTAATCCATTGTTCATTCTCCAAGTGATGCATGATTTTTCCTTACTTCTTTTATCATTGATTTTCAATTTCATTCCATAATGATCAGATAAGATGCATGGTATTATCTCTACTCCTTTATATTGTCTAAGAGTTGCCCTGTGACATAATATATGATCTATTTTTGAGAAGGATCCATTTGATGCTGAGAAAAAAAAGTGTAACTGCTTGATGTTGGGTGGTATATTCTATATATGTCAATTAAGTCTAGGTTATTAATTAAGTTATTGAGTTCTATAGTTTCCTTATTCAACTTTTGTTTGGAAGATCTGTCCAGTGGTGAGAGAGGTGTGTTGAAGTCTCCCATGATTATTGTATGGTGGTCTATTAGACTCTTGAACTTGAGAAGAGTTTGTTTGATGAACATAGCTGCACCATTGTTTGGGGCATATATATTTATGATTGTTATGTCTTGTTGGTGTATGGTTCCCTTGAGCAGTATGTAGTGTCCCTCTTTATCCCTTTTGATTAACTTTGGCTTAAAATCTATTTTATTTGATATGAGTATGGACACTCCTGCTTGTTTCCGAAGTCCATTTGAGTGATATGACTTTTCCCAACCTTTCACCTTCAGTCTATGTATGTCTTTTCCTATCAAATGCGTCTCCTGAAGGCAGCATATTGTTGGGTCTTGTTTTGTGATCCATTCTACTAGCCTGTGTCCCTTAATTGATGAGTTTAAGCCATTAACATTTAGGGTTATTATTGAGATATGGGTTGTTCTTCCATCCATATTTGTTTATTTATGTTACTAAACATGGTTTGTTTTCCTCTTTGATTATTCCCCCCCTTTACTGTACTACCTCCCGCTGTTGGTTTTCATTGATATTTTCTATTTCCTCTTCCTGCAATATTTTGCCGAGGATGTTTTGAAGAGATGGTTTTCTAGCTGCAAATTCTTTTAACTTTTGTTTATCGTGGAAGGTTTTAATTTCATCTTTCATCCTGAAGCTTAATTTCGCTGGATACACAATTCTTGGTTGGAACACATTTTCTTTCAGTGTTTGAAATATGTTATTCCAGGATCTTCTAGCTTTCAGAGTCTGTGTTGAAATATCAGCTGTTATCCTGATTGGTTTACCCCTAAATGTAATCTGCTTCCTTTCCTTTGTAGCTTTTAAAATTCTCTCCTTATTCTGTATGTTGGGCATCTTCATTATAATGTGTCTAGGTGTGGATCTCTTATGATTTTGCACATTCGGTGTCCTGTAGGCTTCTAGGATTTGGGATTCTGTCTCTTTCTTCAAGTCTGGGAAGTTTTCTGGTATTGTTTCATTGAATAGATTGCTCATTCCTTTGGTTTGGACCTCTATACCTTCTTGTATCCCAATGACTCTTATTTTAACCACAAGTATTTGGATCCATTTTTTAAAACTTTAATTTATGAGCTCATTTGTATCAAATATATAGACATGGCAATACATGAAGACAGACAGTACACTGGTGCACCCACACAAAGCAAACAGAAAAACAAAAGCCTTGTAGTTTATTTTTTAAAAAACCTATTAGATTCAGAGTTAACTGTTGTAAAATGGCCTTAGAATAAAGCCATTTAAGTGTAATCAGAAAAACATTAACCTAAGTATATTGAATCAAAATTATGAGTTTAACAAACATAGAATTTTAAAAGATTTCTGACCATTTCCCTGAGGTGTTCCTGTTCATGAAAGCTGAAAAAAGTTGAGAGAACATAGAAAAATGAGGGAGGCTTATTTCTCCCTGGAGGAACTTCCCAAAGATGCAGCTTCATTGGTCTCCTTGGGAGCGTCACCCAAGTTGGGCCCTATTTTAAACTGTTTTTTTTTTTTGGTTGTTTTTTTGGTTTCTTGGATAGCGACCACCAACTTTTAGCCTGACATTGAAAAATCTTTGGACTATTTTTTAATAGTTGGGAGTTATTCATGCTTGAAAATACTGAGAGACAAAAGCCAAATTTTCTAGACAAAATTATGTTTTATTTTTATACAATTTAGGAATAATAATTTCATGAAACACTTTAGTTTTAATCTGTCCTCTATAGGAACTGACATGATTTACCCAGCTGGCCACCTGGCCCAGTTTCTAAATGAAGGCAATCTCTAGACTGTCTTTTTCTTTTTACCTTTAGCTTTTACTTTTGACAAGTCTTTTAGTCCTGTTGGCAGCACTTTACATTTTAATGCAAGCTGTAGTGAGCACAGTTAAAACATTTTAACCATTTTTTTTCATTAGAAACAAACTGAGATAAAATTAACATAGAAGACAAAGGGAACAAACAAAAGCAAACCAACAGATAAAGTCCTGAAAATTGTTAAGAAAACAAGTTAAAGGGGTCCAGGTAGAGAGCTCTGTAGCACTTCCTTGTCCCATGATGTGGTGGAGTGAAGGAGTCCTGATGAAAGAAGAGCGGTTATGAGAACAAGAAAATGGCCCATGCACAAAAGAAAAATGGCCGGCCAAAAAAAAAAAAAAAGAAGGATAAATGACAAACAGCAAGAAGACGCTGGAGAAACGATAAACAGCAGAACAGAAACAGGACAAGCAATAATCGCTGAGGTCACCTAGAGAGACCTCTAATGGGGCAGAGACCCCTAATGGGGCAGAGACCCCGCAAACAAAACAAATGGCTGGCAAACTGACACTGGACAAATGACCAAAAGCAGAACAGACACAGGTCAAGCAAAAATCGCAGAGGTCACACAGGGAGACCTCTAATGGGGCAGAGACCACTGTCTAGTCTTACCCCCAGACAGATGAGGCCCAGCAGGGAGGCCTCCAGTGGGTCAGAGATGACATCTCATCTCATCCTGTCCCCAGAAAGATAAGGTTTCCCTGGGAGGCCTCCAGTGGGCCCCAGATACAGACAGATAAGGTCACACAGGGAGACCTCCAGGGAGACAGTGACAATGTCTCATTCTGTCCTGGGGAAGGTGTAAGTGACTGAATTCAATCTGATATCCCCCCCTCCGCCAGAAGAGTCAACTCACCAGAACTGACAGCCATCAGGAGGCTTTTCAGAGTGTCCTAAGACTTGTTGGAGTTACCCTCGGAGTGAGGCTGAGGAATGTCTCTCAGGAGCTCCCCTCTACACCGGGTTTAGGTCCAAAGGCCCATCATTGGAGACAAATTTGGCATGAGGTAGGGAAGAAATGGATCCAGGGTGAGCCCTCAAATGTTATGGTTAAAGCTTTATCCCAGGGTTTCATGAACTGACTTCCAGACCACTCATGTATAATCGAATCAAGCCTTTATTGAAGCACACCCATGGCGGCTGACCAGACCATAAAGCTGTTCTCCTGATCATCCCTGAACAATAGAAAGGGCACTCCTTATAAGCCTGAAAACCACAAAAGGGATGTTTGGGGGAGTCTAGCCAATGCAAGCAAACCAGGTTACAGAAGCAGGACAGTGTAGTCAAGCAGAGGGAAGCCTAAACAATCACAGTTAGCCCAGTACCCCAGTTACAGAAACAGAGCCCCATTACCCTAGTTACAGAAACAATGCCCCATTAGGTATTTCCGTGTTCTTAAAGGTTTCTATAACAAAAGAAAAAGAACATCTTGCTCCAGTCATGACTCTTCTACTTGGCATAGTTGTTTTACAGCATGAAGTCATCAAACAAAAGGGAGTCACATTTGCTCCTACTACCACAGTATCAAAAAATATAAAATACATTCAATCAAAAGCTTAAAGATTCTTACATGAAAATATAACAAAAATAACGTCAAAATAAAAAAATATGATAAGTAAGCAGAATGATTTTTTGTGTCTTGCATAAGAAGTCTTAATATTATTTAAAAATCTAGATCTTTAAATGTTCTACAGCTTCAATGCAATCATTGTCAAAAATTTTAGCCTTCTTTTCCTTTCAGAAAAAAAAAAAGTATTGTAAAATTTATTTAGAATGAAGCTGTGCTGAAGAGCTAAAAATAGTCTTGAAAAGACCTGACCAAAATTAAAGGTCTCACACTCTGGTTTCCAAGACAGGACCTTGACAGATAAGAGGACACTAGGTTATAAATTGAGTGTATAATTGAGGTTCTGGAATTGGCTGAATTGTTTAGACCTAAAGTTACCAATTCTCCTACTGGTACTATGGAGAGTACTGATAATGCATGGTGTGATGGTTAAAAGAGATTTGTGAAGTAAATGAATTTGATGCTCCCAATTTGCCACTTGTAATAATCAAGGTGTGGGGCTGGGGATGTGGCTCAAGTGGTAGCATGCTCATCTGGCATGCGAGGGGCACTGGGTTCGATCCTCAGCACCACATAAAAATAAAGATGTTGTATCCACTGAAAACTAAAAAATAAATATTAAAATTCTCTCTCTCTCTCTCTCTCTCTCTCTTTAAAAAAATCAAGGTGTTCAGTGATTCTATATGTGATATCTTTGAGCACTTCTGAAAACCTAAGAAATATGATGATGTAGATTGGTTGATTCTGCCTTCACTGGGCGAACTAGGAAGGAGAATTATCATCTCAAAAATTCAGTTTCTTAGCTGCAGTCATGCATAACTGCTCTAAAAGCTGCTAAGTGTTTTCTGAAGAAGACTCTCTGTCTTGTAGTCATAGGAATGAGGTTGCTGAAAACCAAACACAAACCCTAATCATGCAATTGGCTGAACTAAGCAGAAGTTTAACTCTCAGCCTTGGAAGGTGTCTGCAGTTAAAGTGAGGGCACTGCTTGGAAAAGAATGGGATCCTGCAAATTGAGATGGTGTTGTATGGGAGGAGGCTAAAGGGGCTGGGGTTACTCATCTCCTATACTCTGATGGGTTTACTTTACCAGAAGTTGTTGAGTTCCCACTTTAGCCATGACTGAGACATCCCTACCCACACCCTGTGTGGCATTGGTTTCTCCACCCTCACTGGAGGAAACTAGTCCTGCTTTGCTTCTGGAAACAGTAAAAACCTTCTGTAATTCAGTTGCTCAGCATGAAGATATTCATACTCCTTAGGACCCACCCTCACCACCCACTTTTGCCTCCTGGCCTGTTAAGGTCTATAAACAAGTCAGATTGGCACCTGGCATTTTGCCAGAGAAATGTTAGAGTCTGTAAACAAGTCTGCATGGTGCCTGGCAAAATGCCAGAGGGAGTGGTTTGTGAAGTAACAAAAGTGAGCCATTAAGTGTGGAGATTCCTTATTGGTCTATTTTATGCTAATTAGATAGGCTGTGTAAAATGTATAAATACCGCTCTTATTCTACAATAAACAGCTTCCACTCCTGCTGTATCAAGGTACACAAGTTGTTCGTCCAGCCCTCGGCACTGGCCTACAACTAGATCTAAATCTAAGCAGTCCCCAGAGGTGAGGTACAGAGTGTGACCCCCCCAAGGAGGTACCTCACACTTCGAAGGAACTTCTTGGGTTTTCTAATTCATACAAGTAGGTGTCTGGGGAACATGTATGGGAATGGATTATAAGAGTGTGGGATAATGGTGGGAGGAACATAAACTTTGGTCAGGCTGAGTCTATTGATATTGGCCCATTGAGCAGAGATTCTAGATTTAATATAATAGCTTGCATTCTTTAAAAGGGTACTATTAGTTTGTTTGGATGATCAGCTGATGTATGGGTCCAAAGATGGCCTACTATAAAAGATCTGGAAATGACTGACATCCTTGTATTGGCATCAGATCAATATTGGCATTGGAATCACCATTTTAGGTTGGGAGCCATTTTATCTAGAGGTTCCAAAGTTCTGATTTTGAGGTAATGCTGCCTAACTTTCCATAAGAATATGTACCTATGTTGTGATGGAAAAAAGGTGAGAGTTAAGCAGTCCAAGGGGAGAAATAAAGAATGTCCACCTGCTTCTGCCCTAGTCAATGCTTTATTTACTCAAATCACTCAATAAAATTTTACTCTATAGGTTCTTAATCAAGAAAATGACAACCCTTAATGCTAAGCACACCAATAGACATAATCAACTCAGAACAAACAGTTCTAGATTAATTCTAAGCACTGCAAACACACTTAATCATGACAGCATCATGACAGATATTCCCTCTGCATGCTAAGCTCAGATGTCAGATCAAAAGTTTCCAGCCTTAGGTTTTAAGCCCAGCAGATGCACACTCACTCAGACCATGATCATCAGGTCAGGAACCAAGGCAGGCTTCTCTTGGGATGCATCTGATAGTCTGTGGAGAAAATGAAGGAGATGGTCATAGGGGAGAAGTTGTAGCTTTCACTAGGTTCAAGATGTGGCAGCAGAGTCTGAGAGTGGCGAGGAAAATGCAGAGAATCACCAAATGGTGAAAAGTCTTGGGATGTCTGTCCAGGTCCTCATCACGCTCTCAGAGTGAGGGCACCAGCTGACTGACTATCTGTTCATTAGCTCCATTATTTATACCAAATTTTAGGGCTTTTCACTCCCCTTTAATGCCACCAGAGCATCTCAGTGACATCACTTACCCTGAGTTAGAACATCTGTTCGGTGGTCAGACCCTTAACTTTTCATCTTTCCCTCTTATTAAGTGAGGACAGCCTGCCAGAGGATTCACTCTGAGTTTGTCAGGGCGGAGGAAGTGACTTGTTGGTGACTGAGGGCTACACTGCAGGGCTCCATAGGTGTACCTGGTGAGACTGCAGGTTTCAAACTGGAGTTTTTCAAATGGAATTGCTTAGACTCAGACCTGAGGCCATCTTCACAGTCTGCTAAAGGATCAACCCCACTCCATCTTAGGAGATAACTCCTACATAGCTTATGAAATTCTTCTTGTGGGCTGTAAAGCTGCTCTGTGAATGCCAACAGGCTGCTGCTCTCCTCAGAGGAACAACCTTGTTGGTATGCTACTGACAATAAAACTCTTGTGTGAGATTCTGGTGAGTGGCATGTTCTTTAGACTTTGTGTCAACTCTGCAAATATCCTTTCACCTTGTTTTTTTCTATTGATGAGGGAATTCAGAGTCTCAAAGAGATTGGAATGCTAGAGTGGATCTGTCATGTGCCACCTTCTCCTCCATACCTGAGCAGTTCAGAACATGTGTGCTTCACCAAAAATATAAGAAACACATTTATGAGGGGAGCACTAGCATCCCTGAAAGGCTCTGTCATTGCTCTTCTCTGCATGCCAGACCTTACTGTGGGAGCTGGGGTCAATCAATGGAAGACTTCAATGTGATGGGCATGATTTAATCTCAGGTAGAAAGAGACCAAGTGGCCTCCTTTATGACAAAGTGTCCCTGTGGTGACAAAGATGGGGTGGTAATAGTTATTATAATGGGCAGCAAATGGTAATAAATGAACACAATGGCCTGACACTTGTAGATCTCTGGTGCTGGAAAATTAATCATAGTGTTTCTAGAAGCCAAATAAATGGGAAACCCACCAAATTCTTACTTGACTTATATTAACAGAAAATTTTCAGGGCAAATTGTACAAAAGTCTGCCCCAAATCATAACACCATAGAATCACAGCTCCTCAATCACTTCCCAATTTTGAGACAATATACAGATCCAGAACCCATTGAATGAAGGTGAGGCCAGGTCCCCTTGAGGGAGGACCTGGGTACAATATCAAAAATCTTTATTGTTAATCTTGCTCCTATCCTTCCCCAAAGGGACCTAAGGCCTTTTACCAGGATAACTGTACATTGGGGAAAAGGCAATGATCAGGCTTTTGGGGACAAGTAGACACAGGATCTGAAATTGATATTGATTCCAAAACGTCATTATATTCTACCAGTAAATATAGGGGCTTATGGAGGTCAGGTGATCAGTGACGTTTTGGCCAAGGTCCAACTCACAGTGGGTCCAGTGGGTCTCCCAATATAACCTGTAGTTATTTCTAAGTCTCAAAACATATAATCAGGATAGATAGACTTAACACTTTGCAAATCTCACAAATTGGTTCTCTAATCTGTGGAGTGAGGGCTATTATGATGGGAAAGTCTAAAGGGAAGCCTCTGGAATTGCCTATACCTGGGAAAATAGTGAATCAACAGCAATAATGCATCCTTGGAGGGATTGTAGAGATTTATGCCAACATCAAGGACTTGAAGGGTGCAAGGGTGGTGATTCCCATGACAGCCCCATTTAACTCTCCTATCTGGTCTGAGCAGAAGACAGATGGTTCTTGGAGAATGGAAGTTTATTTTCATAAGATTATTCAGGTGGTGACTCCTGGTACTTGGCATGTGGCTATTGATTTGGGAAATGCGTTTTTTCCCATCCTGGTGCATAAGTACCACCAGAAACAATTTGCTCTCAGCTGACAAGGCCAGCAGTGTACATTCATTGTCCTTCCTCAGAGGTACAAAAACTTTCCAGGTCTCTGTCACAGCTTAGTTTGTAGAGATCTTGATCATCTGTCTCTTTCACAAGGTATTACACTTGTCCATTATATCAATGACACTAACTCCAGTCTTTTTCAAATTTTTTTCAAGATATTGTAAGAATGGGAACACTCCCAATTACATTCTATGAATCCAGTATAACCCTGATACCAAAACCAGACAAACACATCAAGGAAAGAAAACTATAGAACAATGTCCCTGATGAACACAGATGCAACATTCCTTAACATTTTTTTAGCAAATTACATTTAAAAATACATTAAGAAGGTAATACAGCAGGATCTCCTGGATTTTATCCCAGGGATGCATGGTTGGTTTAACAAATGTAAATCAGTAAATGCAATAAACAACATAAATACAATAAACAGATTTAAGAACAGGAATCACATGAACATTTCAATACATGTAGAATAATATCTTTGATAAAATTCAGCACTCCTTCATGTTAAAAATATTGGGTAAAATAGGGTTTAAAAAGAACTTATTTCAACATTATAAAGGGTGTCTATGAATAACTCAAAGCCAACTTCATACTAAATGAAGAAAAACTGAAAACATTTTCTCTAAAATCAGGAACAAAACATGGATACATACTCTCACCACAAGCAAGAAAAAGAAAATTAATTGGATACAGATTGGAAAAGAACTAGTCAAACTATCTCTATTTGGTGATAACATGATTCTAAATTTATAAGACTCCAAAAATTCCACCAGAAGATTTTTAGAGCTTATAAATAACTTTAGCAAAATACTAAGATAAAAGATCAAAATCAATATCCTTCCTAAACTCCAATAATAAATCTGCTGAGAAAAAATCAATAAAACTATCCTATTCACAACAACCCCAAAAAAATGAAAAAATGACAATCTAACCAAGAGAATATAATTCTCTACAATGAAAACTATAGAACACTGAAGAAAGAAATTGAAAAAAACAAGTTGAAGAAATTTAGAAAATGGAAAGACCTCCCAGTTCTTGGATAGGAAGACTTAATATTGTCAAAAGTATCACATTACCTAGAGAACTGTACATATTAAGTGTCATCCCCATCAAGATGCCAATGATGTTCTTCACAGAACTAGGAAAAACACAATCCTAAAATTGATTTGGAAAAATAACAGACCAAAAATAGCCAAAACAATCCCAGGGAAGAAGAGCAAAGCTGGAGGCATCACAATAACATGTCTCAAATCATACTCCATATAAATATGTCAAAATATTCTCTACTGTCATGTACAACTAGAAAGAACAAATCTAAAAAAATATGTATTAACTATAAGGACTAAATTTAACCTAAGAGGTGAACAATCTGTGCACTTAAGACTACAAACTATTGATGAGTAAAATTAAGAAAGAAAAAAAAATGGACTCAGGCCTCTGGACAAGATAGGATTAGCTGGGGTAGGCACTGAGGGCAATGGGCCATTCAGGTTGGAGTTGCAGCTCCCCTGCTCTGTCTGGGGCCATTAAGCCAGGCAGAGAAAAGATGTGGAAAGAGCAAAAGACAGTGGAGGAGATCAGATCCTAGAAGAAGTGAAACATATTAGATTGGATTTTCCTGCCTTCATACCCACTGTGAGGACTCCCAGTGTAAGGGGAATCTCTGAGCAACTGTGAGAAGAAGAGAATGTCCCCTCAAGGTTTGTGACTGAGGGTGTGGGTTATATTCAACATGAAGAAATTAAATAAAAAGCAAAGGAGAGTAAAATGATATTGACTATCCATAAACTTCAGGTAAGTTGGTGGAACTCTTGTAGCTACAGTTGAGAGAAATCAGGGTACTACTGACAAGAATAAGTTAGTCCACTATCATATGCACAAACTTGTCTATCAAATATTGGCATAAGTGCATCCCAAGAACAACACAGAACTTTTTGCAAAGAAATTTACAAAATGACAGAAAAAAATACATTCTTTTAAAGGCAACAGGAGGACAAAATGCCAAATGTCTTGTAGGTGACAAGGAGGTAGATAAGAATTTATTTGTGCAAATGACATACATTCATATTTTTTAACAACTGTTGGAGACAAAAACATTTACCAGTATGTACAATTTTCATTGAACCATGTTGAATTCATTAACCTCAGCTTTTTGTCCTGATCACAATTATGTTCTCCTTTTCAATAACTTTTTCCATTTCATATTAAAAGTATATTGTGTGTGATGAGCATCTGTGTCCAGTGGCAAAATGATTACATTAGAGTTACAGAGCTTTGGAAGCACATTATGAAGTTCATCATGTAATAAAGTGTCCCTCAGTATTCCTCACTGGTTGATCAATAGTACTAAGTGATCATTAATAATAGGGGGGAAAAAAGAAATTTATAAAGTAATTAATTCCTGTACCTTACAATCCAAGCAATCTTTTGCATTTTTTACATGCAATCAATTTACCATACTTAAATTTCCTTATTTTAATCAGTATAAAGAGAAGAACCAAAGGGGAAACACCAGCTTCCCCACATACAGAGAAAAGTACTTGCAGCAGTCTTTCTTCAAATCATTGGCATTAAAAATATGCTTGCTTCTCCTCATACTCCTTTTCATGACCCTCTTGCTAACAGAGATTTGTTTTACTTATGAACCATCTTATGGTTTTTCAGAGGGAATTTTCAATAAACCTTTTCTCCCTTAAAGGAGAATGTAGTTCTGAACACTCTAAAATTATTGAAATCAAATTTCAGAACATAAAGCTTATTCTTTAATTAAAAAAATTAGGTTCATAAAGTATTCATATTTTGTAGATCTATAGGATGTGAGGCTGTATGGAACCTAGGATGTGATTCATATATGTATTTTACGATCACCATAATCTGAAGTTTCCTGTGGGAATGATCCATAAAAAAAGTAAGTCAAATTTAGAGAATAATTTTTAAACAACAGAATCAAAGAAATATATCAATTAAGTTATATAATTCAAACTACTTTACTAGAGAATTTGATAAGTTCTTTTGGAGAAACTAAAATACTACACTGTTTAGTAGGAAAAAAAATAGAAACAAAAATATCTCTATAATTCTAGTGAGCTTCCATATCCTGAAAACATATATATTTTTCCATCTTGTATTTGACACAAATGTCTAGGGCTGTTCAGAAAGGACCCCCTACAAGGCCTGAAAGTCAGTACAGAAGTGAAAAGCTGGATTTGTCTCTTCACCCATCACCTTCTGAATTTGTTATATGGATTTACATGCTTACATATTATATTATTGTATTTTTTCTGTCATGGTAATCAAAATACTTAAAAATGTCAATATTTTCTTCTTTCAAAAACTTCACCATCTGAAATACCGGTGGCCATATCTGTGTCATAAACAATGCTTTTTGAGTGATTACAGCTTTTCAGAGACCTTACCTTGCAAGTGCACGGGCCCCTGGGCTTGCATGGCCTTCGAACAACATACACTGTGTGTGCTATAGCAGTGGAAAAGGGGCTGAGTCTGCTTGGGAGCTATTCCTTTGCAAATTAGTAGCAGGGAAATGGTCAGTCAGTAAAGCCACCAGGCTTTAACTATTGTGCAGGAAGTAATGCACTTGCTCCTAAAAGGGTATAAAGTTTAAGATACAAAGTCCCAAATCAAAAAAATTTACACAAGTGATTTGGCTGATGAATACCTACTGACGTAGTGAAAGGTAGTACAACAAGCTGATTTCTAACACTACACAAGAGTGGAAAAAAATTGAGATTGAAAAGCAGTTTCCAGAGAATTTTTTGAATTTGACTGTTCTTTAAAGCCCACTACATAGTAATGGGTAAATTTAAATCATTATGTCACAGTAGAAAAGGGGCTCTGTCAATAATTTCTAGGGTAGATTGTGAACAAGGAGGTCCCTCAGAAGTGAGATTCAGGCTTGTGACAGGGAGAGATGGGGGATGTAGCAAGACCCAGATTGCAGGTAGAGGGAGTAGGCCACCTTGAACATCACCCACACTGTGAAATTAACAGCAGCCTACCTGTGTCTGGCCACCCACCCCGACCATGGGAGACACACACATTTCCAGGGGAGCTAAGGCAGGTTCAGCAGGAGGTCACATTTCTAAGTGTGAGTGTGGTTAACCTGTCAAATTATTGAGGAGGACCCAGATTTGCAGAGGACAGAGGAAATGACAATGTCGGTGATGTGAGAATGAACTTGTCTCAGCTACTGCAGAAGTGCTACAACTATGAGCAAAACCTTCCTTTTAAGATATACAGGCAGTATCTTTTTGTACACTTGTGATGCCATTGAAAAGAAAGGAATAAAATGAAGTGTCAAGAAGAGGAAAGGAAATTATTGTATAGTCAAAGGAATCTTCAACTTTGTGCTGCTGAACACAGAGTAAAATCATATTATGTAAAATGATATTGACTAGTCATAAACTTCAGGTCAGTTTGTCAAACTCTTGTAGCTATGGTTGAGAGAAATCAGTGCAGTCACATACTGCTGACAAGAGCAACAGTTAGTCCAATATCATATGCACAAACTTGTCCATCAAATATTGGCAAAAGTGAATCCCAAGATCAACCGACCTAGATGTTGCCTGAACTGTATACCTTTCATGTATTATGTGTGAAAATGTCTGACATTTTATATGTGGTCATAGTCTGTTGGTTGATCATTCTTTCACACTTCTAAAACTGGGAAAAATTTTATGTATGGACTTTGTCCTGAAGATCAAACTTCTTTTTTAAAAATCAAGAATAGGCTAACTTTAAATGAGAGACATTAGAAGCCACTGGAAAACACCCCTTTTACTAAGATTATTAATGAAAATAGAACCATACAAGGCAAAACCTATGACATTCATGAAGCACTACTATGGTAGAAGGTGTTGCACTAAATGCCTGCATCAAAGAAGCAGAAAGTCTAAGTGCAGACCCTTACCACGACAATATAAAAATACACCCACACATATTAAAAGCAGTTGGAAAGAAATGATAAAACATTGATTCAGAAATAAGAAATCAATACAAAATACCAATAAAAATATCAATGATACAAAAGGTTGTTTGTGAAAATAGAAACAAAAGTAACAAATCTTTAGTTATACTAACAATTAAAATGCTCCAAATGAATAAAATATTAGAAAATAAAAAGGAGACCTTTTTACTAATGCTACAGAAATGGTAAGGCCTACTAGCAACTCTTATCAACAAACACATATCAACATATTGGAAAATCTACAAGAAAGCATTAAATTTGGGACAAATATAACATACCAGAACTGAATTATGAGAAAATATAAGACCTGGACATCAATATGACCAATAAACTTGAATCAGGAAAATCAGTTTTCAGTAAAGAAAACTCCAGCAGCTCATGGATTCACTACTGTTCTATCAAACATTTAAAGAGAAGTGTCACCATGTCTTCTGAAAACATTCCAGGGAACTGAAATGAACTTGAACTCCTCAAGTAATGTTCCAGAAAACCTTTATTTTCCTAGATCCAGACAATTACACAACAATACAGTCTCAGGAACAAGCAGGTAAAGGACGCTGTGAGGAGAGTAATGCAAAGACTGTTGTTCTCAGGGAAATGATAATGCTGCCTTTAAGCATCATCCTAATTTCTCTGAGTGAAATTCAAGATTCGGTCAAATGTTCTTCATATCTGGGTGACACAAGTTAAACTGCCTACTCTAATGTCACTTCATTTGAATATGAGATTTTTTATTATTTGATTTTTTAAATTTACCTATTATTTCATGAATCCTTTATACAATGTGTAATTTAATCAATGTATCTTTTAATGAGTAAATATAATTTAATATGTTTGTTGAAATCATTTGTGGAGACATGCATTAAAGATCCATGAAATACATTGCAGTATTTGTATCAAGTACTATCACAGAGGAAAATTTTAGCAATCAAATCTGAAAAAAACTTACACTCCCATAATGTGCTATTATTTAGAGAAATGTCAAGCAAATTACTAAGCACTGTGGTACATAACTGTATCAATTTAACTACTTTGAATATATGCAATAATTAAATCCTAAGAAGTTATAACCAATCTATTTGTCACATGAGAAGAGTAATTCCTTGTCAATGAATAAATAGGGCCATGTTTACCACACCCTGTATCCCTACAGTCAAACCCATCCACCAGGAAGAGCACCCAGTACTTCTCTGGCAGTGGCCACTGACAGTCTTTTATTATGTCAATGAGTGGCTCAGTATGGGGGACAAAGCCTGAAGCATGAGTTGCAGGTCAGCCCTGATGGTTTACCTCCTACATCTTACTTCTGTGACATCTACGCTAATGTGCCAGGCCTCAAAATTATGACATGGTGGATCATTATTTTTTGTCCTAAATTTCTTACTTGGGTAAACTCTTAAATTTCCCTCAGGTTACTGTACTTCTTAAAATACATCTGTCTATACTTGTTCCCTAAAACTTTATGGCAGTGTATGCACTCTCTGATGATGATGATGATGATGATAATGATGATGATGATGATGATGATGATGATGATGATTATCATCATCATCATCATCATCATCATTATTTTCATTCTTCTTCTTTTTTTTTACCAAAGATTGAACTTAAGTTCTCATCCCCAGTCCCTTTTTTGTGTGTTTTACTTAGACCAGAAACTTGTTAAGTGGCTTCATGTCGGAGACCAGCTCCAACAGGGGGTCTCAGGAGATGAACGGATGGTGAGGAGTCGGCGAAAGAGGGGTGGAAAAACAACACAGACACCAAAGTGCAGGTGTTGATCCCAATCTTTACTTGTGAACTTGATCATATATACTTTTCATTTTGGCAGGCTCACAGTACTTTGTGGTTACAAAACAGGAATCATTATTTAAAGAAACAAAATATTACCTAGCTACAATCAGAATAGAAGAATGTATCTTGGCTTATACATAAGCAAACATTTGTACTTTCAGTTCGTGTTTTGCTTTGAGCTGTTTTTGCTTAGTTAACTTTTAATAATAGTTACAAATGTCCCAAACTATTGGCCTATACCTTGACTATTCTTCCTTGACTTACTGACTGGAACCGGTGCCATGGTTATGGCAAGTGGTTGACTTGTTATTAATTTTGATCAAACAAGAGTAAGAGCACAAACCATTGTGCACAGGAACAAGAACAAGTTGCCCAGTACTAAGCACTAATCTGTCTTCTTAACATTAATTTTTCTTCTCTAGATTTTAATTTAATTTCTCAAAAACTTCCTTGACAGGAATACAGGGAGTTTTTCATTAGACATTAACAATTTACACTCCACAGCTGAATCATTGCATTTAGAGCAAACAGATCCATTCTTTAGAAGTAGTTGCATTAATTGGGAAAGTCATGTATTTCCTTCATACTTAATGGTCATATGAGAAGTCACAACTATACTTATTAAAGGAATACAAAAACAAATTAGCCCATTCCCAGAAACATACTGCGCTCCTCCAGAGGATGGACGCCTTGCGCCATCCACCTCAGTAGGGCCTTGCCATTGCCTGAGTCAGGGGAGGGGCGCAGCATTTCCCCCTTTTTTATTTTTTAATTTGAGGTGTTCAATTTGGATGGAGATGCTTTTGATTGATTTCCAGAGAAGTCTGAAGAGGACTGGAAGAATGAGACAAACAAGAACAATGAATAAAAAGCCAAAACCAATATTAATCATATATGACCACCAAGTACTATTGAAAATAGTTTTTTGTACATTTTTGTATAAATCTGCAGCAAAGTCAGCTGTAGAGTCAGTAGATAAATAAGCCTTACTTATATATTTTACTTGTTGTTGTAAATCTTGTATATTGGGGCCTATTTCAGTTTTATTCCAGATCCCTAATAAATGAGTTTGTACTTGATTCCATCCATATTTAGTTTGATTATATTTTAAGGGAGTAACACAGATCCATTTGAAATTAGCATGACATTTGGTTGTCATTTGAGTTTTTATGTTTTGAATCTGGTTTCCTACATATAATAAAGCTTCCTCTAAGGCATTAATTCGGGCCTCCAATTTCTTATCTATTTTTTCTTGAATAGCTAATGCTAATGAAACATTATGAGATAAATCATTAACATGATGAGCAGTATGAATTTCTTTAACTAAAGCTGTAGTAGATAAAGCTAAAGAAGTAATAATTCCTATTAATGCTGTAATTCCTAAAATTAATGTTGCAACAAATCGCTTAGGTCTAATTAATTCATTAAATTTTTTAAGAATTTGTGACCCTTCATCATCATACCAATCATCATTAAGAAGGACAGGAATCATTACATAGGAAGGCTGATGTATAATTATAAAAGTAGTGTAGTTTTTTGGAAGATTAGCATGTATACAATTAGTTAACATACATTGATCACAGGAAATAGAATAAACACTATTATTACGATTAATTGTCAAGGTATTATTATTACCTACTAAAATAGCATGAGGAGCATTAATGCAAGCACGAATATTGAAAGGTTCTGGAGTTTTACCAGGTCTGGTTAAAAGAATCATATTAGTAGCTGCAATTAATCTAAAAAGATCTGGGAAGTATGAAACCTTTCCATTAGGGAGCTCACTCTGAAATATGGGAGTGACCCAACCAGGTGAGAACCATCTATGAATAGGAGAACTTGTATACATTCCTTCAGTATGATTAAATTTTTGAGACTTAGTCTTAAAATAATTTTTGTAATCAAAATGAGGGGCAGAAGCAGACCAATCATAGATCTTAACATCTGAAGACTTAGGCTGAAAGACTTGTGCCCTTTGTATAAATCCACATTGAAACCAATGAGGAAATTCTTCCCAAGGATCAATCATATTATTCCAATAAAAATCTTTTTTGTTATTCTTTAATCCACATGGATCAATGGCTTCAGGTAATGTCTTATTAACATAGGTTTCATTAACTATATAATATCCTAAAGAAACCATTTCGAGGAGCCAAAGGCTCCTCTTTTTATTATCCATGTCTGGGAAGCCAGGAGGGCAATCAGTAAAATATTGTCTATAATTAATAGGCATACATCCTTGAGGGGTGAATTTATTATCAGTAGCAAAGCAAATAGGAGTCTCTTCTATTAAACCCTTGAAATTAATATTATAGGACATCTTATGAGGAATAAGGGAATCAGAAATCCCTCCTAACAAATCAGGATTATCAGTAAACACCTTAATATTAAGTTTTCCCCAATCAGTAACTCTTAAAAGAGGAGGGTCAGGAAAATAAGCCCAATAAGATTGATTAGCAGAAATCAGTGATACCTGACAGGATAAGAGTGCTAGCATAGCAAGAAACACCTTTTCAGGAGAGGCAGAGGCACCTTGGCTAACAACCAAGTTTTGTGCCTGACTGGTCAGATGTTTTATTTGACCCCAGGTAGGTAATTTTGATGTCAATGTTGCTCGTGCCTGTCGAGGGGAATGAAGGTGAAGATTAGTCATGTCCTCGGCAAGTTCTTCATCCTGGGTCGATGGCATCCTTGGGTATGGCTTGGGGAGGAACCTCCGCCTGCGATATGGGTGAGTCATAATGTCTGATGAGTCGATCTGGAATCCACAAAGGTGAAGTAGCATCCTGTGGAAACACACAAGCATATCCTCTCCCCGATGTTAAGAGAATATCAGGTCCTTTCCACTGTCCAGTAAGAAGATCTTTCCATTTAACTAAAGGTTTTTGAGTTACTGTTTGCTCAGACCAATGACGTTGCATTGGAGTTAATTTAGAATCATTTACATTTAAATGATTAATAACAAATAGAGCATGTTGAAGAATTTGATGAGGAGAGCTATAATGTAGTTCCCCCTCTTTTAATTTATTAATTTGAGATTTTAAGGTCTGATGAGCTCTTTCCACTATGGCTTGTCCTTGTGGGTTATAGGGGATGCCTGTGGAATGAACTATGTTAAGTGTCTGACACAGGTGTTTAAAGGTTTTTGAAATATAAGCAGGAGCATTGTCTGTCTTAATATGAAGAGGTAATCCCATATATGCAAAGGAGGCAAAAAGATGTTGGGCAATATCCTTATAAGCTTCTCCAGTACGGGCTGTAGCAAAAATAACATGTGAGAAAGTATCTACACAAACATGAACAAAAGATAACTTTCCAAACTCTTGAATATGAGTAACATCCATCTGTCACAATTTGTTAGGTAATAAACCCCTAGGGTTGACACCCATCTGTGGAGAAGAAAAGTGAGTAGGACAGATTTGACATTGTTTAACAATTTGTCTAGCTTGTTCTTTAGTTATATGAAACTGTGCTCTAAGAGCAGCAGAATTTTGATGATGTAATTGATGATCTTTAGTAGCTTGTTCAATAATGTTATAAACAGTCCTAGTTAATAAATCAGCTTTAGCATTTCCTGCCACTAAAGGTCCAGGTAAGTTAGAATGTCCTCTAATATGTCCAATAAAAAATTTATAGGATCTCTGTAATATTAATTTTTGTAACTTTTGTAATATATTAATAATTGATGAATGAGAGGACAAAGAAGATGTTTCTATGGCTGGAAAGAGATTAACTATATATTGGGAATCAGTATAAAGATTAAAAGGCTGTGTAACCTTTTCAAAAGCAGTTATAATAGCAATTAATTCCATCCTTTGAGCAGAGGTTTCAGTTGTTTGTTGAACTATTGGCTCTTGGTCATCTATAATAGTAACAGCTATTCCATTAGAGGATCCATCTGTAAAAATTAGAGAAGCCTGATCGAGGGGCACATGAGAAAAGTTTTTAGGAAAAATAGTATTTACCTTAGTCATAAAATGTAGTAATGGGAGGTTAGGCAAATGAAACAATATTTCTCCATAGAATCCCTGTAATGCTATAGGCCATTCATCATTAACATTTAATAAGAAATCTAATTGTTCCTTTTTATATGGAATAATAATGGAGGATGGATCTCGTCCAAAGAGCTCTCTACTTCGAAGTCTACCTTTACAAATTAATAATGACACCTGGGTGGGATATGAAATATTAATCTTTTTTGGAGTAGAAGGCAAATGAATCCATTCTAAAGGATCATCCTGCCATAGGCATCCAGTAGGAGTGTGTGAAGTCTGTAAGATTATTAACATCCAGGGCTTATTGTAGTCTATTTGTTGTAAATAATGATCTGAAATAGCCTTCTCCACCTTAAATAAAGCCTTCTTTCCCTCAGGAGATAATTGTCTAGGTGAATTTGGATTTGAATCTCCCTGTAAAATTTCAAATAAAGGTTTAAGGTCAGCAGTGGTTAATTTTAAGTAAGGCCTAATCCAATTAATATCCCCAAGAAGTTTTTGAAAATCATTTAAAGTATGTAAAGAATCAATCCTAATCTGTATTTTTTGAGAAGTTATATTGTTGGAATTAATTAATCTTCCTAGGTAAGAAAAAGGAGCCTGAGTTTGAATTTTATCAGGAGCAATTTTTAATCCCCAGTCTTGTAAACTTGTAATCATAAAATTAAGTATTTGTTGGAGTATCAAATAATCAGCATGAGCTAATAAAATATCATCCATATAATGAATTATATATCCAGATGGAAACTTACTTCTCGTGGAGACTAAGGCTGCATCAACAAACTTTTGACATAAGGTGGGACTATTTTTCATTCCCTGAGGCAAAACTTTCCATTGAAATCTTTAATAAGGTCTTTGTAAATTTGGGGAAGGCAGACTAAAAGCAAAATGTTTACAATCTTGTTTGGCTAAAGGAATTGTAAAGAAGCAATCTTATAAGTCTATCACCACTATGTTATCATCTTTAGTTATAGCAGTAGGAGATGGGAGACCCAGTTGTAAGGTTCCCATAGTTTCCATAGTTTTATTTAAAGCTCTAAGGAGGCTCTGGAGACACCGAAACTAACAAATCGGGTGGCCAGTCAGAGTTATGATATCGAGCTGCAGCCTCCTCTAAGTTCTCCTGATCTTGAGGAGAAAGTTGTTCATCCTCCTCTTCATCCCCTTGTTCATCATCAGATTGAGACTGTTTTTGAGGGGATGTAGTTTTATAAAATCTAGATGTAATAGCAGCCCCAATTAAGGGGGTTTGTTCAGACTCAGTCACTTGACGAGCCAAACAAACTGCCTCATGGGTCGGATCCAAAGCATCTTTAAAAACATTCCATAATGCAAAAGCATCTACAGGAATCTTTTCTGGCCCATGATGATCATAATAAACCTTCATCTCTTTACCTAGTTTTTTCCATGTTTCTAAATTTAAGGTTCCTTCCTCAGGGAACCAAGGAGAGCATTCTTGAATAAAATGAAAAAAATGTCTTAACTGCTTAGAAGAAACTGAAATGCCCCGTTTATGGAGTATATGCTTAGCTATATCAATAAAGAGTCCTCTTTCTTTAGACTCTTTATGGCCCATGACTTCTCAAAATAAGTTCTCTGATTACTTACCCTTCACTTACTTAGCACCTTGCTAAGGGGTCTGCAGTACCCTAGGTAAGAATCCTATCCTCACCCGAAAACTTCTGAATGAAATGAATGCATCAGACTTACGGATTACCGATCGTCCCTGTTCGGGGGGCGCCAGATGTCAGAGACCAGCTCCAACAGGGGGTCTCAGGAGACGAACGGATGGTGAGGAGTCGGCGAAAGAGGGGTGGAGAAACAACACAGACACCAAAGTGCAGGTGTTGATCCCAATCTTTACTTGTGAACTTGATCATATATACTTTTCATTATGGCAGGCTCACAGTACTTTGTGGTTACAAAACAGGAATCATTATTTAAAGAAACAAAATATTACCTAGCTACAATCAGAATAGAAGAATGTATCTTGGCTTATACATAAGCAAACATTTGTACTTTCAGTTCGTGTTTTGCTTTGAGCTGTTTTTGCTTAGTTAACTTTTAATAATAGTTACAAATGTCCCAAACTATTGGCCTATACCTTGACTATTCTTCCTTGACTTACTGACTGGAACCGGTGCCATGGTTATGGCAAGTGGTTGACTTGTTATTAATTTTGATCAAACAAGAGTAAGAGCACAAACCATTGTGCACAGGAACAAGAACAAGTTGCCCAGTACTAAGCACTAATCTGTCTTCTTAACATTAATTTTTCTTCTCTAGATTTTAATTTAATTTCTCAAAAACTTCCTTGACAGGAATACAGGGAGTTTTTCATTAGACATTAACAATTTACACTCCACAGCTGAATCATTGCATTTAGAGCAAACAGATCCATTCTTTAGAAGTAGTTGCATTAATTGGGAAAGTCATGTTTTTTCCTTCATACTTAATGGTCATATGAGAAGTCACAACTATACTTATTAAAGGAATACAAAAACAAATTAGCCCATTCCCAGAAACATACTGCGCTCCTCCAGAGGATGGACGCCTTGCGCCATCCACCTCAGTAGGGCCTTGCCATTGCCTGAGTCAGGGGAGGGGCGCAGCAGCTTCAGGCCTTGCTTCATTGCTAATTCTGTCTTGATACCTCTGATCCTCCTGCCTTAGCCTCCTTAGGCATTGTGATTGCAGGCTTGCACCACCACACCTGTCTTGTAGCAGTCTTTCATCACCTCCCACAAGATATTTCTCTCCAAGTATTCTATGCCCTCACTGGCATATACTTTGATAATTAGCAATAATAACTGACATATTCTTAAGAACAAGTTTATCTAGTATTACTTATATAACACAATGAGAAAAAATATTTATATAATATCACAATCAAGATTTTAAATTACAAATTCTGAAAACCAATTATTTTTCACCATTACACTAATATGAAAATATGGAGAAAAATATAAATGTACTTATTACCTAAGAAAACACAAAATAATAAACATATATGATTAATTGATGAATACACTTATTAAAGTTTTTAGGCAAAAGAATTCTTGTGGTAGGAGCAGATGAGCACCCCAGCACCTACTGCTGCAAGAAGCTTTGAATTGCTTAACAGGATCCAACCATCCCCACACTGTGTCCCATGGCTTCTGGTTCTGACTGCTCCAGTGTTCCCTGCTAGAATAGAAAGACATTCAATGAACCTCAGTTAAAGTCTGTACACTCCACCTTTATATGCATTTTCTCTATAACTATAGCTTACTGAATCCTAGTGAGTACTATTGGACATTTTACATAGACGAGAGGGCTAGTTAAATTAATTTTAAATTTAATGTAAAAAGTTGGAAAGAAATTAAATTATACACACCAGTTCTTTTTTATAGATGGTAATTATTTTATTTGTCCTAATTAATTAGTTTTACATAGTAGCAAAAGGCACTTAGACACATTGTACATAATTGGAGCACAACTTCTCATCCTCTGGCTGTACATGAGGCAGAGTCATGTGTGGTGCAATCACACGTGTATATAGAATAATAATGTCCTCATTCCACTGTCTTCCCACCCCACAATCTCCTACCATAACTCCCCTCTGTCCAATTTAAAGTTTCTCCATTTTTCCCTACCCCTTCCACTATTACAGACCAGCATTTGTGTATCAGAGAAAACATTGGGCCTTTGGTTTTTACGAACTGGCTTATTTCCATCAGCATGATTTTCTGAAGCTTCATCAATTTACCTGCAAATGCTGTAATTTCATTCTTCTTTAATGCTGAGTAATATTCTAATTATATATACCACATTTATTTATACATTCTGTTGAAGGGCACCTAGGTTGTTTCCATAGTTTAGCTATTGTGAATTGAGCTGCCATAAATATTGATGTGGCTGTGTCACAATTGTTTGCCTACATTGTCCTCAAGTGGTGGTTTGTAGGAGTTCTGCATTTGAGATTGGGTCTCTGATTAACTTCATGACTGTGGCATGCTTGGTGGATAGAAGTTTCTGTGCAAAGGTGCAGAATGCCTGGCTGCAGGAAAACTTCCATGTTAAAGACAAAGGATGCCTGGCCAGTGGAGTAATGCTCTTCACGAGGGTTTCAATCTTGATTTTAGGCACATAGCTCCTGGGAATAGAAGAATTTGCTGGCTAGATAACTACAATGTTTCATCAAGCTCCTGTGCTCCCGGAGCTGCCCACCTAATAGTAACTTCAGACAATGGACTTTCTGGAGAGCTGCACAAAGCTCCTGACATTGCAAATTGTAACTGTGAAATGTAACTGCAGAATAAGCAACATCATTGATACTCCAAACAATAATGTGGTTATGGTACTAAGGACCTAATATAATCTATTGATATAGATAATATGGCCACTTGCACAAAGAACCACTCTGTCATTCTAAATTTTCTAAAGAATCTTGATAGTGATTTCCAGAGTGTTTGCACCAATTTGCAGTCCCACCTGCAATGTATGACTGTACCTTTTCACCCACCTCCTCACAATGCTTAGTTGTATTCTTGATGATTTCCATTCTGATAGGAGTTTTAATTTACATTTCTCTGATTGCTACAGAGGTTGAATATTTTTCACATATTTGTTGATCAATTGTATTTCCTCTTCTGTGCAGTGTCTGCTCAGTTATTTAGCACGTTTGTTGATTGGATTATTTGGGTTTTTTTTCCTCTCATTTTTTTGAGTTAAGTTTTTTGAGTTCTTTATATATCCTGGAGATTAGCGCTGTACCTGAGTTGCACGTTGTAAAGATTTTCTCTCCTTATGTAAGATGTTTCTTCATGTTATTGTTTGTTTCTTTTCTGAGAAAAAGCTTTTTAGTTTGACTCCATTCCAAAAGTAGGCCCAAATTTTTATCATATCAGCTTAGTCCTGGACTTCCTTAACAAGACTCCTAAAGCTCAAGAAGGAAAATCAAGAATCAACAAGTGGCATGGATTCAAACTAAGAAGCAAACACGTGTTCTATTGAAAGGTGTCCCTCTTGATGAAAGATGTTGGATATTTAACACCTGTTTTAAGATGTTTTATATCATAATATCTGGTAGCAATAGATACAAAAAAAGGAAACATTGGTATAAGAATTTGTGATATCTCAAATCTTGTGTCAAATAACACAAAACCCTGCAGGTGCATGAGAATGGTATAAAATTTCTGCAGAATTTAGCAAAAACATTTTCTTTGTGTATTAGTCATAAACAAAGAAATAGATTTTATAGTAATATAAATTATGTGAAAGATATGTATTGGAAAGAGAGCTCTTCTGAAATATTAACTCTTCCCTTTAAGGAAACAATATTTAAGAGTACTTGTTAGATCCTTCATTGTGATGGTGTGTTTTGAGTGCTTTATAAAATCAAAACTTCAGAAGACAAAAGACTTAGAACAACACATAGTTAGAAATTTGATGTGAGTTTAGCAACCACCATGAAAATGTAGTAACTTATTCTAGAGTGTGTTTCACAGTAATATTTATGACTGAGAATATTATGCCAGAACATTCAAACTTCTCTAAGTTTTATAAAGACTTTAGAATATTTATATTAATACCAGAGATATATTGCATTATAATAAAGCAGTTGTTTATATTGGTAGAGTTAAAATCTAAATTGGATCAGAGATTTGAAGGGATTGTTTAAGAAACTAGGGCCAAGGAAGGTGTAATTGTAATAGATACCAGCACCTAAAGAGATGCTAAGCATTTCACAGAGACATCAGGAAAGTGGCTGAGAGCATCTAAGGATTTTTTTTTTTTTTTGCAGTACTGGGTAGTGAAATAAGGATCATTCAACCACTGAGGCATATCCCCAGCCCTATTTTGTATTTTAGTTAGGGACAGGGCCTCACTGAGTTTCTAAGTGCCTTGCTGTTGCTGAGGCTGGCTTTGAACTCACAATTCTCCTGCCTCAGCCTCAGGAGCTGTTGGGATGATATGCATGTGCCACAGTGCCTGCTGTTTTTTGTTTTTGTTCAGGTATTTTTGTCACAGCAATGCAAAGCTCACCAAAACAGGTTCTAAACATAATCATAGAGTGTGTAGAGTGTTTACCAGAGAGGTCAAATACGACAAAATATAAGGTAACCAAACAAATCAGTCAAATTATACTAGAGAATGAAAAACATATGTCCACCAATAGATATGTTGATTAAAATATTTCTGCCATATGCAAATAATGGTTTTTCTTTCATCTTTAAGAAATGATCAAATGATACATGCTATAAGGTGGACTAATTTCAATGATGTTATACTCACTTCAGCCAGAATACACATCATATACTGAGTGATTTTATTTATATGAAATTTCACAAATATGTAAATTCAAGGATACAAAATACATTTTGTTTCCAGTGACTGCAATTAGAGATTATATGGACAATATATGTAATGGGTTAGGTGGTCATTTTGAAGTAAAAATTATTTTGGAAAAGATGTAGCTGGAAATTGTACAATTATGCAGTGTGGTAACTCACACTGACGTGAGAACCATAAACTGTTACAAAGGTTAATTTTAAATCATGTGGATTTCATCTTAATGATAAGAAACTTTTGCTGCTGAACTGGAGGTAGTTTTAGATGTTTTCCTCTTACAGGTTGGTGAATGAGTGAGAGCTGCCCACCACACTTAATGTTAACTAATCCATACAAACACCTACTGGGAACTGACACTGAGGTGAAGGAGGGCAGAGACGAAAACACACCCAGTGAGCACCATCATTCTCTCCTCAGTGTCATTGGTTTTTCAATAATGACTAAAGTCAATGCCCAGCAGAGGAGTTCCCATGTGTCATCCACTGTCCATACTGGCATGTGGCCAGGTCCTCTCTCCTGGGCTCTGCAGGTACACTGCCTGGTGGTGGGCTCAGGCCTCCTGCTGGTCCTGCAGCCTGAGCTCTGGGCTACCAGGGGCCCTGCTCCCACTGGTCTGGTACCATGCTCACATAAAGCAGTAGTGACTGAGCTCCCCACATCCCACAAGGCACCTGGCTGACTGGACAGATCCACCCTGGCTGCAGACACAGTGGATGGGTGAAGCCAAGGAGAGATTTGGTACTGCAACATCATGGAGAACAGGTGACACTCAGGAGTGAGTACTTGGCATTTAGAGTCAAAATGCATCTAAGATTCATAATTATTCTGCTCTGCAAATTTCAGTTTCATCCAAAGAGTCAGGTAGCCCAGGAAAAGCTTTGTGAATTCTGAGAAGAACACAGAAAGCACAGAGAGTCCTTATAACTGCATTATGATGTTCGCTGTGATTGCGTCCACTATAATAGAAACACAGAGACCATGGGGACATCTGCATAGTGTGTGGAAGTAAAGTGTGTAATAGTTCTTTGTGTTGCTTCTTGTTGGTTTAAAATTCTTTTCTTCAGATTACTTTAACTATTAGTACACTTGGATAATGCCCAAAGTAGTCTGCACAGAAATTCCATAGAAGACTAATAAAAACATTCACATTAAGACAATAAGAATGAAATGCAAAACATGGTATAGGATAGATAGGTAGATAGGAATGATTTTATATATCTGATACACATGCACCTAAGTCAATAACTATGGGAAAAATATTTAATGTAGTAGGCAATATTCTTTGAAATATTTTGAATATTAGTCTTATTTCTTTTGTTCACAAAACATGTTTTCAATTATTTATTCTTTGTTTGTTTGGTGTCAGGGATTGAACCCAGGGCTGCTTAATCATTGAGCAACTTCCAAGCCCTATTGAACATTTATTCTGAGACAGGGTCTTGAAAAATTGCTGAGGCTAGCTTTGAACTTGAAATCTTCCTGTCTCAGCCTCCTGAGCTGCTGGAGTTATAGGCATGCACCACTATGCCCAAGTTTTCAATTGTACTCTTAAGTTTTTATACTAAATATATGCTATGTATGACTATGAGGATGTGTGATTCCAGTGGAATAAATATAAAAATAATGTTGTGCAACATTTGGAAACATATTTTTATTTTCAGAATATATGTGCCTCAGCATTTTTAATGCCTTATAAGACACTAATCAATAATTCCTAATATGGAAAATATAATTTAGAAAATAATTTATTCTTGTGTCTTCCAAATCAAGTAATATTTGCAGTTTTGAAGTGCTCTATTCATTATGTAATTCATTATTTGAAACATTATCAGGAGAAATTAAAAAGAGAAAATTCTCAGCTTTTACCAGTTACAGAGAAAGCACCTGGGCAGTCCCTCTTCATGTTCCTGGAGTTAAAACATGCTAGTTCTCCTCACAAACATTGTGCTGACTCTCAAGTCTACCAACACTTTCTGTTATTCATATCTTCAACTTATTGTCATTATGAGAGAATCCTCTATAAGCATTTTTGCCCCTTAAATGAGAATGTAGAATTGAATCACACCAAAATATTAAGGCCAATCTATGCAATCTAAGCCATACTTTTATTTTGAAAATCCAGGTTCAAAAAGTCATCCTATCTTTAGAATCTACTGAAATTATCTGAGGCTCTCTGTAAAAATTAGGTGGTGCTTTGTACATTTATTTTATTGTATTTATACATGACTTTGGAATGATGCTCCATAAATGGAAGTTTTTGAAGACTGATACATGAAAAAAGAAATTCAAATTAAGAAGAATTTTTGAAACCATACCTAAATCACACAAAGGAGGGCATCAAGTAATTAATGTAACTCAAACTGGTTTGTGGAGAATTTGATAAGTTCTATTGGAGATGGAAAGGCAGTATTTGCCTTAGTGTAGAAAACAATAATAAAGAAAGAAAATGTCTTTGTAGCTTTATGCACCTTCTAGATTTGAACCCATCTTAATGTCCAATTGCATTTTACAAGATGTCCTGAGGTGATCAACAGGAGCTCCTGTAGCTCCTGGAATCCAGGTTAAAGGGTAAAAGTCTGGCAGGTTTCCTTATTAGTCTCATCATATATCATATTCAGATGTTTTCATGTTAATTTAAATTTTTATATATGTATCATTTTATTTTTTCCTCCACAGTACTGAAATAATGTTTTTTAAAAAACAATCTTTTACTAAAACTCAGTATCTGCATCAGATTTTGCCATATTATAAATCCTTAGTAAATATTTGTCAAGATTGCCTGCTTTGAAAAAAATCTTTCTGCACAGAAGTGGGGATATGTTATTTCAAATGAACACACACTGTATTTCTTACAGAAGTGAAGAATGGGCACCACTGATTTAGAAAGTACTCACTTGTAAATTAGTGGAATAAAGAATCTTAGTTCATGTTAGCAGTTAGTCAATTGTGCTACATTGCATTTTTTATTAACTACTATGCATGAAGTCACTTACTTGCTACTAAGAGAATAAAAAGATGAATGATACAACATTCAAAAATCAAGGAATTTATACCAGTGATTTGGTTGACTAGTATATATAGATCTACTAAAAAGTAAAATAACATGTTGACTTCTAACACTAACAGAAATGTATAAGAAAAATTAGAGGCTAAGAAAGGGATTTGGAGAAAAAGTTGCATTTTAGCCTCTTTAAAGAGCAGTATATAGTAATGGGGAAAACTAAATCAATATGTCTTGGTAGAAAAGAGGCTCGGTCACCAAGATCCAGGGTATGCTGTGAACAAGGAGGTCACTGAAGTTTGAGTTCAGTTTTGTGTCAGGGAGGAATGGGGGATGGGGCTAGCAAAAGATTTCAGGTAGATTAAGTAGGACCCCTTGAACTTCACCAACACTGTGAAATAAACAGTAATGTTCACAAGACTGGACACCCACCAATGACCTTGGGGAACACACACATTTTCGGAGCAGCAAGGCAGGCTCAGCAGGAAAGTCTCTTTTCCAAGGGTGAGTGTGGTTAACCTGGCAAGGTGCTGAAATGGACTCAGGTTGCAGAGGACTGAGGAGATAATGATTTTGGTGACAAAGGATTGAACCAGTCTGAGGTGTTACAGGAGTGTTATAACTATGAGCAAAACATTCTTTTTAGGGTATGCAGTCAGTAACTTTCTGTACACTTATGATAACTTTAAGAAGATTGGTATATAAGGGGAAGTGTCAAAAAGAAAAGGAACAATTATTATGTAGTCAAAGGAATCTTCAACTTTATGGTGCTGAGGAATGAGTAAAAATATATTAAGGTAAAAAGTAGATGTTTTGTAGAATGTCAGTATCTAAAGACCTTACACTGATCTACTGGGAAAAAAAATAGTCCCTGGGGGAGCTGAAACAGGTCTGGTGAGTATGTCTGAGTTTTTATGTTCATGATGATAAAGTCTCTGAAACCATACCTACAGAAATATTTATAAATTATAATTTGAAATATTTAGTGTGTATACAAAGGCAAAAAAGTGGTGAACTTTCATTTATGGAAGACAGTGAGGTAACTAAATTACAGAGCATTAAAGAACGCACTGTCACACAGGTCTCAAACAGGAAAGAAGGTGACCAATGCTTGCTAGTACTCTGCATGGGAGTCTCAGGAGGTCAGAGGAGGTCTGATGAGGAGCTGAGGAAAAGCTCTGAAGGTCACACACAGATCTTGGGCTGCAGACCTCCACTCCTGCACTGGGAGTTGCACTATGCTTAATAATGTTTAAAAATGTCAGAGAAAAAGAGTGACCTTTCCTCTGTGGGAAAAGCTAATGCAAAATACAAGAAAACAATCTGGACGTGAATATGTAAAATAATTGTATTAGTTATTTTTTTCTTCCTCTCTCTCACATCTATTTATATTATTAGGCAACAAGATTTTGCATCAAATGGCCAATTCCACCATGGTAACTGAATTTCTCCTCCTTGGCTCTCCTGAAGGCTGGAATCTGAGTTTTCTCTATTTCACAGTATTCCCAATGACCTACCTGGGTACCTTGTTAGGGAACCTTCTCATTGTCACTGTCACCACTGTTGACCAGAACCTGCACACACCCATGTACTTCTTCCTCAGGAACCTGTCAATTTTGGACATGTGCTTCATTTCCATCACTGTCCCCAATGCCTTTGTCAACTCTCTCACTATCAACTGGGTCATTTCAGTTACTGGTTGTGCAACGCAGATCTTCTTGGTCCTTTTTTGTGCATATGTAGAGATTTTGATTCTCTCCATCATGGCCTGGGACCGCTATGTTGCTATCTGCCAGCCCCTCCAGTACCCCCTCATCATGAACTGCCAGTTTTATGTCCGCGTGACCCTGGCTTTCCTGCTCAGTGGTCTGCTGTATGCAGGTGTGCACACTGGGAACACATTCCAGCTGTCCTTCTGCCAGTCAAACGTGGTCCACCAGTTCTTCTGTGATGTCCCCTCTCTGCTGAGGCTCTCCTGCTCTGACACCACCAGTAATGTGGTCCTTATTCTTGTCTCTGCTGTGGTCATTTGTGGTGGCTGCTTCCTTTTTATTGCCATGTCATACATTCACATATTTTCTGCTGTGCTGAAATTTCCCACCAGAGCCCCAGGGAAGGCCTTCTCCACCTGCACCCCTCACATCCTCGTGGTGTCCATCTTCCTCAGTTCTGGCTCAGGTGTGTACCTGAGGTCCTCAGCAACCTCTGACACCCTCAAGTACATGGTTCTCTCTGCCTTTTACACCATGATTCCTCCCTTCCTGAATCCTCTATCTACAGTCTCAGGAATAAACAGGTAAAGGAAGCTGTGAGGAGAGTAATGTAAAGGCAGTTATTTTCAGGGAAATAATAAAGATAACGTTTCAGCATCATGCTAATTTCATTGATCTTGGTTCTTAATTAGATACAATACTCTGCATATTTATGCTTTACAAGTTACATTGTCTACCTTTCTATTACATTATTAGAAGCTGAGTTATCATAAGTTATTTTTCTGTTTCTTACCATATCATTTACATGGAGCTATTAGAGAATGTGTAATTTCATCAATGCATCTATTAATGATTAAATATAATTAAATATATTTGCTGAAATCATTTGTGGTTATGTATTTTAAAAAATCAACCCATATTTCAATTACTTATATCAAATTCTGACACCAAAGAAAACCCTAGGAGATAATTTATTCTTATATAATTTGCTCTTATTCAGAACAGTGTAGAACCTACTTGTAAACACTGTGATACATAATTTGCCAATTTATTTACTTTCAAAATATATTTAAAAAATCAAATCCTAAAGAAATTGTAGCCAAAATGTAAAGAATTTTTTTTGAATGTTCAAACAGCAACTCTTTATTCCCGAACTCTCACTGGCACTCTACACACATTTCCTGGGAATACACTCCCTCCACCGGGCTCCGTGCGCCAATTCTCGAAATGTAAAGAATTTAACAGTAATAATTTTGTCCATCTGGACCAGGCAAGAAGAAGAGACTCCTTTCTGTGAAGTAAAAAGAGGGCAATGGTTAATTCACCCTGTGTCCCAACATTCACATCTTTCCACAGAAAACAGCAGCCTGTGATTCTTTGGCCATGACAGGGGCCAGTCTTTGATTATGTTCATGAATTGATGTCAGCTTTCTGATGGTTTGTCTTCCACACATCTTACTCCTGTAGTGTTGTGCTAATAACTTAGTCCTAATAATCATGGAGAAATGGACGATAATCTGGCACATGTGTCTGGGTCATGCCAACTCTTACATTTCCCCTCACTTTTCTTGAATTTGTAATGTAAACTTCTATCTTTATTTGTGATAGTCATTTTGTTGTTTTTGTTGCTTGTAGTGTTTTATTTATTTATTTTTTTAAATTTTAATTTGTTATATATAACAGCAGAATTCATTATAATTTATATTGCACACATAGAGCACAATTTTTTACTTTTTTAATAAATGACAGCCAAAAGCATTTTCTTTCTTATTACACATATAGAGCACATTTTTTATGTCTCTTTGTATATAAATTATGTTCGTGCCAATTCATGTTTTCATCCATGTACTTTGGATACTGATGTCCCTCACATTCTGCCAACCTTGCTAACATCCTGCTCCCTCCCTTCCCCTCCCATCCGTCTGTCTTATCCTTGCTAATTCCTTGCCCCCTCTCTTCCCCTCACATCCCTCTTCCCTATCTAGAGTACATCTATTCCTCCCATGCTCCCCCTCCCTACCCACTATGAGTCAATCTCCTTACTTCAGAGAAAACATTCGGCATTTGTTTTTTGGGATTGGCTAACTACACTTAGCATTATCTTCTCCAGTGCCATCTATTCACCTGCAAATGCCATGATTTTATTCTCGTTTACTGCTGAGTTATATTCCATTGTGTGTACATGCCACTTTTTTTTTATATCTTCATCTACTGAAGGGCATGTAGCCTGGTTCCACAGTTTGGCTATTGTGAATTGTGCTGCTATAAACATTGATGTGGCTGTTTTGCTACAGTATGCTATTTTTAAGTCTTTGGGGTATAGACTGAAAAAAAAGGATAGCTGAGTCAAATGGTGGTTCATTCCAAGTTTTCCAAGGTATCTCCATACTGCTTTCCATATTGGCTGCACCAATTTTCAGTCCCACCATCCATGTATGAGTGTGCCTTTTTCCTCACATCCTCATGAACTCTTATTGTTGTTTGTCTTCATAATAGCTGCCATTCTTAAAGGAGAGAGATGAAATCTTAGAATAGTTTTTATTTGCTTTTCTATAATTTCTAGCAGTGATGAACATTTTTTCATAAATGTGTTCATTGATTGTATACCCTCTTCTGAGAAGTGTCTGTTCAGGTCCTTGGCCTAAATATTGATTGGATTATTTCAATTTTGGTGTTTAGCTTTTTGAGTTCTTTATATGCGCTAGAGATTAGTGCTCCATCTGATGTATGAGGGGTAAAAATTTGCTCCCAAGATGGAGGCTCTCTATTCACCTCACAGATTGTTTCTTTTACTGAGAAGAAACTCTTCAGTTTGAATCCATCCCATTTATTGATTCTTAGTTTTAATTCTTGTACTATAGAAATCTTATTAAGGAAGGTGGGGCCTAATCCCATGTGATGAATATTAGGGCCTACTATTAGGCTCAGGGTCTCTGGTTTAACTCCTAGGTCCTTGATCCACTTTGAGTTGAAGTTTTGTGCATGGTGAGAGATAGAAGTTTAGTTTCATTTTGTTGTGTATGAATTTCCAGTTTTCCCAGCACCATTTTTTGAAGAGGCTATCTTTTCTTCAATGCATAGTTTTGGCACCTTTACATAATTGTAATTTTGTGGGTTAGTCTCTATGTCCTCTATTTTGTACCATTGTTCTACCAGTCTGTTTTGGTGCCAATACCATGCTGAATTAGTTACTATTGTTTAAGTTTAAGTCCTGGTATAGTAATGCCACCTGCTGCACTCTTCCTGCTAAAGATTACTTTAGCTATTCTGGGTATCTTATTTTTCAGATGAATTTCATGATTGTTTTTTCAATTTTTATGAGGAATACCATTGGGATTTTGATTGGAATTTCATTAAATCTGTATAGTGCTTTTGGTAGTATGGTTATTTCGATATTAATTCTGCCTATCCAAGAGCAAATTAGATCTTTTCATATTCTAAGATCTTCATTGATTTCTCTCTTTAGGGTTCTGTAGTTTTCATTGGTACAGTTCTTTCACTTTTTTCATTAAGTTGACTCCCAAGTATCTTTTTTTTGAGGTTATCATGTATGGGGTAGTTTTTCTCATTTCCTTCTCAGAGGATTTGTCACGGATATACAGAAATTCCTTTGATTTATGGGTGTTGATTTTATATCCTGCTACTTTTCTGAATTTATTTACTAGTTCTATAAATTTTCTGGTGGAGCTTTTTGGATATTCTAGGTATAGAATCATATTATCAGCCACTAGTGCCAATTTGAGTTTTTGTTTTCCCATGTATCTCTTTAATTTCTTTCATCTAATTGTTCTGCCCAGTGCTTCAAGAACAATGTTAAATAGAAGTGGTGAAAGAGGGCATACGTGTCTTGTTCCAGTCCTTAGAGGAAATGCCTTAAATTTCCTCCATTTAGAATGATGTTGGCCTGGGGCTTAGTGTTGATAGCCTTTATGATGTTGAGATATGTTCCTGTTATCCATAGTTTTCCTGGTGTTTTGAACATGAAGGAGGTGTATTTTGTCAAATGCTTTTTCTGCATCTATTGAGATGATCATATGATTTTTGTCTTTAAGTCTATTGATGTGATGAATTACATTTATTGATTTTCATATGTTGAACCAACCTTACATCTCTGGGATGAATCCCACTTGATTTTGGTGCATGATATTTTTGATATGTTTTTGTATTTGATTTGCCAGAATTTTATTGAGAAATTTTGCATCTATGTTCATTAGAGATATTGGTCTGAGGTTTTCTCTCTTTGATGTGTCTCTGCTCTGCCTGTTTTTGGAATCAGGATGATATTGACCTCATAGAATACATTTGGGAATGCTCTCTCTTTTTCTATTTACTGAAATAAATTGAAGACTATTGGTGTTACTTCTTCTTTAAAGATCTTGTAGAATTTGTCTTTGTATCCATCCAGTCCTGAGCTTTTCTTGGTTGGTAGTAGACTTCTGATGATGTCTTCCATTTCATCACTTGATATTGGTCTGTTCAAATTGTATATATCATCCTACTTCATCCTGGGAAAATTGTATGACTTAAGAATTTGTCAATGCCTTCAATATCCTATACTTTAATGGAGTGTATGTTTTCAAAATAATTTCTAATTATCCTCTTTATTTTTGTAGTATCTGTTGTGATAGTACCTTTTTTATCACATATGCTGATAATTTGATTTTTCTCTCTCTTTCTCCTCATTAGCATGGCTAAGTATCTGTCATTTTTTTTAATTTTTCAAAGAACCAACTTTTTATTTTTTCAGTTTTTTCAGTTGCTTCTTTTGCTTCAATTTCACCTCTAATTTTGATTATTTCTTGTCTTCTACTGCTTTTGTTGTTGATTTGTTCTTCTTTTTCTAGAGCTTTCAGATGTAGTGCGAGGTTATTCATTTGTTGACTTTTTCTTCTTTAAGTAATGAACTCCATGCAATGAACTTTCCTCTTAGTACCACTTTCATAGTTTCCCAGAGATTTCAATATGTTGTGTCTATGTTCTCATTTGCCTCTAGGAATTATTCAATTTCCTCCTTGATATCTTCTGCAACCCATTATTCATTCAGTAACATATTGTTCAGTCTCCAGGTGTTGGAGTAATTTTTATTTTTTATTTTATCTTTGATTTCAAATTTCATTCCATTATGATCTGATAAAATGCAGGATAGTATCTCTACTCTTTTGTATTTGCTAAGAGTTTCTCTGTGGCAATTTATATGGTCTATTTTAGAGAAGGATCCATGTGCTGCTGAAAAGAAAGTGTAGCCCCTTGATGCTGGTTATTATATTTTATGTATGTCAGTTAAGTCAAAGTTATTAATTGTATTATTGAGATCTATAGTTCTTTTTTAATTCAATTTTTGTTTGGAAGATCTATCCAGGTGTGAGAGAGGTGTGTTAAAGTCATCCAAGATTATTGTGTTTTGGTCAATTTGACTCTTGAGAAAAATTTGATGAACATAGCTGCTCAATTGTTTGGGGAATATATATTTATGATTGTTATGGCTTGTTGGTATGGTTCCCTTGAGCAGTATATAATTTCCATCTTTTTCCCTTTTGATTAACTTTGGCTTGAAGTCTACTTTACTTACATGAGAATAGAAACCCCTGCTTACTTCCACAGTCCATGTGAGTGGTATGATTTTTCCCAAACTTTCATTATCAGTTTGTGTATGTCTTTTACTAACAGATGAGTCTTCTGGAGGCAACATATTGCTGATTTTTTTAATCCAATCTGCTGGCTAATGTTTTTTGATAGATGAGTTTAAGCCATTAATATTCAGGGTTATTATTGAGACATGTTTTGCATGTCCAGCCATATTTATTTACTTTTGTTATTTAACTTGACTTGATTTTCTTCTTTGATTAGTTTTTTTTAGGCTACTACCTCCCTCTTCTGATTTCATTGTTGTTTTTTGTTTTTCCTCTTCATGAAATATGTTTCCAAGGATGTATTGTATTGCCAGTTGTCTAGCTATAAATTCTTCTAACTTTTGCTTATCATGAAATGTTTTTATTTCTTCATCAAATATAAAGCTTAAATTTTTTAAAAGAGAGAGTGAGATACAGAGAGAGAGAGAGAGAGAGAGAGAGAGAGAGAGAGAGAGAAATTTTTAATATTTATTTTTTATTTTTCTGCGGACACAACATCTTTGTTTGCATGTGGTGCTGAGGCTCGAACCCGGGCCACAGGCATGACAGGCAAGCGCGCTACCACTTGAGCCACAGCCCCAGCCCCTAAAGCTTAATTTTGCTGGATACAAGATTCTTGGTTGGCATCCATTTTCTTTAGGAGCATCATATATGTTGTTCCAGGTTTTTTTAGCTTTTAGTTCTGTGTTTAAAAATCTGCTGTTATTCTAATTGGTTTTTCCCTATTTGTAATTTGATTCTTTTTTTTTCTCATGGCTTTTAAAATTCTCTCCTTATTCTGTATGTTGGGCATTTTTATTATAATGTGCCTTGGTCTGGCTCTTTTGTGATTTTGTACATTTGGTGTTCTGTAGGCTTCTTGAATTTGGATTTCCAATTCATTCTTCATGTTTGGAAAGTTTTCTGACATTATTTCATTAAATAGATTGTTTATTCCTTTGTTATGAACTCTATGACTTCTTCTATCCCAGTAACTCTTAAATTTGGTCTTTTTATGATATCCCATATTTCTTAAATGTTCTGCTTGTGATTCCTTACCAATACTACTGTGTGTTCTTTCAACATTTATATATTTTGTCCTGCCTCAAAGGCTGAATAGGACCCCTTGAACTACACCCTCACTGTGCAATAGCAGCACCCTACCTGTGTCTGGCTTCTCACCATCTACTCCAGGAGATATACACATTTTCAGAGGAGCCCAGGCAGGCTTAGCAGGGAGGTCATTTTACTAAGGGTGAGTGTGTTTAACCTGTCAAGGTTCTAAAGAGGACCCAGGATGACAGAGGCCTGAGGAGATTATGATGGAGGTAACCTGGGATTGAAGTGGTCTGAGCTGTTATGGAAGTATTCAACTATGAAAAAAATCTTCCTTTCAGTGTATTCAGTCAGTATTTTCTGTATGATTATGAAATTGTGAAGAAAAAATATAGGGCTGTGGTTGTGACTCTGTGGAAGCATGCTTCCCTCGCATATGTGAGGCACTGGGTTCAATCTCAGCAACACATAAAAATGAATGAACAAAATGAAGATATTTAAATTAAAAAGAAAGAAATAAACACAATAGAAGATGTCAAAAAGACTAAGGCAATTTAATTTTTAGACAAAGGAATGTTTAACTTCAGGGTTATTGTTGGGAGTTGCCCTTGCTCCAAAGACTAATTTCACCATCCCCTAAGAAGAACCATCCAGGGGCTAGGGATATGGCTCAAGTGGTAATGCGCTTGCCTGGCATGCGTGCGGCCCGGGTTCAATCCTCAGCACCACATACAAACAAAGATGTTGTGTTCGCCGATAACTAAAAAAATAAATATTAAAATTCTCTCTCTCTCTCTCTCTCTCTCTCTCTCTCTCCTCTCTCACTCTCTCTTTAAAAAAAAAAAAGAAGAAGAAGAAGAACCATCCAATCGTGAGCCCTGCTGGCTCACATGATCCTGCTATCTAATGGTGATTGCTGCTGGCTTACATGATCCTTACCCACCAATCAGACTAACCCTAGCTGGTTCACATGATCCTTATCCACCAATCAGACTAGCCCTGCTGGCTCACATGATCCTTACCCACGAATTAGCCTAGCCCTCCTGGCTCACATGATCTCTACCCACCAATCAGACTAGCCCTGCTGACACACATGATCCTTACCCCCAATCAGAAAGCACCCCATGTCAATTGTCAAACCCTTCAACCATGAGTCTCTCATAACTGTCAAACCACCCCCAGCTCTATAAATGTGGAGAGCTATTCCTCAATAAATTGGCATTTTCTTTGACAATGTGCCTTGTTCTTTCTTTCAGTGCTGAACATGAAATATAAACACCACAGGGTAAAAATAGAAGTTTAGGAGAATGTCAGCTGTGGGTATGAAGACCCTACTCTGATCTGTTGAAAAAGAAAAAAGAGCCCCAGTGAGAACAGGAACAGGTTCCTGTTTGATGGTGTGTGACCATGAGACAGCACCACTCATGTCCTGGGGATCAGCAGGGAGAGTAGCCAGGTGTAGTCATGAACCTGGGAAAGTGTTGTGGAGAACTTTCCTCATGAGAATTTTTTTTTCATGTTCATGAGAATAAATACTCCAACATTATGAATCACTTTGAACCTAAAATTTTTTTTGAATTATGATTTGAATTATTAATGTGGGAAAAATGAGAAAATAATTTGGACAATTACATTAATGAAATAAAATGAAGGTGACAAAAATGGAGAACAAAAGGAATGCATGGTGACACACCTCGTCATGGGGAAGAGGAGGTGGGCCACACTGGAAGTGCTCTGCATGGAGTCTCAGAAGGTCAGGGAGGCCTGATGGGGAGCTGAGGACAAGCCCTGAAGATCACTCCCAGACCCTGAGCTGCAGACCTCCACACCTGCACTGAGAAGTGCACTCTGCTCAGAAATGATTAAAGATTACAGAAAACCAAGATTGTCCTTCTTCTGCAGGGAAAACTACTAAAAAGTACAAGAAAACACATTGGACATGAATGGGTAAACTAACTGTATTATTTTTTAAATATGTTTCAGTTGTCCATAAACACTTATATTTTATTTATTTTTTTATTTATATGCAGTGCTAAGAATTCATCCCAGTGGCTCACACATGCTATTAAAGTGCTCTACCACTGAGAAACAGACCCAGGCTCAACCACTTGTATTAATTATATTTTTGCTTCCTATCTCTTATATCTTTATCTTCTCAGACAACCAGAATATCCACTCTATGTCCAATTTCACCATGGTTACTGAATTTCTCCCACTGGGCTCACCTGATATCTGTAATCTGAGTTTTCTTTTTTTCACAGTATTCCCACTGACCTACCTGGGTACCTTGTTAGGGAAACTATTTTCATCATTGTCCCCAATGTCTGTGTCAACTCTCTGAGGAGCATCAGGGCCACTTCAGTGGCTGGCTCTGCAACACAGAATAACCTGGTCATTTTCTGTACATGTGTTGAACTTCTGTTTTTCAACATCATGGCCTGGGACCACTATGTGGCCATCTGCCAGCCCCTTCATTACCCCCTCATCATGAACCCTCAGTTTTGTGTCCACATGACCCTGGCTTTTCTGCTCAACTGTCTGTTGTATGCAGGTGTGCACACTGGGAACATATTCTGGCTGTCCTTCTGTCAGTCAAATGTGGTCCTTCAGTTCTTCTGTGATGGTCCCTCTCTGCTGAGACTCTCCTGTTCCGATATCACCAGCAAAATAGTCCTTCTTCTTGTCTCTATTGCAATAGTTGGTGGTGGCTGCTTTGCTATAAGAATCATGTCATACATTTGCATATTTTATGCTGGGTTGAAATTCCCACCAGAGCCCCAGGGAAGGCTGACTCCACCTCTCACATTCTCGTGGTGTCCCTCTTTCTCAGTTCTATCACAGGTGTGTACCTGAGGTCCTCAGAAACCTCTGACACCCTCCAGGACCTGGTTATCTCTGCCTTTTACACAATCATTCCTCTCTTCCTGAATCCTCTCATCTACAGTCTCAGGAACAAATAGGTAAAAGAAGCTGTAAGGAGAGTTATGCCAAGACAGTTATTCTCAGGGAAATGCTAAAGATGTGCTTCAGCATCATCCTTATTTTACTGGTTATAGTTCATACTTGGATAAAGCTCTTCATATCTGGGCTTTCCATGTTACACTAATATCCTAGTATCAATGTATTAAGACCAAGTATAGAAAAATTTACCATAATAGTTTCGTGATTTATACTTTTATATCTATCCTTCATAAAATGACACTAGGTTCAGCTATAGAAAAAGATAAGTCAGTAATATATTTTAAAGTTACACAATATGTCGGTGAACATGCTGAGTTAAGTAAATAGCTTTACACATTTTGACAATAATATATTTTCTCACAGTCACATATAAAATGATTAAAATCAGAGTAAATTTGTTTTGTCTCTGTGCTCCTCTGCATGCGAAAGGGTGTGAAGTTATAAGTTCAAATGAAAACTCTTTAGTGAGCGGCCAGGAGATCACTTTAGGCTCAACAGCATTGTCCACTGATCACTGAGCAGAACTGTGGTACATGATGTACATGAGTGTGATCATGCACAGGAGTGTGCCTGGAGCAGACAGGCTGCTTTTGGCTGCAGCAATCAGTATTGCTCCAGCCTGACCTCTAGAAAACCTTGTTTTCACACTGTGCTTGCTAAAACTCAGGGCTCAATGCATCCCTCCATTAAAGCAGCCCACAGGACAACTGGATTTGCTCCAGCCTTGAGTATAGTGTTCTCACTTCCATAAAAGCCATCTGCATAGGAGGGCCAGGCCCCCACCACATGCCCACCTTGGCCTGTGCACTATGGATGAGATTGATGAGTGTCATGTGATCAAAAGTCTGCAGCTGGCTCTATCCTGGAAAATGGGGCTGACTTCTTTGGCTTGTGAGGTTTGGGAGGAAAAATAATTATAATAGTAAATGATGGACCAAGACCAAGATCAAGCAGGAGTCCACTGTAGGGTATAGTGCTCCTTTCCCTCCATGGCCTGCAGGGTGGTCAGTACTGTGACCACTGGACTCCTAGAGGGCTCCAAGAAGCCGATGCCCATTTGTTATGGTTTGAATGTGGTGTCCTCTGAGAGCTAAGTTGTGAGACAATGTAAGAAGTTTCCAAGTAGCACTGATTGGGTTGTAAGGGTCTTAACCCAATCAGTGATTTAATCCTCTGATGAGGATTAACTGAGTGGTAACAGAAGTGGTGGGGTGTGCCTGGGGGAGGAGATGGGAAATAGAGCATGGATTTGGTGTCTATATTTGTATGTGGAGAGTGGAGTCTCTCTCTCTGCCTCCTGATCACTGTGATGTGAGCTTCTTCCCTCCAACACACCCTCACACCATGTTTAGCCTCACCTCGGGCCCTGAGGAATGAACCTGGCCTTATATAGGCTAAAAGCTCTAAACTGTGAGCCCTCAAACAAACTTTTCCTCCTCTATAATTGTGTGTGGTTTAGTCCTTTAATCACAGCCAAAAATAAAAGAAAGAAAGAAAGGACTGACTAAAATACTATTCTTTATTATTCTTTCCTGATTACCTAATCATTCCTTTTTATAGATATAAAAAACAGAGGTGTGCTTTTTATCTTGGATCCCTCACCTGCGAGAATATAGATAGACATGAAGAGAAGGTGACCACCCATGTCTCCCTTTCTCCATGAAACTTAAACTTTCTCCATTAAGCTGTCTCTAGACAGTTGACTTGATTTTATTTCATAACACTTTTTATATTCTTGTACTCATGCCCCAGATATTCTAAAGGTTATACTAGAAGTGGTAATATAAATTTATAAATAAATAAAAGAAAAAAAAAAAACAAAGACCAGTCCATCATAAGATTGTTTTTTTTTTGTTTGTTTGTTTTTGTTTTTATAAGCTACATTGTTCTGAATACCAGTGCCAGGTCCTGCTCTCCACATATCAGGTGGGGTATTCATAAGGCATGGAGGCTGTTGGCCTTGGCCCAGGTTCTGCTGAAGATCATGAGTGAGACAGGGGGTCGATGCTCTCTGGTCACTCTCTGACTATCCTTCAGTGGTCTTACCTCTGTGGCTCATCATAATCAGTGTTCCTTCCATGTTCTGGGTCCTGGGCCTCAGACAGTGTGGTCTGTACACCTACAATTATAATAGGTAAAACATAACTTAGTTACTTTTTAGGATATCTGTTAATCTATCCACCAGTTGCCAAGTCAAATACCGACTTCTATTCCTGGACATTTTCCATCCTTTCATAGTCCATGGGAGTTCAAGTCAAATAACCCTGTAGACATAGTAATTAATGTTGTCTCCATTGCAGTGAAGTAGTTCCCATTGCACTCTTTTACTAGCCTGTGAACACCCTGGGTCCATCCATTGACATGCCTGCTCATTTAGTTCTCCAGTCTCACAGACATTGTGGCCTAAAGACAAGGTGAACATCATTCTTGGTGGCTGTAGAGACAGGATCTTTGTACTTTGTCTATTTGACTTGTTTAACACACATTTTTTTCTTTAAAATAGGTTCAAGGTATGGGGTTAGTAGCTAAGGAAAATGAAGAAAATGCCAGATCAAGAAAAGAAGACCTCAATACAATATCCCTGAGAAGAATATAGGCAAACCTTCTCAACAAAATCTAGCCAAAAAATTCCAAAGGACACCAAAACCAGAATAGACCATATTCATATGTATCAATCCCAGCATACAATAAGCATATACAGAAAATCACCAACAAATCCTACAGTGGGTTAACAGAACAAATGGAAATCATCTATAATTAGGTTGATTTTGAAAATGCTGATGTATACATATAATGGAATCTAATTCATCCATTCAAAAAATAAAATAGTGATAAATGCTACAATGTGGACTTTCTTTGAAAACATCAGGCTTATTCAAATCATGAAAAATAGCACATATTTAATATTTCTAGTCATACAAAATAATCAGAACATATATATTCAAACATGGTGATTATACTTAGTGGTTTCCAAAGTAAAGATAAACAGGGACTATGTGTAATGGATTAGATGGTTCATTTAAAAAATTACAAATATTTGGGAACAAGAGGTAGTTGAAAGTTGTACAGTTTTGTCATGTGGTAAATAATATGGAATTGGTAACCACAAACTGTTACAAATTTAACTTCATGACACATGGATTTCATCGCAATGATAAGAAATTTTGCTGCTGAACTGCAGACAGCCTTAGATGTTTCCCACTTACAGGTTGAGGAGTGAGTGAGAGTTGCCCATCACCCTCAGTGTTAACTGATCACCATAAACACCCCTAACTCACACTGAGGTGGAGGAGGGCAGAGATGAAAACACACAGTGAGCACCACAAGTCTCTCCACAGTGTTACTGGATTCTCAATGTGACTAAGCATGATGTCCAGCACAGAAGTTACACTGTGCCATCCACTGTCCAGTTGGGGAAATTAGCACACATTTCCTTATTTTAAGCACCTCCAAGAGAACTACCAAAAGGGAAAACATCCAGCTTCCCCACTTTCAGAGGAACATACTTGAGGCAGCCCTTCTTCAAATAATTGCCATTAAAAATATGATAACTCTTCCTCATACTTATTTTTCTAAACTTCATGCTACCTGATTGTGGTTTTATTTTGATTCCAAACTTTTGTTTTTATACCAAATTCTACATATGCATTTGCACTCCTGAAAGGACAATGTAGTTCTGAACACTCTAAAATTATTGAGGTCAAACAGTAAAAGCTAAAGCTTATTTCTTACTTTTAAAAATCCAGGTTCCTAAAGTAATCATATTTTGAAGATCTTCAGAAACACTCTGAGGATCTATGCAAGTTAGGCTGTGATTCATATATTTTATCACATCGAAAATCTGAAGTTTCATGAGACTGATCCATAAAAAAAATCAAGTCAAATTTGGAGAAGTGTTCAAGTTGTAGTTAAAGCAATAAGCAAAAATGACATAATTCTTCTTATGAAACTAAAACAGTACATTGTTTAGTAGGAAAAAAGAGAACAGAAATAAAGAAAATATATCTGTAGTTCTATGCCAGCTTCCAGATCTTGAACACATGTTTATTTTTCCATCTTATATTTGACAAAAGTTTGTAGGGGTGGTCAGCAAGGACCACTGGAGTGCCTGGAAGACAGAATTGAAGAGTGAGAAGCTGCATGATTTTCCATATGGATTTGTCTCATGACCCATCACCTTCTAAATTTGTCAAATTGTAATATTTTATAATTTCTATCATGGTAAACAGATTACTTAAAAATACCAATATGTTTCTTCTTTCCAAAATGTCACCATCTGAAACAACTGAGGCCCTGTTGGTGTCATCAGTAATGTTTGTTGACAGATTACTGCTGTAAAGAGATCTTACCTTTCAAATGCACAGGGCAGTGGGCTTGCATGACCTCATGCCAGACTTCACTGTGTGTGCTAAGGAAGTGTAGAAAGGGCAGAGCCTTTTTGGGAGACTCTTCTTTGTAAACCAGTATCAAAAGGAAAGCCAGTTCAGGTTAGTGGTCAGTCAACAAAGGCACCAGCTTTATTAACCACTGTGCAGGAAGTCATGCATTTGCATCTAAAAAAATACAAAGATGACTGATCCAAGGTCCCAAATTAACAAATTTCCACAGACTGATCTCTAATGCTACACAAAATGGGGGAAAATTAAGATTATTCAGCAGTTTCCAGAGAAAAGATTGCATTTGAACCTCCTCTTAAGACCAGTACAAAGTAAATAGGTAAAATTAAACCATTATGTCACAGTAGAAAAGGGCTATGTCAGCAAGTTCCAGGATATTCTGTGAGCAAGAACATCATTCAGGCTTGAGCTTCAGGTTTGTGTCCTGGAGAAATGGGGGATATGACAAGAAACAGATTGTAGGTAGACTGAGTAGGACCTCTTGAACTTCACCCACACTGTGCAATTAGCTACACCCTACCTGTGTCTGGCCACCCACCATCTCCCTGGGAGACACACTTTTCCAGAGGAACCCAGGAAGGCTCAGCAGGAAGGTCTTTTTACTAAGAGTAAGTGTGTTTAACCTGTCAAGGTGCTGAGGAGGACCCAGAATTGTTAAGGTCTGTAAACAAGTCAGACTGGCACCTGTTATTTTGCCAGAGAAATGTTAAAGTCTGTAAACAAGTCTGGATGGCACCTGGCCAAATGCCAGAGGGAGTGGTTTGTAAGGTAACAAAAGCAAGCCATTAAGTGTGGAGATTCCTTATTGGTTGACTGCTGTATCTATTTTATGCTAATTAGATAAACTGTGGAAAATGTATAAATATCGCTCAGATCCTACAATAAACAGCTCCTATTTCTGCTGCATCAATCTACACAAGTAGTTTGTCACCCCCTGCTTATTCTGCTGCAGCCGGACTGTGGCAGATGGTGGCTCATTACGGGGAGCCCCGGGACACTGGGGGTAAGTGACGAAAAAAGCTGCCCATCCACAGATAGAACGGGAACAATCTGCTCGTCCCTAGGCAGATAGGGTGAGAGGAAAAATGGCCATTTCGAGAAAATGGAGAAGATTGATGCAGTATGTTTGTGTCTTGTTTTGTCTCAGTGTATTATATTGTCTTTGTGATGAAAATATGGAAGGGGTGAGAAGTAAATTACTAAGGAAAGAAGGCACCCCAGTGGAACCAAAAATAGTTAGGGCATGTGTTGATAAAAGCCCAGAAACTCTAGTCAGAAAGAAAAAGAAAATTCAGAAGAAGGATTATCAAGAAAAAAGTTGCAGCAAAAGGCTATTACTGAATACTTTTCGATACTGGAGGGTGCTTGAAAAGACAAGGTGGCTGCCACCTGCCCAAGCCGATCATGGCGCAGCAAGAATTTTCCAAGGGGCAGTTGCGGGCTCTTCCCCACCCCCCTGCCCAGGGGAGCAGATCACCACTGTGAGCCCAAATCTAGACCTGACCTGGAGGCACAATCTCGCAGGCTTTTGCTTACTGTGCCCGGAAGCAGTTTGAGTCTGGGACTCTCCCCAAGGCCATCTGGGGCTGCCCGGGATGTTACAGCTGGCAGAAGATGCTACTGGCATCCCTGAAGTTTGATCATTTCCAAGGCCAGTAACTACAATGGGTCTCCCACACCTGGAAACTAATGAGTAATGAACACTATTAAGGCTTATTTCAAATGTAAAAAACCTTGAGATAATGTACTAAATTGTTCAGAAGGTTGTTTTCTTAGTGAAATGCTACAGGATTTTCTTTAGCCATCCGGAGTTCCTGCCTTCATCCCAGTGCCGGTGAAAACAAAGGTGGAAGAATTTACAATGTTGCTGAGAACTGGAGGAAACTTCGGCTGAGAACCCGAGGAGGAGACTTCGGAGCTGTTGCTGTTTCTGCTGCTACAACTTAAGCTAGCTGCCTGCAGAACATACCTGGACGATGATTTACCTGGACTGTGAGTTAATCTATTGAGACACTGCTTTACCTGGACTGAGATAACAAACTGTAATCTATAACAAATTGTAACTCAATATCTTTGCTAATGGTGTCATTGCTGGTATAATTTTTCCAAGGGCTTCTTGCATGGAGCCATCAATTAGCTTGGAATTGTAACATTTTGTATCCTCCCTTTCTGTTTCTAGCAGGTTATTTATGGTGTTTCTGTAAAAAACACTATGGTCGTTATTTAAATTAAACAAAAGGGGGAAATGTTAAGGTCTGTAAACAAGTCAGATTGGCACCTGTTATTTTGCCAGAGAAATGTTAAAGTCTGTGAACAAGTCTGGATGGCACCTGGCCAAATGCCAGAGGGAGTGGTTTGTAAAGTAACAAAAGCAAGCCATTAAGTGTGGAGATTCCTTATTGGTTGACTGCTGTATCTATTTTATGCTAATTAGATAAGCTGTGGAAAATGTATAAATATCGCTCAGATCTTAAAATAAACTACTTCCACTCCTGCTGTATCAACGTACACAAGTCATTCGTCACCCCCCGGTTATTTTGCCCAGCCAGCCAGGCTGCGGCACAGGATGACAGAGCCCTAATGAGATTATGATGAAGGTGACCTGGGATTGAAGTGGTCTGAGCTGTTACAGAAGTGTTGAACTATGAGCAAAATCTTTCTTTCAGTGTATTTGTTCAGTATCTTTTTGTATGATCATGATATTTTGAAGAAAGAAATATAGGAATGGGGTTGTGATTCAGTGACAGAGTGCTTGCCTTGCACATGTGAGGCACTGGGTTCAATCTCAGCAACACATAAAAAGGAATAAACAAAATAAAAATATTGAAAATAAAAATAAAGGAAGAAATATAATAGAAGATGTCAAGAAGACTAAGGCAAATTATTTTTTGACAGAGTAATCTTTAACTTCATGGTGCTGAACATTAAATAAAAACACAACAGCGTAAAAGTAGAAGTTTAGGAGAATGTCATCTGGAGGCTATGAGGAACTTACTCTGATCTGTTGAAGAAGAAAAGAGAGTCCCAGTGGTATAAGGAACAGGTGCCTGTCTGATGGTGTGTGACCATGAGACAGCACCATTCATGTCCTGGGGAGAAGCAGGGAGAGTAGGGTACTGCAGAGAAGCCAGGTGCAGTCAGGTCACCTCAGTTTACTGTAACAGCAGACCTGAGATCTCAGAATGGGAAAGTTTGGTGGATAACTTTCCTCATGATATTTTTTTTTATGTTCATGAGAATAAATACTCCAACATTATGAATCATTTCCTATATAAAACAATTTTTAAAAAATTTTATTTGAATTATCTATGTAGAAAAAATGAGAAAATACTTTGGACAGTAACATTAATGAAATAAAATGAAGGTGACTAAAATGGAGAACAAAAGGAATGCATGGTGACCCACATGGTGTTGGAGAAGAAGAGGTAGGCCACTCTAGAAGTGCTCTGCGGAGAGTCTCAGGAGGTCAGGGAGGCCAGATGGGGAGGTGAGGACAAGTTCTGCAGGTCACACTCAGACCCTTGGCTGCAGACCTGTACACCTGCACTGGGAGGTGCGCTCTGCTCAGAAATGAGTAAACAAATCAGAAAACCAAGAGTGACCTTCCTCTGCAGGGAAAGCTACTGAAAAGTACAAAAACAAAAAAACATGTTGGACATGAATGTGTAAACTAACTATTATTTTTCAAATATATATTCAGTTATCCATGAACATTAATATTTTATTTATTTATTTTTTAGTTTATGTACATGCTAAGAATCGATGCCAGTGACTCACACATGCTATTCAAGTGCTCTACCACCGAGCTATAGACCCAAGACCAAGTATTTGTATTAATCATATTTTGGCTTCCTATCTCTTGTCTCTTTATCTTCACAGACAACCAGAATTTCTACTAAATGTCCAATGCCACCATGGTTACTGAATTTCTCCCACTGGGCTCTCCTGATATCTGTAATCTGAGTTTCATTTATTTTACAGTATTCCCACTGACCAACCTGGGTATCTTGTTGGGGAATCTATTTCCATCACTGTCCCCAATGCCTGTATCAACTCTCTCAGTGGCAATAGGGCCATTTCAGTGCCTGGTTGTGCAACCCAGATCTTCTTGGTAATTTCTGTGCATGTGTTGAACTTCTGTTTCTCTCCATCTTGGCCTGGGACCACTATGTAGCCATCTGCCAGCCCCTCTAGTACCCACTCATCATGAACCCTCAGTTTTGTGTCTGCATGTCCCTGGTTTTCCGGCTCAGTGGTCTGCTGTATGCAGGTGTGCACACAGGGAACACATTCAGGCTGTCCTTCTGCCAGTCAAATGTGGTCCACCAGTTCTTCTGTGAAATCTCCTCTCTGCTGAGGCTCTCCTGCTTTGACACTACCAGCAACATGGTCCTTCTTGTCTCTGCTGTGGCAGTGGGTGGTGGTTGCTTTACTCTTATTGCCATGTCATATATTCACGTATTTTCTGTGGTGCTGAAATTTCCCATAGAAGGTCAGGGAGGGCTACTCCACCTGCACCCCTCATATCCTCGTAATTTCAGTTTTCCTCAGTCCTATCATGTGCATCTACAGATGGCTTTCAGTGACCTCTGACAGACCAGGACACTGGTCTCTGCCTTTTACACCATAGTTTCTCTCTTCTTGAATCACCTTACATGAAGAATCCGGTACAAACAGGTAAAGGAAACTGTGAGAAGAGTAATGCAAAGATAGTTGTTCTCAGGTAAATGATAAAGATACTTTTCAGCATTATCCTCATTTCACTGAGTGCATTTAAATGAGGTCAAATACTTTTCTAATATGGGCTTCACATGTTACCCTGCCTACCCTATTATCACCTTACTAGAATCTCAGTTATTTTATAGCATATTTTCTTTGTTATTTATCATGGATCCTTCATAAAAGCTTAATTTTATCAATCCATTTTAATATATAAATATGATCCAATATATTTTCTAAAATCATTTCTGGTGATATATATTAAAGTTTCATCAGTTACTGTCACAGAGAAAATCTTTACAAATAAAACATGAAGATAATGTACAGTTACATAATCTGCTGTCAAACTGTGATACAAAATTGTGTCAATTTTTGAAAATCAAATCGTTAAGGCTTTATAATAATAAATGTAGAGAGAATCACAATGATACTTCTCTCCATTTAACATATACACAGAAAGGAAGATACTCCTTTGACATGAAGAAAAGAGAGAGCAAAGGTTATATCCATTATGAACCCAAAGCACAATCCATCCACTGTGGAAGAGCACCTTGGGCTCCCCTGGCTGTTATGGATGGCAATCTTTTATTAAGTCTATGAGTGGTCTAGTTTGGGGGACACAAACTCAGCGCTGAGTTGCAGGTCAGCTTTCTAAGGGTTTTCCTCCAACACATGGTACTTCTGTAAAAACTATGATAATGACTCATATCTGATCACTATGAAAAAGTGGCCAGGAATTGTCTGGCCTCACTGTATGACCTGTGTAAACTTGAAAATTTCTCTCAGTTTTTTTTTTTTTTTTTGTATTTTGTAAAGTAAACCTCTAGGAGCATTTCTGGCCATCTTTTTGGTTATTGCTATTGTTGTATTTATCAGGACTGAACCAAGGCTACATCCCTAAACCTTTTTTCTGTTTTTGTTGTGAAACAAACTATATATGCTTTGACCAGACAAACTCCATTTTACCCTGAGACTCCACTGCATATGAGAAATGCTTCTCACATGAGAAAACCCTGCATATGTAATCCACTTTCTGCCAAGCACACCCTGTATGGCAACATATAAGGCGAAAAAATGTTTCAATTATTCTTTCACAGTGTATTATTAGGAACTACATGTGTAAGTTGTTCTCATTTTAATTCCTATTTTTCTTGGACTGCTTACTGTACTCTGGGTAATTCTGACCCACTCCCCATGTTACTATGGTTTTGAATTACCGGTAGCTTGTAGTTTGGGACTATAAAAATCTACCCTACCTTCTGCAAAAGGTTGAAGGATGCAGAGCCCACTTTGTATTTGCCATTCCTACCCACCATCTAATAAATTTAATGTCCTACTTCAAGACTCACCCAGTGATTTATTTCTAATGTGCCACACTGTATCACAGAAAATAGGGTCTTGCTAAGTTGCTTAGGGACTCCAGGAGTTTCTGAGGCTGGCTTCAAACCTGTGATCATTGTTCATCAACCTCCTCATGTGTGGGATTGCAGGTGTGCACCTGTGTGCCCAGTTTGTGGCAGCTCATCATTTCACATGAGTTATTTCTCTCCAAATATTTTAGTGTCTTCATTGGCATGTGCTTTGTTCATTGTTAATTATGACTGACATAGGCTCAATATCAAGTTACCTAGGAGTACTGATATAACAAAATGAAGAAAATATATTTACACAAAAAACAGTCAGTATATTCAATTGCAAAATCTAAACAATCAATTTTGTTCACCAATACACTAATAGGAAAATGGGGAGAAAAATAAAAGTGTATTTATTACCTAGGAAAATATGAAAACCTAAATATTTGTGATTATTAATAAAGGCATTTCTTAAATTTTCAGACCAGGGAATACTTGCAGTAGGAGCCAATGAGCACCTCAGGGCTGCCTGATGCAGAAGGCTTGACTTGCTCTGACATGATCCACCACAGTTGAGGCTCCACCCAAACTATGTCCATGGCTTTTGGTTCTCACTGCTCCAATGTTTCCTGCTAGAGCAAAGGACCTTTGGAGAACCCCAGATAAATTCTGCAAACTTCACCTTTACATGCATTTCCTTTTCAATTATGCCTTACTGAATCTAAATTTATGAGTTTTTTATGAGTTGAGGTGGCTACATAAATGAATTTTAAATTTCACAGATAAATTTCTTTGGAAAGAAATTGAATTTCAACCACCAGTCCTATTGAGAGGTGTCCTTTGGGGTACATTTTTGGATATTTCACTGATATTTTATTTGGAAGACCTTGGGTCAAAGGAGATGAAGAAAGAAATATCAATATAAGGACTTCATTATAACTTACATTGTGTGTCAAATATTGAAAAGCCCTGTCAATTGGTGTGCTATGGAACATATGCAGAAGTTGGCAAAAAATTACTTTGTATATTGTCATGAGCCTAGGAATATATTTTTATAGTAACATCAATTATGTCAAAGATATATTTTGGATAGCCAGGTTTTCTGAAATATTAGGTCTCTTTACATATCCAGTTTTCATGATATATTAGTTTTACTCTAATAAGGACACAATATTTAAGAGTACTTGTTAGAGCCTTTTGTGATAATATGTCCTGCCACCTGCATAGACATTAATTCAGATACCAGACAGGGATTACCATGGATTTTTTTAAAAACACACAAAAACCTTTACAGAGAATGCCAGGATCAGGTGGGACATTCATCTCTGATTGAGATTAGTGACCCAGATCTGCCTCAGCACATTTATTCTATAGGTTTTGTCATCAAAAGGTCATTTGTGGGAAAGTTTCAACAAAGCAGGCAGGTGTGAAGCTCCCAACACCAAGGAGACATTGTGGTTCTTGTTATCTTTCTGTGCACAGAATCCCCTGTCCTTGGGAGATATTATCTCAGTTTCAAGGTTCAGACTGATAACTCTGAGCCTTTGCCCTGATTTTTCACAGGCCAGGTGTCACCATAGCAACTGGGGGATTTTCAACTGTGTATTTGCTCAGGGGGTTCCCAATGCAGCATCACACCACAACCATGAGGAAATCACAAACCCGATGCACATCACCATCATCCATGGTTATCTGTCTCAGTGTCTGTGGGATGAAAGCTACAGAAGACAAACTTAGCCCAGTACATAGTTAGAAGTATGATGAAAGTTTAGCAATCAACAAGGCAATGTAAGAACTTATTCTATAGAGACTTTTAAGATATTATTCATGACTGAGAATATTATGCCACAACCATCATATTTTTCCCAGCTTCATAAAGCCTTTAGGAAATTTATGTTGAATGCTTTTAGAATAGTATATGAACTGCAAGTATAGAGTTATTTGTATCAGTAGAGTTAAAAGCCAGATTTGATCATAGTTTTAAAGAGATCATTTTAAAAGCTGGATCCAAAGAATGAGTGGTTATAAATAGACTGCAGGCCCTAAGGAGTGGCTAAGAATTTCATACCTCTTCAATAGGAAAGGAGCTGAGAGCATCTAATAAATTTGTAGGACCATACCTATTGCACACTCAAGGATTTAGAAAGGAAAATTCCCTTGAGAAGTGTCTTGTGGCCACCCTGCTTGCACAGAGGGCACAGGAAGTTGTTATACCATGCTAAGCAAGGAAGACATTAAGAAACCACCATTGTACTAATTTTGGGGACCCATCTATGTTGTGAGGTGGCATCAGACTTTAGCATAATTTACATTATGCCATCTCTGCAGGAATGTAGAGTGCCCAAATTAATGGGTCATGATGCCTTCCACCCTCAATTCAAAGAAAGGCTTGGTAGCCCAAGTGAACTGTAGCATAGTCTGAGACCCTGAAGGCTCCCCAGGGTGAATAGGTGAAGCTGTGAATGTGAAGCCAAAGTTGGCATGGAATCCCAAGAAATTAATAGTTACCAATAGCATAAACTCTCTGCCAAGGAAAGGCAAAGAGAGCCCCAGCCCCTGTGTTCTGCAACTGGCAAGGCCAAAGGGCAGGAATTACCCAGTCCTTTTGGAAATATTGTCTTACAGTCAAGAGTCCTAGTTGCTACATGAGAAATTACAGATGGAGTTGTTTTCTCAGCTGATTTTATATTTCCTCTACACCATCCATTCTTTCCACAGCCCTACTAAATCCTTTTGGAATAAGAAGGCTATGTTCTACAGTGGATATTGATGCATGTAACTTGCTTTTGATTTTCATGGGGACTCACAACCAAGATTTTACCTTCAATTTTAGGTGAGATTGTTGTCTCAAACTTTAGGATAAAGCTGGAATTTATTAGACTATCAGACACTTGGAGATGGACTAAATTCACATTGCATTGTGAAATGGACATGAGTTTTGGAGATCTGGAGTTGAAACATTATGAATGGGATGTGAGGTGTGTCAAAAACTTCCTGAATTTAGGCAGGAATTTTTTATTCTTTTTTTCTTTCTTTTTTAATTTGCATTCCTGAGTGTTTTTATCAGAGATATAAAACCTTGTTTTCACACAAGAATTTTTTTGAATCAAATGGTGTATAATATCTCATTTTTCCAAGTGTACAGGTTGCAGAATCACATGGGTTATACAGACATGTATATACATTCGGCAATACTAGTGTCTATTTTATTCTGCTGCCCTTCCTATCAGGCAGAAATTTTCAAAGGTAGAATAGTTGGATTATGAGAGCTGAAACCTAATCAATCCATCTTCATTTGAATGAATTGACTGGGTGTTTGCTTTAGGCATTTGGGACATTGCTGGAGAAGGTGGCCCACTGGGATTAATCCTTGATCACTTTCCTCTAACCCTAACCCTAACCCTAACTCTCTTTCCCCTTCCCTATCTTTGCCCACTTGGAGACATATTCTGAGTATCTTCCCTCTGCTGTGGTGATCCTCAGTGTGCCCCCACTATGGGCACAAAGTCATGAAATTAGATGAAAATAGACTAAATCTCTGAACACCTGAGACAATATGATTTCCCAAATCTGGGTTGGTTTTTGTTTATTGTGCATGTTTTTTTTTTAAACCACGTATTTTGGTCACAGCCATGCAAATCTGACACAGTTATTCATCATAATCAAATAGAGTGCAGAGTGTATACCAGAGATGACCAAATGGCCAAAATTATGATAAACAATAAATCAGCCACATTATATCACCAGACTAAGGAGAAATAAGTCTACAGATGGATGTGCTGATTTAAAGATCTGTGGAATATACATGTAACAGAATGACATTCATCCTAAGGAATAAACATATGATGCCTGTACAAGATGGACCGATTTTGAAAAAGTTAGGGTAAGTCAAGTCAGAATGTATATTGAATGATTTTATCTATATGAAATTTTAAAAATATATAATTTCAAAGGTACAAAGTATACTTAGAGTTTTCTAGTGTCTGAAAGACCATGTGTGACAGAAGTAATAAAAGTATCTGGAAACAAGTTTAGTTGGATGTTCTACAACTTGGTAATGTAGTAAATATCACTACATTTATAAGCATGAACTGTCACAAAGGTAAACTTTGTGTCATGTGAATTTCATGTCAATGATAAGAAATTTTTCTGCTGAACTGTAGATAGTGTGAGATGTTTCTGATTTACAAGTGAGAGTTGAAAACACACAGGGAGAACCATCAATTTTTTCAGTGTTACTCACTTCTCAGTAATGACTTACTGTCATCTGCAGCAGAGCAGTTCCACTGTCCATGGTGGCACGTGGCCAGGTCCTCTCTCCTGGGCTCTGGAGGTGCTGCTGCCTGGTGGTATGTTCAGGCCTCCTGTTGTCTCTGCAGGCTGAGCTCTGGGCTCCTGGGGGCCCAGCTCACACTGGCCAGGCGCCAGGTTCACATAAAGCAGAGGTGACTGAGCTCCCCACATCCGACATGGCACTAGGCTGACTGGACAGATTCACCCTGGCTGCAGACACCATTGATGGGAGAAGCAAGGGGAAACACGGTTCTGTTCCATGTTGACAACATGTGACACTCAGGAGTAAGTAATAAGCAATTAGAATTTAAATGCATCTGAGCTTCACTTTTATTCTGTTCAGAAAATTACAGTGTCATCCAAAGAGTCAGTGAGTCCAGGAAAAGGATTCTTAATTCTGAGAAGAACACAGCAAGCATGGAGTATTCTTAAAACTGCACTGGTTTTTGGGGTGATTGCCACTGCTGCAATAAAAAGACAGGGACCTTGGGGAGGTCTGCACTGTGTATGCTAGTATAGTGTGTGAAAAAAATTTATACTGATTCTGGATAGTTTAAAATTCTGTTCTTCAGATTACTATTACTTGTGATATACTTGCAAAATTCCAGAGAAAAATAAACACATTCACATGAAGATATCAAGAACAAAATGCAAAATATGGTATAGGATTCATAGGTAGATAGGAATGTTTTTATACAACTGATAAACATGCACATATGTCAATAACTGTGGGAAATAAGATATTTAATGTAGAATACAATTTTCATTGGAATATTTTGAACATTAATCTCACCCCTTTCTTTTGATCACAAATACATTTTTTCACTTTTTCAGTTTGTTACTTTTTGTTTTTTGGGTTTCAGGGATTAAACCCAGGGGTGCTTAACCACTGAGCCACATCACAGCCCTTTTGATTATTTATTCTGAGATACAGTCTTGACAAGTTGGGAGGGTAGCTTTGAATTTACCATCCTCCTCTCTCAGCCTCCTCAGCTGCTGGATTAAAAGCATGTGTCACTGTGCCCAAATTTTCAATTGTATTCTTAACATTTTACTGAGAATGTATTAAGTATGACTATAAGGATGTGTGTGTCTAGTGTTATCAATATAAGTATCAAGGTGCGCATCATTTTGTAAGTGTATTTTGATTTTCAGATTATATGTACCTCAGCATTCCTCAATGGTTTATCAAAGACACTAATCAATTTCCTAACATGGGAAATGTAATTTAGAAATAATTAATTCTTGGATCTTTCAAACCAAATAATTTTTAGCAGTTTTGAAATGATCTATTTATCATATATTTAATTATTTAAAACACTATCAAGATAATTGCAAAAAATAAAAACTCCTGGATTTTCACTTCCAGAGCAACCGCCTGTGCAGTTCCACTTTATGTTCCTGGAGTTGAAACATGCTAGCTTTTCTTCACACACACTGTCCTGACTCTCACTTCTATCAACCCTTTCTGTTGTTTATACCTTCATCTTATTGTCTTTAAGAGGGAATTTTCTATAGGTATTTTTTGTCCCTTAAATGAGGATGTCATACTGAACCATACTAAAATTTTAAGGCCAGTCTATGCGATTTAAAGCCATATTTTTATTTTAAAAATTTAGGTTCAAAAAGTCACCATATCTTTAGAATCTACTGAAATTGTGTCAGGGCCTATGTAAAAAATAGGTGGTGCTTTGAACATTTATCTTATTGTATTTATAAATGACTTTACATCAATTCTCCATAATTGGAAGCTTCCTAATATTGACCAGAATATGAAACAAAGAAAGTTGAATTGAGAAGAAGTTATCAAACTATAACAAAAGGAAAAGAGGAAATGAAGTAAGTTCATATAATTCAAACTAGTTGTGGAGAATTTTCTAAGTTCTATTGGAGAAAGAAAAGCAGGAGGTGGTTTTGTGTTAAAAACTATAATAAAGAAAGAGCAATAGGGACATATAACAGTTGATGGAGTGATGGCCTGGCATGCACCAGACTCTGGGTTCAACACTCAGCTCCACATACACAGAAAATTAAAACATTTTTAAAAAGAAAGAAAATGTATCTATAGTTCTATGCAAATTTTAGATTTAAACCCATGTTTATATACCATCTGTATGTGACAGGATGTTTTGAGGTGGTCAACAAAAACTCCTGGAGATCCCAGAATCCAGGATAAAAGGTGAAAAACCTGGCAGATTTCCATAAAGAAACCTGATTAGTCTCATATCACTTTCAAAAATTTTCATGTTTATTTGACCTTTTACATGTGTACCATTTTATTTTTCCTTCACAGTACTCAAATTATGTTTTAAAGATGATAATATACTTATTTTATTTAAACCCAGTATCTAGAGCAGATTTTGCCATGTTATGAATCATTAATAAATAATTGTGGAAAGATTCCCTAATTTGTAAAGATCTTATGCTCACAGGCAAAGGTGAGTTATTTCAAAAGAAGGTACACTGTATTTCTTATAGATGTGAAGAAAGGGCTTCACCAATTTAGGAATTACTCATTTTTAAATAAGTCAAATAAAAACTTAGTTCATGTTAGCAGTTAGATGATTATGCTACATTGCATTTTTTATTAACTATTATCCATGAAGTCATGCACTTGCTACTAAGAGAATAAAAGCATTGAGCAATACATGGCCAAAAAATTAAGGAATTTGCAACAGTAATTTGGGGGATAAATGCATTCTGATTTACTGAAATGTAGAAGAACATGTCGATTTCTAACATTACAGAGAAATAGAAGAATAATTAGAAGCTATGAAGAGGGTTTCTGAGGAAAAGTTGCATTTGAGCCTCCTTACAGCTCAGTATGTAGTAATGGGAAAAGGGAATCATTATGTAACAGTGGAAAAGGGCCTCTGACAGCAAGTTATAGGGCATGCTGTGAACAAGGGTGTCACTGAGGTCTGATATTCAGGTTGTGTCAGTGAGAAATGGGGAATAGGGCAAGCAAGAGATTACAGCTAGATTGAGTAGGGGTCCTTGAAATTAACTGTGAAATTAACACCAACATACCTGTGTCTGGGCACACACCCTTGATGCTGGAGGACACAAATTTTAAGTAAAGGCCAGACAAACTCATGATGAAGATCGCTTTTCTAAGGGTGAGTGTGGTTAACCTGACAAAGTGCTGAGGTGGACCCAGGTTTTCAGAGTGCTGAAGAAATGACAATTTTGGTGATTTGGGATTGAACTAGTCTGATATGCTTCAGAAGTGCTGTAAGTATGAGCAAAATCTTTCTTTTAGGGTAGTCAGCCTGGATCACTTTGTATAATCATGACATTTGGAGGAAAGGATTAAAATGGAAGGTGTCAACAAGAAAATGACAAATTATTGTCTAGACAAAGGAATCTTCAACTTCATGGTTCTGAACACAGAATAAAAATGCATTAAGGCAAAAAATAAAAGTTTAAAAGAATGTCATCTGCGCTAGAATCTGGAGCTTTAAACACCTCACACTGATCTGTTGGAGAGAAAAAGAGTCCCAGTGGGAAAAGGAACATATTCCTAT